>NW_005871291.1:760268-818028 GCF_000147115.1 Myotis lucifugus
GCAGCAAGAGAAAGAGACTCAATTACCTACAAGGGAATACCCATACGACTGTCAGCTGATTTCTCAACAGAAACTTTGCAGGCCAGAAGGGAATGGCAAGAAATATTCAAAGTGCTGAATACCAAGAACCTACAACCAAGAGTACTTTATCCAGCAAAGCTATCATTCAGAATTGAAGGTCAGATAAAGAGCTTCACAGATAAGGAAAAGCTAAAGGAGTTCATCACCACTAAACCAGTATTATACGAAATGCTGAAAGGTATCCTTTAAGAAGAGGAAGAAGAAAAAGGTAAAGATACAAATTGTGAACAACAAACATGCATCTATCAACAAGTGAATCTAAGAATCAAGTGAATAAATAATCTGATGTACAGAATGAACTGGTGATTATAATGAATCAGGGACATAGAAAGGGAATGGACTGACTATTCTTGGGGGGGAAAGGGGAATGGGAGATTCGGGAAGAGACTGGACAAAAATCGTGCACCTATGGATGAGGACAGTGGGTGGGGAGTGAGGGCGGAGGGTGGGGCGGGAACTGGAAGGAGGGGAGTTATGGGGGGGGGGAAGAGGAACAAATGTAATCTGAACAATAAAAATTTAATAAAAAAATAAATAAAAAAAGGAAAAAAAATAAATAAATGCAAGCATTATTCAGAAAATTAGCAATTATAAGAAAAATTCCAAACATTTTACTAATTTTATTATTTATTTATTTATTTATTTAATTTTTTAAAAAAATTGATTTCAGAGACAAAGGGAGAGGGAGAGAGAGAGGAGTGGGGGGAGAGAGAGAGACACACACACACACATCAATGATGAGAGAGAATCATCGATTGGCAGACTCCTGCACTCCCCCCCGCCCCAATGGGGATGGAGTCAGCAACCTGGGCATATGCCCTTGACCAGAATGGAACCTGGGACTCTTCAGTCCACAGGCAGACGCTCTATCCACTGAGCCAAATCAGCAAGGGCCCTTTTACTAATTTTAATGGAAAACACATTTTAATAAAACATCTGTATAATATACTAAATCTAAAAGCTGAGTATAGTTTCTAAATTACCATCAACAAATTATACTTAATATATTAACTCAAATTCTTAATATAAAATTGTATATATATTCTTAATACAAAAACTCAAGCTCTTAATGCAAATTGAATTTTTATTCTGTGGGAAAATGGCATAAGAGGCTAGCGATTTATTATAATGATAAGTTAACATTTTGAGTGTTAAATAATGACCAACAAGATGTTGCAACTGTGAAAATAACGGAAAAGCATTAAAAATCAAAAGCTGGATTTTTCCATTGGAAATTAACTTTGAAGTTTGATCTAACTCAAATGAATTATATGTGCATATTTCTACACCTGTCTCTGCCAAACTGATCATACAGAGTATTATTACTGGTGCTGTGGATGTGAAAAAATAAAGTGGGAAGAGTCATCAGGGTTTGGAGTGAGCTTTGTTGGGTTACAACTCAGAAAATTAAGTGCTTCTCAAAGTTTCAGGATCCAGAGGTAAGGCATTGAAAATTAAGAATTCTAGCATTAGCTGTTGAATTCTATCACAACCACACATGAAGCCTAAGGTTATAAACAGCAGGATTTAGGGGAGTATTCAAACTCATTCCCATGGGGAAGACTGGCCACAGAAGAGACCCATGAAGGCAGAGTGTTCAGGAATGGTTGTGAGGGAGACTGAGACTGGAGTATGGGTAAGTTCACTGGTCCTGGGGAGACAGTCCAGGCAAGGGGCACCTCAGGGGAAAGCACTGAGGCAGGAATTAAGGCAGCACTGGTGGAACAACCAGGAAGCAAGTCATACCAAACTGCAGTCGACTTTGCTTCATAGAAGTGAGAAGTTACATCTTCAGAAGCCAGCAAGCGTTAGTTTGGGTGCCTGCTTTGTCTCTTATGAGTTCTGAGAACTTGTGCCAGTGATCTAACCTAACTGAGCCTCAGTTTCTTTATTTGTAAAATGCATATATTGATGACATCTCTACTAAATGTTGTTCCAAGATTCAATTCAGACATAACCACCAATTATTTTTTCATACATAAGCTTAATTATAGGAAGAGGGAGTAAGCCAGTAGAATTCAGAATAAGTTAGAGCACATAACCTACCAGTGCTCATGAGTAGATTGAACATAGGACAAAGGGTTTCTTTTTCTAAAAATTTTTCTTGCCCAAAGATTCCTATGTTACCTGTCTTAACAATATTTTTATTTCTTCATTTATATGTATATTCATATTTATATACAGTTATGTATATGACTTAGTCTTTCAATTTCTTAAAGTCTCAACTGAAAACACTCCTTATCTGAATGACCTTCCTTGGTCAACCACCCCCTCTTCAATAGGGAATTTAACTCTTTAGCCCCTTCATTCTGATTTATTTTACTTAATAGGAAGTGTCACCAATCTGGAAATTATGTGTTTATCATCACTCTTATCCCACTAAAATGTTAACTCTTTTAGTGTTGCCTGTTTTATTCCCTGGTTTTGTTTGCTGTCACATTCCCATCACTTAGTTACTAGCAAATAACAAGCGCTCAAGAAATCTCCATTAGTTTCTAGGGTTTTGAGAATAAAACTATCATATACTATGTTTTAGAATAAATGAAATAAACATTCAAAATATGTTTTAGTTAATTGGAGTATATGTAGATTAAGCTATTCATTTACCCAATAACATTTCCTCTGATAAATATTCTGAAAAATAAATATTAATAACAAGCATGTACTGGGCACAAAAAGATTATGCTTTCCATTGTTCTACTATTTTTGTGTGAGATAAACAAATCAACTTCTTAGCATGGAATTTTGCTGCCTGGGGTCAGATATGCTCATTCCTTTTCTGAGGTGGTAAGTATAAATTATGCGCTCTGCCTATCCATTTCTGCACTCCCTGATCTTTGTTTGGCTTATACAACTTTAATGTGCTTCTCTGCGGGCTTCCTAAGTGTAATTTGAATTCAGTTTTATTACTTTTCATACAAAATGAGTAATTTTATATTCATGGTTTATATGTCTCTCTTTCTTTCTCATTAATCATATGGAGTTGGAAACAAATGGAAAGCAAATTACAGAACAATATATATAATATAACCTTTCTGTAAATCACAAAAACAAGAAACAATATTATATATTTTTCCTGAAAGCAAAAATAGAGTAAAAAGTATGCAAACATGGATAAGCATTAAATTTATGACAGTAGTCATCCCTGGGAAGAGAAGGTTAATAAGATGACAAGGAGTACATAGAGGATGTCTATCTTATCCTTAATAGTTTATTTCAGATAGATAGCTAGATACATAGACAAACAGGATGTGGCAAAAGTAGGTTTATAGTTGTTCATAAGGAAAATAATACAATATTAATAAATAATAATAATAATACAAGAATAAACTCTGTGTTTTGCGTACTCACAATAGTAAACCTACTTTTTCTCCACTATGTAGAAATGTATGTGAATCAAATATGGGACACTATATACATTTGATGATGGTTTTATAGATGCTTGTTATGTTATCCTTTGTATTTCTCTGCAACTTAAATGGCTTTTCTAAGCTAAAAATGGAAGTCATATTATTATACTTATTTCTTAAAATATGTTTTTATTGATTTCAGAGAGAGGGAGGAAGAGGGAGAAAGAAATAGAAGCATCAATGATGAGAGAGAATCGAACCATGATTTCCTGGTTCATGGGTCAATGCTCAACCACTAAACCACACCAGCCAGGTGATTATTTTTATACTTATTAAGATATAAAGACAAAGCATAGAAAAGAAGATTTTAGTGCTAAAAGTGACTTCTGTCCATCTCAATCACCTTCTCCTATCAATCACTTCCTGTCTCTATTTAAAAAAAGGTAGAAAGGTTTACCAAATATTAATAAAACTATTAATGGAACCATGAAATAGTTTTATTTCCCTATTATAATTGTCCTCTATAAAATATTTGACAATAAAACTATGAAAAATTATCTTAACATTGCCAAACAATGTGAATGCCTTATAAAAATTTTGATACTACACAGCTATAAGTGACTGGCAGGCTGTTATTATGTAAGTATATCCTCCAATATCCAAATATTATATAAAAACACTTGTCCAGAATATGCTTTTATTCTTTCTCATGTCCATTGGTGTCAATTACAATGAAATTACAAGCTATTTATTTTTGTCTAAACACCAGAGGAAGTATGACCTGTAATCAGGATTTGCTTATGGAAGAAAGATCAGAATTTTGTCCTTTTTTCATTAAGGCATAGATAATCCTTTAAGCTCTGAAACTTTGAATGAGATTAGTCTAACTTTAGCTCAGACAGCAATTTAAAATTTTTAGAAGTAAGTAGATCTTATAGCTAGCTGAATTTACTTTCCATTTTTCTATAACTGAAGGAAAAGGAAAAAAAGACTCTACCTGAGTAATAGTAAATAAAACATTTGTTCTTTGTCATCTTAATACAAACAGGCAAAGAAAAAAATTAAACTATCACTGGCACCAGCACTCTACCAGTTATTCGGAATTTGTGAAAACACACACACACACACACACACACACACACACACACACACACGGAGCCACCAACACTCATCCATTTAGCTTATATAGCAGGCTGAATATGCTAACCAGGGCTTGATCAGGAAATAAAATTTCATATGTAGAGGAATTCTAATAAAACCTTAGTTTGTAATTCAAAGAATTGCTCTAAGTAATCTTCCAAGATATGGGGCAATATAATGTTTAAATTTATGAGAAAATGATTGTGGGGAAATTGGTTAGCTTTTTCATACCTTCTCTGTCCACCATACTGTCTAAATATATGTTTATGTATAAAACAACTGTATGAAAGTACATTTAAAACACAGTATTGGAGCCTGTATGAATAGATCAGCAAGAGGAACAGCTCACTCACTAAGGACTTTAGAACGGCTTTCACATTAAACAATCCATTGGTTAAGGCAGCACTTTCAAATGGCAGAGTAAGGAAATCCAAAAAATGTCAAAATCAACATTTCAGAACTCTGGAAATTAACCAAATACTTGCAGCAATCTGAGAAGTTTGTTTGTTTGTTTGTTTTACGAAAAAACAATCAAATCTTGGTAAGAACAGAGAACTTGGGGACTTTGTGCCTTTTTAACTAGCCCTATTATTACTCCCCTCTCCCCAGATCCATAGTGGCTTTGAAAATCCACACCCTCACACCCCTGGTACCTATGAAAACCTGCAAGCCACTGTGAAGCACAGGCCAGATGTAGATACTCCAGGAAATCCCATCCCTGATGAGCATTTTGACTATTTGACCTTTCTGGAAGGTCCCAGAAAAGCTTCATTCTCAGGGCTTGTCTTTATTTGACCTGACTCAGAATGTGCTCTGACATGGACGAACCTGGAAAACATTATACTGTGTAAAAAAAGCCAGCCACAAAAGTCCACGTGTTGTGTTATTTCATTTTTATGGAAAGTCAACAGTAGAAAAAAAAATCCGTGCAGATCTTATTTCCATGACAAGATCACATCGATGTTTGTAGCAGAGCTTTGATTCTGGTTGTAGTATGGGCGACCCTACATTTTCCTAATACTCTGTCGTTGCATTGCTACCACTCAAAATGACTGCAGAGTATTGCCAACATTTGGACTAATCATGACCACCTTCCAAAGGAGCTTTGTGTTTACAATGATTGAAGGGTATGAGTTAATAAATACTTCCATAGCCAGGGACTTTAAGAACTTCCAAAGAATATGAACCAAGGGCCTTGTCTTTGTTTCCATCATTGCAAACAAAGCCCATAGCTTAATCTACAGGGTGCCCAAGCACTGGCTTGGAGGTTAAATAATTTAGTTGTTTCAAACCATATAAATAGAAGCAAAATAATATTTAATGTGCTACTTTCCTAAGATCCAATTTTAATAAATACGCCATGACATATTCCCTATGTTCTGTATGCATAGTAAAGAGAAGCATATTTTGGGGCCCACTTTTAAGGATTTATAGCAACTTCATATCCACTGAAAAATGCCTTTTTTTAAAAAATAAATACATTTTTATTTTGTAAATTTCTTGTCCTTTCATATTAAAATACTGTAGAAACTTCACTTTTTCTACTGATGGTTTTTCCACTGATCATTATTTATTCTTCTAACCTTTCTTTCATATGATTGAAATGACTGCTTGAATGATTAGTTATCTCCCTCAATTTACATACACAAAGGGAGAAAGAACTTTTTATATAAACCTAATCTGTCCCATGGCACCAGGAATGTCTTAGGAAATACAACTTTAGAAAAAGAAAAAAGACAAGTAGAGACTCTAGACCCAGAGAGGTTTTTACCATATTGCCTGTTACAAAATGATAAACTAATGTAGCACCGTTTTACTTCCCAAGTTTTGCTTTCAGGGAGAGAACCATTCTAAAGACTTAATGGCTTGTTTTTGTATATGGGGAATGTTTTGAGTCAGGTAATTCTCCTGCAGTAGCATTTAAGTCTGTAATTTACTGTATTTCTAAGGAAGGCATTTTTTACTATTCTCTTTCTCAGAGAGCTCTTTTTTCTCCCTTTTGCTTTTGTATGCCAAAATATGTTGATATGTATTTATACATATACACTTAATGATATGCAGTTATTTTACTGGCTTTCCATAAAGAAGTAGCTATTGGAAATTATCATAATACTACAGTGTCAGTGGATTATAATTTAACTTTAAAAGGGAATCGTGGAATATCTAAATTGTACTTTGGCCTAAGTCACTGCTTTTCCACACAAGATCTAAAGGATAGTTCTGCAAAAATAAGGGGACAAATGGGGGCAATTCCCCTTTACATTTTCAGCTGGGAATTTTCTAAGCTTAAGGTAACCTATTTTGTATACATTATTCTAATACCTGAAGTTCTCTGCCTCCATTACCCAAATTCATTGAGATAAAATTTACTGGTCACACCTACTAAAATCAGAGTAAACGGAGTCAGAAAGATGGAAAGCAAGGTAAAATATTTTCCTGGAATAGGTTGCTAATTGAGTAATGGGTACTTCACATTGACTGAGTAATCATTTCAGCAATCCCAAGGTAAGCACAGTAGTCCCCCTTACCTGCAATTCTGCTTTCTGAGGTTCCAGTTACCTGTGGAAACCTGGTCTGGAAATATTAAATGGAAAATTCTGGAAATAAACAATTCATAAGTTTTACATTGCACACCGTTCTGAGTAGCATAATGAAATCTCGTGAGTCTTCCTCCAACTTGCTCTGGACATGAACCATCCCTTGTCCAGCATTACCATGCTGTATGCCCCCCACATTAGTGTAGCCCTTAGTCACCATCTTGTTTATCAGAATGTGGAGGTTCCACAGTACTTGTGTTCAAGTCACCCCAATTTTACTTAATTATGGCCCCAAAGTGCAAAAGTAGTGATGCTGTTAAATTGGATATACCACAGAGAAGTGGTAAAATGTTTGTAACTTATTGTCAGTCACAGTCTAATGCTATGTCACAATCTACATCATTCACCTCACTTTATCTCCTCACTGCGCATCCCTGTCGGGTGAGTACAGTACAATAAGAAATTTTGAGAGAGAGAGCTACCACATTCACATAACTTTTATTATAGTGTACTATTATAAGTATTGTTTTTCTATTAGTTATATTGTTAATCTCTTACTGTGACTAATTTGTGAATTAAACTTTATAATAGGTATGTATATAAAGGAAAAAACATAGTAGATCTAGCGTTTGGTACTATCTGCAGCTTCAGGTATTCACTGGAGGTCTTGGAACATAGTTCCCACAGATAAGGGACTACTCTTATCACCTTTATGTTACAGGGGAGAAAACTAAAGCTCGGAGAGTTATACAGTTTCTTCAAGTTCACTTGTCTAAAGCCTAGACCTACATCTGGTCTGTCATCCCTCCACCATATTTTTCTTCCACTATTTTCCCTTGCAACACAATTCTCATTTAGGGGCACATAGCCTCAGACCAGTTGTTATTTCTGAAAGAGGGAAGAAGAGAGACCTTTGAAGAGGTTAAAAGGTTTCCTGGGCTGCTGCAGCCCCAGAGTTCTATGTCACAGGCCTTATGGAAGCAACTAGGAAGAGGTGGCCACTACTACCTTCATGCTTGCTGGGTCTTCCATTGCCTTGTTCATCTCCTGAAGTGTGGCCCATGATCATGTCTGGAAATGAGACCAGTTATTCAATAAAGTCCCCTAGGTATGGAAATTCAGTGGTGAATAGGATAGATGTGGTCTCTCCACTCAATAATTTATATTTAGGTGGACAGGGAGAGGGATGAATTCCTTAAATAGGTCAACAAATGCACAAGAATTTTATTACTTTATTTTATTTTTTGTTAGTCCTCACCCGAGGATATTTTTTCCATTGATTTTTAGAGATGGTAGAAGGGAGGGGGAGAGATAGAGAAACATCAATGTGAGAGAGACACATAGATTGTTTGTCTCCTGCATGCGCCCTGACCTGGGACTGGGGATCGATCTTGCAACCGAGGTATGTGTCCTTGACTGGACTGGAACCTGGAACCTTTTAGTCTGAGGGCTGATGCCCTATTCCCTGAGCAAAGCTGGCTAGGGCACAAGAATTTTAGATTGTGAAAGTAGCAATCAAGAAAACCGCAATAGGATAGAGAATGATGGGATGTGGGGGAAGAATAATTCAGATTTTAATTAGGTTGTTTCTTTAGGTGTCTGGTCAGAGAAAATATTGTCTGAGGGGGTGACATTTGATATAAGAACATCATGTTAATTAAGAGAAAGTAGAATATCCGAAAGAAAATAGCTAAGTGCAAATGCCTAAATTAAGCATCAAGCATGGAGAATTTGAAGGAAATAAAGAAGGTCCATGTGGATGGCTACAGTGAAGGAACAGTGATGATCAATGTGAGATGAGCTCAGTAGGATGAAGTCTGATCAGTGGGTCTTTAGGGAGTTCAGGTTTCCTTCTGCCTGTGTCTGACTGTGATGTGAGATCTCTGATATCCAAATGATATGATCTGCTCTGTATTTTTGAAAAGCTGACTCTGGTTACTATGTGGAAAATAGATTTGGGGAGAGAGGGTGGGAGGGTGATAAAAGAATTAGATAAAAATAGCAGAACTGATCCTTATGAGATACAAGTGAGATAGATTGCACTTTGCACTCCCATTTCTCTAATATAATCAGGAAAACATTTCAGATCGGCTGAACTTGACTAATTGAGACCTTACATATACTTTAAGTAAGAGTTATTTCTGGGTAAAGAATAAAATTTTACTTAGTGTTATAATCAGCTGTTGCTCATCAGAAGATACCTTAAAATCTTGTCATGTAGTTAATTTTTTTTTGTACAAAGCAGTGAAAAAATTCAGAGTGACTTGGGAGAAATGTGAGCTTTTCCTTAATGTGAATGGAATTGTATGTTTAAGAAGATGAGTGAGGTGTTGCCATCTGAAAAGAGGAATACTTTGAATAAATGTGCTTTCTTCTTAGCAGGCCTATGAACTGGAGTAGTTTATTATATTCTTTCTGCTTCTCTTAGTGAATGAAAAAGTGAGACAGCCTGGCTGACCTGGCTCAGTGGTTTTGTGCCTACATATGAACCAGGAGGTGTAGTTCGATTCCTGGTCAGGGCACATGCCTGGGTTGTGGGCTCAACCCAGTGTGGGGTGTGCAGGAGGCAGCCGATCAATGATTCTCCCTAATCACTGATGTTTCTCTCCCTCTCCCTCTCCCTCTCCCTCTCCCTCTTCCTCTCCCTCTCCCTCTCCCTCTCCCTTTCTCTCTGAAATCAATAAAACTATAAAAAAGTGACATAAAGAAGACACGTGTGCTATCCAGTTATTAAAAAAGTACCTAAAAAACAATGAACATGTCTATTTATGTGCAGCATGTGCTTATAATGTGCCAGGCCCTGCCTGTAATAATTATATAGCATGACTTCATGAAACCTTTAGAATAATCCTGTGAGGAAATGTTTCTCCCCATATTAGGAGTGAAAAATGTGAAACTTAGTTAAATTAATTTGCCTGAGTTCACATAGTTTGTGAGTGATGGATATAGGTTTTATTCCAGGCAAAAAAAAATTGAAAATAAAAATTACCATTAAAACTTTAAAGCAACAGAATGTCAATAATTAAAAGTAAGCCAATATCTGTCTTGGAATTCAAATTCATACCTTTCTATCAAAACATTATTCTTCTAGCTGTGTCTTCTACTGGTTTGAAGGAAAATAAAAGAAAGCTCAGTTTAGTACATGATCTGCTGGCTAACAAAGAAAGGCAGAAAGAGCAATTAGAAGGAACAAAGATAGATATAAAATATTAGGTTGTATTCCAAATGTTTCTGCAAATATGCCACAGGTGCATTGCCCAATGTGGAAACCATCAGCTAGGTGTGGCTACTGGATACCTGAGATGTGTATAGTCCAAATTGACATAGGCTGGAAGTGTCAAACACACACTAGATTTTGAAGACAGTATAAAATAGTAAATATCTTATTTATATTGATTACATATTGAAATAATAGAATTTTTATATATTGGTCTAGATAAAATATATTATTAAAACTAATTGGCCTGTTTCTTTTTACTTAACATGGCTACTAGAAATGTAAAATGACAAATGTAGCTCACATTTGTGGTTGGCACTGTGTTTCTGTGGGATGTCACTGGTCTAGAGATTTCCTCTGTTCCATTCAGATCCTGAGAACCTAGTAATAGCAAAAGAAACAAAAAAGTTTTACTTTTGTCTTTTCGAAGAGAGAGATATTAAATAGGTGAGTTTAAATAAGAAAAGAGCTTAAAGAGTTCCAGGGGGTTGATTTTTATTTCCTTAATTTCCCATGGCACTAAAGAAATTGTGTTTTAGTAATATCATGAGGCAAAAATGACTTTTATAAGGAGAGTCTTTATTGTATTTAAAGGTGAATGAATAGCCTCTATTTTCACTTCAAGGTCAAGGGATCACCGTGAGAGAGAAAAATATAATTTCCAAGGTAGGAAATATTCTCAATCTGAAGATTTTACAAAACTCATTTTGCTGAGAATTGAGACCTTGAAACACTAAGAAAAAAACGATGGGCTGCCTTTCTCAGAACATTTTCAAATTAGAAATTTGCTCTTGTTTCTCTTAATTGTAAAAAACTTGGTCAAATAGCATTTGTTAGATGTGGCATCTAAGTGATCTGACAAATTGTTTATTATTCATTGATCAAATCTATATTTTGGGGCCTCACCTTACTTAGTAAACCCCAACTTACAGGGGAAAAAAAGAGGTAAGATTTTAGTTCATATTTCTGTTTCAGGAATGTAATATTTAATTTCCAGCCGTGAAGATTACTGAGTTTCCATCACATTAGTGTCTAATAGTACTTATTCAACATGCCTCATTTCTTCTCCATATCAGTTTGGAATAGTTTTGCCTTGGAGAGTATAATAACATGTGGAGTCTTTGGAAGTGACAAATATGCTCTTGAGAGATATTAATCAGATGAAATTTAAAAGACATTTGTGTCTGGCCTTAAAGTCTTTGGTCTGGAACAAATGGCAGTCAAAATCACTTAGTCTGAAGTGTTGGAGAAGGATCAGGAGTTTGTGTGAGTGACCAGGCATCTGTTGTGAGTGAATCTCTCTGTGCATCTGGCATGAAGAACAGGAACATACTTTTAATTTCTGCCAAACTCACACTTGGGTGCGGGTCACCATTTCAAAGGGGGATTCTTAATCAGTGAGAATAAAACACATTGACAGCATTTAGGCAATTCTGAAATATTGAAGAATCATGTTTAGTTTTCATTTTCTCAATTCTCTTTACTACACAGACAACAATTTTGGACCTTTTCACCATTTCAAAAATTAAAACAAAATAGAACTAGCCACTCCAACTCCTTTAAATTTTTAAATCATTAGAAATTTTGTTCAAGTGATCAAATGCTAAATGTGCTATATGAATATCCTCTCCAGGAACTTCGTAGCAATGGATAGTTCATGTTATTTTACTGGTGAAAAGAAGATAGTTGGAAAATTTGGTATAGATTCATTCATATTCTCTCTCTCTCTCTCTCTTTCTCTCTCTCTCTCTCTCTCTCTCTCTCTCTCTCTCTCATTTGATATATTTTGAGAATTACTCAAGCCCAAATCCTGTAACTAGAACATTTCCTGTCTCTAATAAAATGTAATATAGGATATTCTATTCATTAGAAGTATTTAGAATCGTTAGTAAGAAAAGATAAGGTATTTAAATATTAATTTTGATTCAGATATATGTGATCACAAGGTGAGGTATAAGCTCATAATATGTTCAACTAAACCAACCCTGACTCCTAAGTATACTATCCACATACTAAATCAGAGATCTATAGCCTCAAAACCAAGTCAGACTTTGGACTTGTTGTATAAATAAAGTTTTATGGAAACACACATACCCATTCATGTATTGTCTGTGGCTGCCCTGTTACTACACTGTAGAGCTGAGTAGTTGTAACAGAAACATGACTCATGAAGCCTAAAATGTTTACTCTCTGGCCCCTTAAGAAAAAGTTGTCAGTTCCTGTGCTAAGTGAATGATGACATAGATGTATAATAAATAGCTTCTGAGAAATTGCCTTTCCTTAGTAGAGAGAATTTTATGTTTTCCTAACCATGCTGTCAAACCCACACTTTACAGAACAGGAATCTATATGAGGCTTGTCCTGTATACTTGATAATCATGGAATTAAAAAGCTCAAAGAACCATCTGGTAATAAAGTTAGTATCTTGGCATCACATGTGAGGCACTAGGCTACTGAGTTAACACCACATTCATCATGGTACCCTCTGTAGTCATTTTCTCCACCTTATTGTTATGACCCTAGAACCAGACCAAAGCATTATCAATTTTTGCCTTTATTAGGACAGTGCACCATTTACTGCTCTCCCAAATTCTATTCTCCCAATTCTGTTTCCATATAGTAACCAGAAAAACAATTTTTTTAGCATACAGATTGGATCACATTAAATCTCTGCCTAAAGCCTGCCAAAAGCTTCCTAAAATTTTTTGAATAAATCTAAACTTTACTGTCAAGGCCATGAATAATCTGGCAGATCTGTAGCTCTTTGCTTCATCTGATTTCACCTCTGTTACTATATTGTAACCAAAAAGCTCTCTCCCCATTCCTTGAAATACTAATACTTTTTCATGCCTCAAGGTCTAGATTCAATCTATTCTCTCTGCTTAAAATAGTCTCATTATAACACAATTACCACAGGTCCTGGTTTACTCATCTTTCCCACCTCAGCTTAAATATTACTTCCTCACAGAACCTTTCTGAACCTCCTTAATAGGACCCAGCTCCTGTCTGCTGTTTTCATTGAAATGATCATTTCTGATATAACACTAATCAGAACACACACACAAACACAAACATGGTTTTTTAGAATTTTATTTTTTCTCTACCCCACAAGATGCTTAGCTTTATGCTTTATGAGGGAAGAGACTACTTGTTTTACTTACCATTGTCTACCCAGAGTTTAGGAGAGATTCTGAAATATAATAATCACTCAGTAGCTAATTAGTTGAGTAAATAAATTAACATATATACATGTGGCCATTACCTTTATGATGGCTAGTACAGATAACTATTCTACAAATATGAATATGTTTGCATATATATTCACCACTGATTTATAATATTAAAATGATATGCTGACTTTTTAATGTGTGGGATGTTATTAAACAAATGGGAATCAGAGTAAATTAAAAGAGTTATTTAATGGCAGCTGTGAATTAACAGAAAAGACTCTCATAATGTTAGGGTGTTCCAGAT
Source organism: Myotis lucifugus (assembly GCF_000147115.1). NCBI lineage: Eukaryota > Metazoa > Chordata > Mammalia > Chiroptera > Vespertilionidae > Myotis > Myotis lucifugus. The sequence continues at coordinate 774,068 of NW_005871291.1, forward strand.
GCTACTTTTTCATTTATCCATTAAGCAAACACGAATTTAGCACCTGTTTTGCCTTCTAGGTTTTGTTCTAGACTTTAGAGATACAAAGATGACTAAATCGTGGTCCTAATTCTTGAAAAGCTTAAATAATGTCACAGAAAATAGCATATAGATAGATCAGATACAAGTAAGTATAATGCAATGTAGTTAGTGGTCCATACAAAGTACTATTAGAGCTCATTGGAAAACACTTTCAGTTATGCCATAGGTAATCAGGACAGGGTCGCCTATGTATGTAACATTTAAGATGGGGCTTAAACTATTAATAGGAGTTTGTCTGGTAGATTAAGGAGAAAGGAATCCTGGGTAGAGGAAACAAAAATTCAAAATCAAGATGCTGGTGAAGAAAATGATACAAGTTTGTTAGATAAAGGGGAACCTTGAGTTCATGTAAGATATTGAATAAGGTTAATTTAAATTGGCTTGAGGCTAGAATGTGAGGAGCTTTATACAAGATACTAATGTGTTTGTGATACGAGAACCACATTCCACTGCCTGTCACTACCAGAGGCAGTAAGTAGAGACAAGGTTGAATCTTCCAGGTGCTTTTTATCCAGAGGCTGGCAATCTGAGAGAGCAGCAGGCATAGTACCTAAAGAGCCACTCTGACATCTCCTCTCAAGCCAGCCATTACATAGGTGTGGAGGTAGGAAAAGTCTAAAACTACATGAATTCCCAGGGTCTGTTCTTATCATTGTCTTCATAAAGATTAGCCCTCAGACGTTTGTCCCTTCATACCAGTCCTGTCCTTGATTTGTTCTCAAAATGCATTTTCTTTCTGAGTGACGAAGCCACCTGGACTTCAAGGCTGTTTGTCTTCACGACTCTGTTTAACACGTCCTCCACAGTTTCCCAAAGTCTGTAAGAAAATATCTTATTTATAATTAGTATAGTGAATAGTTATTAATTAACTGTGGTTCTGTTCTTATTGTGTACCCTTCCCCTATCATTTGGACAATTTTCCTAAGCTCTAAGAAAGAAGTTTAATAGATAGGTCTGTTAAAGGTGAAATGCTTATGGTGGGACTGTAAGAGACCAATAAGAAGATGTTGCATTTGTTCAGGTTGATAATAACAAAGATGGAATGAAATCAAAATTCATCTATTTCAGAGGTAGGAATGACAAGAGTTTATAAATAAGAAAGTGGTATTAAAGCGTAGTACATAGTCTAGACCAGTGGCCGGCAAACTCATTAGTCAACAGAGCCAAATATCAACAGTACAGCAATTGAAATTTCTTTTGAGAGCCAAATTTTTAAAATTTAAACTATAAAGGTAGGTACATTGTTATTAACTTAATTAGGGTACTCCTAAGGCTTAGGAAGAGCCACACTCAAGGGGCAAAGAGCCGCATGTGGCTCGCGAGCCGCAGTTTGCCGACCACTGGTCTAGACCAAGTATCTTCAAGTTTTTCTATATAGGGCCTGATAGTAAATATTTTAGGCTTTATGAGTTATAACTTCTATTCAGTTTTACCATTGTGCATGAAAGAAGTAATAGACAGTAAGTACAGGAATGAGTGTGGCTGTGCTTACCAAAAAAAGGCAGCACGCTATATTTAGCTTGCTGGAGTAGTTTGTTGACTCCAAGTCTAACCAAAGTTTCAGATTTTGATTTTTGCAAACTTATTGTACAATAATGATTGGTTTATAAATATCATTGGTTTACTAGTTTTATGGATATTTAAATAGAATCATTGTAATTAAAAATTTTAAGTTTTAGATGAAAATATTATGGATAAATCTTATTCTGAATCCCTACTATGGTTAAGAAAATAACATAAGTAGCTGGATACTGGGAAATCTTGAGTTAATGCAAAGTATTGAAAAGTTCATTCTCTAACAATTACTGTTATGTAAATAAGCTTATTTCTGTTTATCTTAACTACATTTAGTTAATACTTTAAAAGAATCAGATGACTACTATTAATGTACTGTTATTCTAAGATACATGCAATTAAGAGATATCCTGTGAAGCATAACACAATTACAAAATTATTCATCTCTTTCTAATAGTGGACTTCAAGGATATTATCTTAACTCAGATTATCTACTGATATATTTAGAAAAAATTATACAACTATGAATGTCAGATAGTTCCAGGGACCCCAGACACATGGTTTCTGCATAGTCAATTAATCTTCAAATAGCTCATTATGTACCACAGATTATTAATAGAGAAATCTCATGTAGGAGAAAGATTTTACAAGATCACCATATTAAATAAATTTAAAATCTCTCTTTCCCTTCAAAGTAGTAAAGAGCAAATGCTCAAGGGAGAGATTTCCCTTCTTGTTCTTCTAGAATTGGAATTTCTGTTAGGGCCTCATACATTTTTTTTTTAATGATCAGTAAGTCTAAAAGAAAAAGGTGGTGATTTTAAGCATTTGCCACCTTTGCTTATTTCTCCCAATAAAGTAACAAATGGCATCATGTTCAGCAAACTAGATTCACGCCAAAGGCAAAAACAATGGACTATCCATCTCATGTTATACCTCAAAAAATTAACAGGTTAATAACTGCAGTTTACACTGAGGTACATTTTGAGATCATGTCTGCTTCACATTTAACTAGATGAAAAGTTATAGGCTTCACAAAAGCCAATGGTGAATTCTGTGCTCATTAGCTCAATTGAGTAGAACCTAGTGCCATGGTTCAATCCCCAGAGCTTTACTTAGCTCTGCAGTCATTTTCTATACTACTGCCTTTAGCAATTTATTACACCAACAAATGAATCTCATTCTAAATCTGAGATGCCACAACATGTATCAGCCTGACTTATTAGTAAAAGTTAACTTTATATCTCCTTCTGTTTCACTATGTTAGTAACAAAATTTTTGTATGTACAAGTCTCTGTTGCTGTACTACAGTGATTTTATAAAAGCCTCTGTGTCTGAACTCGTAGGTGCCTATCACAGGATCTGGCTCTAAATAAATGTTCACTAAAGAGTTTTGTAATGAATGAATGATGAATGAATTTATCATCTTTCATTTTTTATCTACTTTATGAATAGTTAGTATATATGCTTCAGTTTGTAGATGTAGACATTCCAATCATGATTGTTCTTTTATACTAGGGGCCCAGTGCACAAATTCGTGCACCTTGAAAGGAACTCTGGGCATAGAGGCTGTGGTAGGCACAGGGGCGGGTCTTGGCCCATCCTCTGCACCCCCACCCAGCCCCTCCCACTACAGCCCCCAGTACCCTCTCTGCCAGCAGCTCTGCTCCAGCCACCACCGCTACCACATGCTGATGGTGCTGGACCTGCTTGTACCCGCTGATGGCACAGAGCGATTAGGGCTGGCACCAGCAGTGGGTGCAAGCAGGGCCAGCGCCATTAATGGGTGTGAGCGGCGGCTGCTGCCTTGATTGCCCCTCAGGAGCAGGGGGAAGTGGAGAAGCCCTTAGGGGTGATCGGGGCTGGCAGCCACCACTCTCACCCGCTGACCGGGCTGAGCAATCAGGGCTGGCACTGGGCGCCTGCAGAGGGTGCAAGCGGCGGCTGCGGCACTGGCAGTGGGTACAAGTGGGGCCGGTGCTGGCAGCAGGTGCGAGCGCCAGGCAGGACCGCGGCACACGGGAGCAAAGAATTTTCAATAACCACTAGAGGCTTGCCCTGATGACAGCGACCAGTGCCCCACCCTGGTCTGGTGCCCCCACTCACCTGCTCCACCATCCCGCTGTGGCCGACACCCGCCATGTTCCACACGCACCCCCTGGGTGGTCAGCGCACATCATAGTGACAGGTGGTTCGGTTGTTTTGTTGTTCGGTTGTTCCACTGTTCAGTCTATTTGCATATTAGGGTTTTATATATATAGATGGGAGCTGAATTGAAGTCCTCATCTGTGGTTTAATACCCGAGATTTCAGTCTAAGCTCCTTTTATTGGTCATATTTTTGCCAACATATTTTTTTCCTTCTAGGTCTTTTTCTGTAGTTTTAAAAAAGATGGCTAAATCATATTGTTAAAACAAATTCTGGAAGAAAATTTTTGTGACTATTTGCAATCAAACAACCTGAGGGGACTTTTGAAGGTAGAACTTCTGGAACTCTGGTCTTGAGATTGCTTATATACTTTTGCAGTCATAAGCAGTAGAGGAGAATTTTCTACAGTTTATGTATTATTTCTCATTTTCCAGGGGAATATTTTTTCTATAAATGGGATTAGGAAGAGTAGTATTGTGTGTCATTGGAAATAGTGAGTTACCATCCTTAGAGTACTCAAATAGAAGATGGGTGAACATCTGAGAGGGATTCTGTAATGGAGTTTATGACATTGCTAATAAATTGACTTTTAAAACCCTACCACCTCTGATCCAGTATTTCAATAACATTTACAATTTCAGAACTTTCTCAGTGCCAAAAAGAAATCTGAATTTAAAAATGGAAAAGTGTATTTATCTATATTATTTATTTACATCATATGAATATAATTTCAACTATGTGGATGTTTAGCATTGTATAGACATAGTGAAAAAGAGCCATCAATGATCATTCAAATGTTTTTTTTGAAATACATCTAATTTTTTCTCTGAAATATTAGCAAAATATTAATCCCCAAATAGTTCTAATATATTGACTTCAGATTTGATACTAATTGGATTTTTGAAAATATTTTTTTACCTGTACTGTATGATAGTTGTTCTCCTTTTTATATAATTAAATGTTTAATAATAAATTTATAATTTTTCAACTTGAATGCTAAATATTACTGCATCTACTTCAGTATAGCTAGACCTGTATCCTATCTGTATTTAAAAAATGATGAGCTATTCATTATAAAATTCACCATGTGTGCTTATTTTTTAGGATGTATGAGTAGATGAGTCATTATTTTTCAATAAAATCTCTGGAAACAAATAGCCCTTATAATGATAGTTAGTCATTATGAGAAAAAAACAATGCAAAATGAGCCTTACTAGAGTAAAGTTCTTAGATGGTTATTTTGAAAATTTAGATTCATTTTTCTATTCTAGTCCTCTATTGGATTTAGATCAATCCTCTGTTGCCTCTCTATTATAATGTCTAAGTTGAATGAAACCTGTGTAATTAATATATAAGCCATCTTTTAATTAATTACTATCACTAAATATTTCTCTACCATCTTAAAATACACATTTCAACTAAATGATAATACATTAGGATATAATCCTACAGCAATATTCTCATTTTATATATAGCTTGATAAATACAGTTTTTATAGAATCCCAATCATCTCCACCTTTGGCCAACAAAGGCATAATATTGTCTTACTACTGAAGAGTCAGAGTTTATAGATGTTTCTGTCTTCATAGGCTCTTCCCTTGGCTTTAAGATAACATGGTCCTCAGTATTAATGTAGAGCCTAATATGTATGAGATATATTTTAAGTACCAAGGACAGAGCAATAAACAAACATAAGTTTGCAGGAAGGGAGATCACTGGGGACTGGGGGACGGTCAGGGAAAGGTTCATGGATAGTTTATCACACAGAAAGCCATCTGAATCCAAATTGCATCTGGCTTCTTGATCAGCCTCACCACTATCACCCACAATATTCCCTAGTCCTGGAAGGGAAAAAAGATGAGTCATAGCCAAAATCCAGAGCTTAGCCAGGCTCACTGGTTGGAGAGCTGCTCTCCCGTTAGCCCTTTGGACTGGGAATAGGCAGAGGACGGAAGGCCTCAGAGCCTGAGGAAACCTGTTCTGAAGAGAGCTGAAACAGAACAATTAGGAGCAAGAAATGCAAGAAACTTATTTTGGTCATTCACTGACACTCAGTGTGACTGGCTGTGAACTAGCTGTGAAATTCTGGGAGACAGTGGCATCGCTAGGACAAGTCTTATGTATAAGAAGAGATATGAATCCCAAGATGTCTCCTAGACAAACCTCCTGCACACTGGCCTTCTTCTCAGAGTCTGCTCTCTAGGAAAGTCAATATGTGGCTGTGGCACAACGGAGGCTTTACAAATGGTTAAATGTGACTGTCGTGCTGGAATCTGGTAAGGCATGATATGGAGAACAGTGGAAAAGGATGGTAAGTAATGTAACCAGAGAAGTCATCAGGTTTCTGATCTTGAAGGATTATGCTGACTATATAATCTCTCAAAGAACAATGCAAGGGAGCTCTTTGAAACATGACAAACATTCCCTCCATCACCCTATTTGGTTTTATATCACACATCAATCAATATTACAATTTTACAGTTGGTAATTATTCAATCATCCAAGTGTGGACTCAGTGGGAGCAGCGTATGAGTCTGTCTTGTGCACCACTGCAGCCTCAGAGTTTAGCACAGCATTGGGCATGCAGAAAGAGTTCAGTATACATTTGTTGAATCACTAAATGAATGTGAGCCATCACCCAGCCAAGGGAGGCATATAATTTTTAAAAGAACTTCTTGCCAAGTGTATGGGAGTCCACTCATGGAAATTTAAAGCATGTGACCTGTCAAGATCATTAAAAACAAATGCCATCTTGTATCTGTGTTAAAGCAATGCAATTGCCCTTTGTCAGTGAGCATGCCCTTGTAAAACTCAAGGGTGTAGCTTGTACCCTGAGAGGCACTGAATAGTTACATTATTAAGAATTTATAAAATCTGGAAACTAGTCTGTTGAAGGTCCTGGGCTGATGAAGTGAGTCTGTGTTTTGAGGGCCCTTGTCTGTCTCTAATATTATATTAAAACAGCTTTGAATCCATGGTGACAAGGCCTTTCACTCAAAAAAGCATGGGGTCTCTAATAGGAATGTTATAAGGTGGAACTTTTCTTCTCAAGGTGACATCACAGTTCTTTTTCCTCCCAATTACATTCAATATGATTTTGTGCTAGGTTCAGGTGTACAGCAGGGTTGTTAGACAACCATATACTTAACAAAATACCTCCTGATATTTTCAGCACCCACCTGGCACCATACATAGTTATATAATAATATTGACTATATATCCCATTCTATATTTTTTATCCCCATGACTATTTTGTAACAACCATCATGTACTTCTTAATATCTTCACCATTTCCACAAAGTCCTAACCCCATCCCCTCTGGCAACCATAAGTCTTTTCTCTGTATCTATGAGTCTATTTCTGCTTTGTTTTTATATTGTTCATTAGATTCCACATATAAGTGAAATTATATGGTATTTTTCTTTCTCTGACTGACTTATTTCACTTAGCATAAACCCTCTAGGTTGATTCATGCTGTTGCAAATGGTAAGTTTTCACTCTTTTTATGGCCAAGTAATATTCCATTGTATTTATATGTATTACCACTTTTTTATCTACTCATCTATTGATGGGCACTTGGGTTACTTCCATATCTTGGCTATTGTAAGTAATGATACAGTGAACATAAGGGTGCAGTATTCTTTCAAATTAATGTTTTGAGCTTTTCAGATATATACCCAGAAGTGGAATTGCTGGGTTATAAGGCAGTTTCATGATACTATAGTTCTTAATTGCCAATAAGAAGAACCTGAGTGTTCTGAAGAATGTTTGCTCTTAGGTTCTGTAGAGCCATCATTGAAAATGTGAGTCTTCTAGAATGTGACTGCTTAACTACAAGAATTTCTGTAAAGCAAGCACTTGGGGCATCTAGAGTGGGCATGTGATCGTCTCAACGTTGTAAGTTTATGAGGAAGACCAAAGCTGCCCAAAATGCAGAAAGGACTCAAATAATCTGGCTCAAAAAAAGTTTTCCTTTCTCTTTCTCTGACAGCACTTATGGATTTCCCCCCCTTTGATCATACCAGTTGCATAATAGTTGCCTCAAATATTCTATCAACAAGATTGTTGGTTCATTAAATGGAACTTTGAAAAACCAAAATCACAAAGACTTAGTATAGCCACTGAAGACATTTTCCCATGATTTTGTGTAAGAAAGTTCATGAATTTACAGCATAAGAATTGAGAAAAGAACCAGAGACAAAAAATGGTATAAAAGAGACAAGAGATTTTACCCTACTTGCAATCTAACAAGTAAGGCTATCACATTCTTATAGATCATGACAGAGAACACAGACATCTGGGTCAGAGACAAATGGGTATTACTCATGGCACAGCAGGTATTGGGAGCTTCAAGATTGCCATCAGTCTCCTTTCCCAGTGAATGAATGTGAAGCAGAGAAGCACCCAGGTGGGTGTAGTAGGTATAATGCATTAACATCAGTGCTGAGAAGCCTAGTTTCTGAACCCCAATTTTATAAGAAGGCTGCTGACAAAGATTCTCAACTTTTGCCCTAATGGGAGGCATCGTTTTTATTACCCTAATCTGGAAATAAATATGCACTCTGCGGTACAAGGGGATATTTTCTCTATCTTCAGTGCTTGTTTTCTATACAAATAGTCTTGAAAAGATTGTCTGGAACAGAAGGTGTCCATGCTTCTCCACAAAATGTGTACAAATCCAAGAGACCCAAGGAGAAGTTTCTCCCAACGAAAGGACTATAAGCTTAAGTGTGTTTTCTTTTAAAAAGGGGTATTTTTCTATAGTTTATAAATGTGAATTTCTACTTTATTATATTACTACTGTATTATAAGAAATACATGGACACTGTAAAACTTAGATATATGGAAAGAAAAGGGAAATAATGAGTTGAAGAGGAGAATACAACTAAAATTTAGGAAATCTAAGTTCTATCATCCTCACTTCTATCTTCAGTAGTGAAATGATTATGCCTACTAATGAAAATACTCTAATTTGTTGAACACTATCTACTAAGTAAGCATTTATAGGCACTGTGTAATTTAAAGCAATAATCATAAATGCAATACAATATTTTATGTGCATGTAAAATAAACAGTGGGTTAATTGAGCTCAAATATTAAATAAGCCATTGATATTTTATGAAACTTTGTCGAGGTCTCTATCTCTTTAACTCACTGCAAGAGACAAGAAAGATGACATACTCCTACAAGAGCATAGAGATAACAAGTTGCTGTAAAGATAATAAAAGCTTAATGACAGTTTGCATTGCCCAGGCTGTAAAGCTTCCCACCCTCTCCTACTCAAGGAAGGATATCATAAGTAATTGAAAGTTACATTCTTATGAAGATAATTTTGAATACACGCTAAGTCATTCACAAAATTTTTTCCTTTATAAGAAGTAGAAAATTATCTCTGGAACACATTAGAACTGTATATGGTGTATCAGTGAATTATGACTCTATAATTAAGGCACTCCACTAGCAAATAAAAAGATGTAAAATATAATAACCATCAGTAGGTGGGTACATTGTTGTAATTATTTGATATACACATTAAATATCATAGGTTTCTGATGAGCTAAGGACCCTTTAATGTGATAGTATGTATGGCTCACCTTTGATTTAATTGTGTGGGAGGGGAGCAAGAAAGGAGGTCGCATAATTCTAGAAGATAAAGTTTCCTGTTGCATATGTAAACATGCCAGATAGCTCTCCTTCATGCATTTTCTCTTACTTTCTTCTTTTTAATCCTCTTCCTCCCCTTCCATTTCTAGAATTCTTATTATAAAACACAATTAGTCTTAAAGCCATTAGTCGAGGTAGAGTGGGGTGTTGAATACTGAGCACAGGAAGGAAGCTTTCCATATAGAAACTCTGCACAGCATGAAGTTTTAGAGCCCAGGTGGTCAGGAGGCCATCCAGGCCAGACAGAGGCAGTGACAATGATTGGGGATGATTGATTCAATACAACAGGTCCTCAAATAACATCATTTATTTCAGTGTTGTTTCATAATAATGTTGATGAGATGCCATAGGAACTTAACTATTGTTTATATCAGTCTATAGTAAAATTGGTTTCATTATACATTGTTTCACTTAAAGTCACAGAACCTATCAACAATATTATATTAAGGATAATGGGAGCCAGACTGCTCACTGTCAGAGAATGAAATTACAAATATGGAAAGGAGAAAGGTGTAACAAACTCTGTGGTGTTGACTTGGAATTGGAGGTATCCGTGTGAATTCATAGTTTTAATCGATAGAAGACAGATGGATAGAAAGTATAATAAGGAATGGGATATTTACTGAATTTGAAAGTACCTTCCCACAAAAAATACATAAAAATAACAAATATAAAATTAATAGTGCTTTTATGGTAGTAAAATTATAGCTCTTGTAATGGAAAAGCCTGGTACACACCACCTTAGTCATAGAATCAAAGTAGACCTCATCAGTGATAGGGAAAACTGAATTTGTGTGTTACCTGATACATTGCGTTGAGAAGAACACAACATCACAGAGAGTTAGACTTAATACTGAAGGAGAAGAAACATCACACAGCCTCAAACGACACAAACTTTATAAAACAACTGACCTGTCATCCACAAAAAATGAAAAATTTATAAAAGTGAATGAAAGACTGGGGAACTACTCATACTAAAGGAAACAAAAGAGACCCAACAAAAGACAATGCGTGATTCTAAACCGAATCCTTGTGCCATGAAGGACATTATTGGGACATTGACCAAACTTGAATGGGATCTAAGGAGCTGATGAAAGCAATGTGTTGGTGTTAATTTCCTGAGGTTGATGGCTGTGTTGTGGTAGGCATTGGGATAACAACATGATTTTAAATTGTTCAGGGGAAAACAGTGTACTTTTTCCCCTTATATTTTACTTGCAACTTTTCTGTACATTTGAAGTTTCCAAATAGAAAGAAAAAAGAATAAATAAGTAAATGTCAAGGATATTGTTCCCACCAATTTAGGGCAAACAGCAGGAACTATCTAAAGGGGTCCCAGGCACAGGGTCATTGTAATCATTAGGCAAAAAAGAGGCTGTATAGGGGCTAGGAAAATATCTGAGATCTGAAAAATAAACACATAATATTATCGACTTGAAATGCAAGCCACAAATAAAAATTAATAAATACTCAAGTAAACACATCAATCTCATTAATTAGATTTAGTTTTTATATAATTTTCACTGCATCTTAAAAGCAACTTGCATATTCAATTTCTTACAGTGAATGATCTTCCAGACTTGTGCAATAACTGCTAAAAAAAATACCAGTCAACCATAAATGAACCAAGGATTAATGCATACCTTATGGATATAAGAACATCCTGGGAACATAAGCTAATGACCTAACATTGTAAATAATGTTGTTAGGATAATATAAATATGGATTTATATTTTAATGCATTAAGTTCGATTGAATTTTGAAATAATAACTGGAGCTTTTTACACTCTTGAGATCAGAGCTGTGCCTACATACATTTGTCCTCTAAATGAGACTGTTCTTCAGTCTTCTCCCCTGAGCAGGAATAACAAAGGCATGTTCTCTCTGGCTGTGGCAAGGATGTTACATCTACAGACGCTCCCTTATTAAAATGCTGTCTCTCCTCTAATCAGAAAAAGATGACTCAGAGCAGTGGGGGACCTGAACGCTTCCAAGATGAATTCCAAATTCTTTCATTTTCTGTTAGCTTGCAGCAGAGCTGGTGAGATCATTACAGAAGTTCCTTCTCCTAAGAATGTCCTTTATAGCCTTTTGTGAACAAACAAATAGAGACGAGTCAATGAAATGTTTACCTGTGTAAATATGTACATATGTGATCCTTGTTATTAGAAATGCAAAACAAATTAGAGGACATGCATGGGACTGTGACTTGGGCGATGTTGCCTGGACATAATTCACCTATTTTCTAGTGAACCTTGGCATCTTTAACTTTTGTGACGGAATCTACAATGTTATTCTTCCCAGAGATTTGTTGGGTGTCACTAAACATTGATAATTTCCATTTGGTGAATAAAATTAATGCAAGTGAGAGGTCTCTGGATACCACTGATGATAAAATCACTGAAGACCTACTTGTTAAAAGGTGCAAATCAAATACCAGTGGGTGGTATTGGCATATCTTAGTGCTTGAAAGGGCAAAATCTGCTTCTCTTCTCAAGCTTGGCTGAGGGGGTTACCTTCATAGCATCAGAGTTAACAATAGACCAAACACTTGAATCTGTCCACTGTTTGAATCCTTCTCGTCTTCCAGGTTTCAACTTAAAAAATAACCTGAGTCCAAAGCCCTGTTTTCTACCTTAGCACCCTATACTCACTCCTTCCTCTTATCTTGATCTTATGGCAAAAATAATGCCCCCAAATCCCATTCTTGATGACTCTATTTATCTTAGCTAAGTATCTCCTTTGCAATTATTTTTTATTTCAACCTTTTGCATTTATTGTATGGTATGTATCACAATTTGTTTATTATTTGTTTTTCTGTTTTTTAAATCATGTTCACTTTTTTCTTCCTTTCTTTATATCTACAGCCCCTAGAAGAGTACCAAGAATAGAGTAAGTGCTCAAAATAAAAGATAAATTGATTTTCTTTTAAAAAATATATTTTTATTGATTTCAGAGAGGAAGGGAGAGGGAGAGAGTGATAGAAATATGAGTGATGAAAGAGAAGCATTTATTGGCTGCCTCCTGCATGACCCCTACTGGGGACCAAGCCTACAACCGGGGCATGTGCCCTGACCAGGAATTGAACTGTGACCTCCTGGTTCATAAGTTGATGCTTAACCCCTGAGCCACACTGGCTGGGTTGATTTTCTGATTGAGTGATTTATTTATTTCTTCAAGAATATTAAGTATCTGTCAACTGATTAATTAATTAAACATATTATTATTAAATAGGTAGAAAACTGAGACAAAGAAATTATATTACTTGCCCACATTCTTTCAGCTAGTAAAGGACAGAGATACACTTTGAATCCAGAATTTTTAATTTCACATCACGATTCTAAAAGTATTTTGCTTACTGTATTCAGTTCATAATATCCTGGGAAGTAGCAAAAGAATAGAAAATTAGCATTTCTTAAACCTTTACTAGTAGTTACACACATTGATCTTGTGTTTTGCTTCCAACAATCTCGTGAGAAAGGCATGGTTACTCTCCTTTTGTACATCCATGTCTCTCAGTTTGGGCTGAGTAAAACATTAGCCCATGAGGTTTTAAAACATGCATATACAGAAGTAGGCAAAAATAGGTTTACAGTTGTTCATATGGAAAATGATACAATAGTTATTAACACAACAATTAATAAATGACAATATAAGAGTAAACTCTGTGTTTCGTATACTCACAACTATAAACCTTTTTAAACCACCCCTGTATATCCTATTCCTCATTTCATAAGCTTTGGGTTTGAAACTGAATATCTTTAATATTTTTAAGTTAAACAAGTGATTCTAATAGAGTTAGGCTTCAAATATGTCTCCAAATATGGACAAAAGAGGCGATTAGAGGTTACTCAGGGGTCCTCAAACTACGGCCCGCAGGCCACATGCAAATACAAATATTGTATTTGTTCCCGTTTTGTTTTTTCCTTCAAAATAAGATATGTGCAGTGTGCATAGGAATTTGTTCATAGTATTTTTTAAACTATAGTCCGGCCCTCCAACGGTCTGAGGGACAGTGAACTGGCCCCCTGTTTAAAAAGTTTGAGGACCCCTGGACATTATCAAAGCTTACAATGATAAATGGTACACAGTACTAGAACATCAGCTTACAAAGCTCGCCTATTTTTATGCCTACTATAGCACTCTATATGTTCTCTTTCCTATTAAAATTGATCTCAAAGTATCCATTAGTTTTACCCTATAACAAACTCTCATTGTCTTGTGGAATCTTATATGGGAAAAATATTTTGCAATGATTCTTAACCACATATAATCATTGTATGTAATCCAAATTAATAACTTTTGCTTTAGATGTTTAAATGCTCATAAATACGGTAATTTTTAGCTGATTAAAATGTTCAAATGGGTATTTAAATGTTCAAAATCATATTTCTTCATCTTTTAGTACTTATTCATTGAATATTTATAAAATATAGGGTAGTGTACAGTTGTTGGAGATAGAATGATGAGTAAGACCAACACTGACTCACTCCTTAAATGCAGTTAGTGTTATTGTTGAAGGACAGGTATGTGTTTAAGTAAAATTGTACAAGCACAGCAAAGAGATAGAAAGTGCCAAAAATTACAGGGCACTAGGTTCTGGGGAATCAGGACAAGGTCTGTGAGCTGTTTATTGTGTGTAGCTGGGAGAAGGGGTGGAAATTGGAGGAAGTTAAAAACGTCGCCAAACTGATATGATTCTGGCTTGCACCATTTCATGTATATGGTGGTGTCATTTACTGAGCTGGGAAACAATGGAAAATGCCATGTTTGCATGATAAAATAAAGGAAATGTCAAGGAGATTTGTGTACATATTGAGTTTGAGATGTCTTGGAGGTTTCAAGTAAAAATATAAGTAGACTTCTGCAGTTCCATGATCTAGTAGAGCTTGTAGAAGAGCATTGGTTGCATAAATGCAGAGGTGTCAAGTATGAAGTGACAGGAGATGCAAAGCTCACCCCTTATAATGTACAATTGTGATTAAAGCAGAAATCTAAGACTAAGCCTTCAGGAGTTTCACTATTAAAAAGCCAGATGGAAGAGAAAGATCCAGGAAAACATTGAAAGAATAGACAAAGAAGTGGGAAGATGAGATGTAGGGTGGTACTGTGAAACACAAGAAAAGAAACTTGTAAGAGGGTAGGAATTTTCCCCTACATCCTGAAAGATCAAGAAAATGAGAACTGAAAAGTGATGTAAAGATTCCTCAGTGATCTTTGGAAGGGCCATTGTGGCTTTAGCTACTGGAGACAAAGCCAAAAATTACAACAGGATAATGAGTGAGTGGCAAGTGAGGAAAGTAAAAAGATACAGAATCTAGAGTGCAGATGGAGCCATTGGCTTTAGATATGAGATATTTATTTTCTTTGTAGGAGGAGAAGTTGACAAGAGATATTAGATTCAGTAATTTGTAAGTATGGGAGCAAAAAGACAAGGAGGTTCCTGTCTGACAGCTTCTATTTTCTCTGTAAAAGGATATATGACCTTCTAAGAGTGATGGTGTATCACCAGATAGCTATTGCTGAGTTTCAAACAATCTTAAATCTTTGGGACTTAAAATGGCAGCCATTTATTATTGTATCCTATTATTCAGGTGATTCCATTGATTTTGGCTGGACTTGCGCATGTGTCTGCAGTCAGCTGCCAGATTGGCTGCAGGCTGGTTGATCTAGGATGACTTCAGTTGTTGAGACTACTCATTTCCTTTCCATGTTGTTTCTCATTCTACAGCAGGTTGGTCCAGGTTTGTTCTAATGGTGGTAGCAGTATTCTAGTAGAGAAAACCATTATGGACCAAATATTTGTGCCACCCCCACTACAAGAATTCATATGGTAAAGCCCTAATCCCCATTGTAACTATATTTGCAGATTCTGGAAGTGATTAAGGTAAAATGAGGTCATAAGGGTAGGACCATGGTCTAATAGAATTAGTATCCTTACAACAACAGGCCCCAGAGAGCTTGCTCTTTCTTACTATGTGAGACAACAGCAAGAAAGGAGGCCATCTGTGTGTCAGAAAGAGAGCCTTCAGGAGGATCCACCTAATCACGCTGGGACCCTGATCTCAGACTTCCAGCCTCCAGCACCATAGAAAATAAATATTTTTGTTTAAGCTGCCCAGTCCGGCATTTTGTTATGGGAGCCCAAATAGATTAACATGGAAATAAACAGTAACCCCACATATATTCTTGTTCAAGTCTCTGTTTACATCAAGTATGCTACAACCCCATTGGCCAAAGCAAGTCATATATTCACTTTCGAATTTTGAGTGGAAAATTCATTGCAGTCAGTTATGAGAACTGAGATGGAAAAATGCAACATAGATGGGAAAGTGGATTTGGATATTTTTTGTGTAAAATGGACAGAGTTTAATTAATTCACTGTGGATCATGGAAGAACTTACTGACAAGAACAATGCATTAGGGGTTTTAATCTGTGATGAGTCATACTAATCAACTTTATGGTATGATTTTTTATCCAGAAATGCTAAAATACCAGGCATATTAGTCAGCTGTGGCTGCCATAACAAAGTAGAGTAAGTGGCTTAAATGGCAAAATTTTTCTTTCTCACGGTACTAGAGGTAGGAAGTTTAAGATTAGAGTGACAGAATGGTCAAGTTCTGGTGAGAGCTTTCTTCCTAGCTTGCAGTTGGCTGACTTCTCACTGTGTGTTCACATGATCTTTCCTCAGAGTTTGCACATGAGAGAGGGAGAGAGAATGAAAGTGAGAGCAAGAGCTATCGAGCGAGCGAGAGAGATAAGGACTCTCTCTTCTTATAAAACTACCAACCCTATTGGTACCAACCCATAAGGTCCTCACCCTTATGACCTCATTTAACATTAATTAACTTCTAAAATCTTTATCTTTAAATACAATTATATTGAGGTTAGGACTTCAACATATGAAGGGAAACATTGCAGGGAAATGATGTACTCCAAAGCACTGGGGCACAGGAAATAGAAGACTTGTGGTTTTATTTGTTTTGTTTTTTAAATTTGTTTTTCCAGTGGTTTTGCCAAATGATGATGAAGGTACAGAGGTGCAATGGAATTAGTGTTATTGGTTAGAAAATATTTAAAATATAAATGAATCCCTGGCTGGTTTGGCTAAGTTGGTAGGGGTGTCATTCCATACACTAAAAGGCCTTGTGCTTAATTCTTAGTCAGGACACATACCTAGGTTTTGAGTTCGGTCTGTGGCCCGTTTTGGGAATCAACTTATCAATGTTTCTGTTGCATGGAGGTTTATCACTCTCTTCCTTGCCCCCTCTCTAAACATCAGTGAAAATGTCCTCAGGTGAGGATTTAAAAAATTAAATAAACTACAAACAGAAAATAGAGGGTAGTAAATAAAGGAGGGAAATGGAGAGGATGAAGACAGAGATGCTACAACATTAGAAGTGCAATTGCTTATAATAGCAGTGGTGGAGCAATTAAGCTAAAAAGATCTATATTAGGCTATTAGAATTAATGATTTGGGATATAGAGTGGTTTCAGCAATGATAAGATTCATGGTATATTCATGAATATGGATCACAGGGGAGGTTGAGAAAATCTCTTGGAGAAGAGGAGGTAATGGAACTGAGGACAAGATGCTGTGACAGGTGAACATGCGTGTGTTGGCAATGTCCATGAGAGACAGCATTGTCTTTAATAAAAAGGAGTGACTTGTAGAGAAGTGGATGACACAGACTAGAACATTTCCTGTACCTTAATGTTTCTGAATAATCAATAGTGAGATAAACATGCTGGGCCTTAAAAGTTATTTATACAAATAAAGATCTTACATTTGCAGGGGACAGCTCCCTTAGTAAGATCTGTACAATGCACCAGAGACAGAATGCTCAGGCAGATCAGGCAGGTACACTTGGTTCTAATTGTTCTCTGAGTAAATGTTTCGTTTTTAGAAGCACTCCAAGAGATGAGATAGATCATTTCTTACCTCTAAATTTAAAAGCTGCATTCTGATAATCCGCTAAAAGAGAAGACAAGACTCAGGTTGTGTGTCTTGCTATTGCATATTTCTAGCCTCTTAGCTGACAGATGGCTCTTGAATTTCTTCTCCACCTTACCCTTCTGCTTTGCTAAGTCAGTCTTCCATTCTCACATCCCTGAGATCTGTAAGGGCTCAGCTGTCTGGGTTATTTTTCTGTGTTTATATAGCACCTCTCATTGAGGTCTTTTTGAGGAAGGTTAACCATCTTCAAGAAAGATATCCTCAGTTTTCCCCCTGTATATGCCAAATACAGGAGCAGCCAAGAATACAGGTAAAATTCCCTGGCCAGACCTCACCCTGCACCCTCTCTAACTCTCTTTACATATTTTTCAGTTGGAAATAATACGACTTACTTTTAAGAGACGTGGTTTCTGGTGGAACTTTCCAGATATTCTACCTCTCTCTCTACAGTTGCACATAGAAGAAATTATGAGCTGAGGTTGTAGTAAAACAAAAGGAAGCTTTTTCAATATCCTCTACTCAGATATCAGTGTACCTTCTCCTTATTAATATAATAACCATTACAAAGGACCATAGAAATTAATTCATTGTATCATACCTATTTCCTCTACTAGATTATGACCTCTTTGTGAGCAGAATGCTGAGCTTGTTAATCTTGAAATGACCCATAGCTAGCACAGATTTATTAAATACTGGAGGCCCAGCACACGAAATTCGTGCACGGGTACAGTCCGTAGACCTGGCCTGCGATCAGGGCCATCTTCCCCGGCTGCCCGCAGCTGGCCCTGCCCCCTGCCAACACCCACCACCGGTTCCCCATTCACCATCAGGCGATCAGAGCCTGATGGCCGGGAAGGGACTGAGAGGCCAGCTGTTCCCGCCCGCTCACCAGTCCTGCCCCCGCCACAGGTTGTCCTCTGTGTGTGGGGTGACTGATGGGGCAGGGGACTTGGCCTGGCACCACCCGCATCCCCTGCCACCCACCCCTGGTTTCATGTTTGCCATAGGGCAGTGGTCGGCAAACTGCGGCTCGCGAGCCACATGCGGCTCTTTTGCCCCTTGAGTGTGGCTCTTCCACAAAATACCGACTTCTGCGCATGGGCCACGAAGTTTTCAATCGCACTGTACATGCACGCCTGCACATGGTATTTTGTGGAAGAGCCACACTCAAGGGGCCAAAGAGCTGCATGTGGCTCGCGAGCCGCAGTTTGCAGACCACTGCCATAGGGTGATCGGAGACTGCTGGCCAGGGAAAGGGACTGTAAGGTGGTCAGTGCACCTCATAGTGACTGGTCAAGTGGTTGTTCTGGTCATTCTGCCGATAGGGTCAATTTGAATATTACCCTTTTATTATATAGGACTAGGAAGCATTTCTTGAATGTTATTATGTTCCAAGAACTAGCTAAATACTTTATTATTGTTCACTCAACTCTTTTAAAAAACAAAAAGATAGGCATTATATTTATCTCCATTTTTCAGATAGCAAGTAGCACAGCCCTTAAGAGGTAGAACCAGAATTCAAAACCCAAATGTCTAATTCAAGAATGTATGCTCTTCACTACCACACTGCCATTCAAAAAAATTATTTAGCATGGAACATGTCTTATATCTTGTGCTAATCACTAACAGTCCTCCAGTACCTTATAAGACTTGTACTAATGTGGTTAGAAGAAAAAAGTGTCATACATAAAGAAAATACAGGTTACTATTGGAAAGTATTAGTATCAATTAGGACTTGGTGTGACTGTGATGTCTTCCTTCTTGGTTTTAAGATGATACCACAGGTTTAAATCAACATCACAACTGCAGCTGCATCCAGAGCAGAAAACAAAGTGAGGCAGGGAGCTTACAAAGAGCCTCCTATTCCTAAATCTATTTCTTACCAAGAAGGATATCTTCCCTAGAATTTCCAGCTAACTTTTCCTCATATCTAATTGGTTTTGCAACTTACTTCCAAAGGGGACAGTGCGTCCATGGTAAGGTTGGATTAATTATTTTCATCCACATCTTGGAAAGAAAAGGCAGGATGGGTGCTGAGTAGGAAACAATAGTATCTGCCATAAAAGAACCCTGGTTGGATTTAGCAATTATTGAAAAGTTCGGAACAACCTCCTATAGAGGAAATGACATCTTTGTAAGACTTCAAAAGTAGCAGAAACTGTTCAGCAAGAATACATGTTGAGGGAGAGAATTCTACACAGAGGGATTGTGTATAAAGCCCAGAGTTAAGAGAAAGATTGGCATTCTTGATTGTACTAAGGGGTCTATAGTTATTAAGAATGCTTGGACTAAATAGAATTAAAGAAAAGTGATAGGGCCCTGGTCTTTGTGGCTCAGTTGGTTGCGTGTCATTCTGTGCACCAAAAGGTTGCCGGTTCAATTCCCTGTCAGGACACATGCCCAAGCTGCAGGTTCAGTCCCTGGTCAAGATGTATGTGTGAGGCAACCAATTGATGTTTCTCTTTCTTTATCCTTCTCCCTTCCTCTCTCTCTAAAAAAAATAATAATAAAAACACATTTTAAAAACTAGAAAGAAAAGTGATAGGGAAGACTCAGGAGTCAGATTGTAGAGGACCGTATAAGTCACTTTAGGATTTGGGATTTTATATTAAGCAGAATGAAAAGCCATTTAGAGTATTAGGAAATGATTACAGAAAAAACATTGAGTAAATAATAAGACAATATTAAAATATTTATAATATTATTTGAGGCACATCATAAGAGATTTCAGTATCTATATAAAATGTTGGTTTTTAAACATATAAATACATATTTCTTCTCAGCCCTATTAAAATAAAACACATTTTTATCCTGTGGCCCTTATGTAATAACCACTCAGGAAATTTGTAAAGGAGAATCCAGGACTATTTTGAAGATGGGTGTCTCTCCTTATTTTCTCTGATTTCCTGATGAAATTTAGCAGGATAAGCTCAATCCATAGGGAAGTAAGAGGAGAAGAAAGCTCTGATATGGTCCATGCAGGTCAGCCTCCTGGGGTAGAGAAGGGGATGGAACAGATGGGGCAGGTCTGGAACTAGAGTGAGGACTTGAGGTGAGTGTATTATGAAATGTGTACTCTCACTGCCTCTCCAACATCAACCTTGTCCTAGCTCAGGGACTGAGAGTGAATCTGAATTTATAGCTGCCTGTAGCCAGAAACATCCTCACTAACAGAAGTATTTACTAGTAATATACCTGAGTTTGACTAGTTTATAGTTGTGAGTCTTAAGGTAAGTTACTCCATTCTCTCTAAACCTTATTGTCCTTATCTATAAAATGTGGTTGCTTTGAAGGATTGTGTGGAACAAGTTAGGTAAAATGCTTAGGATGATAGATCACTATCATTATAAAGCTCAGAAGATAGTAGAGTATCAGTATTGTGCAGGTGATGGATTATAATTATACTAGAGGCCTGGTGCATGACATTCATCCACTGGGGGGTCCCTCAGCCCGGCCTGTGCCCTTTCCCAGTCCGGGACCCCTTGGCGGACATCCCCCAGGGTCCTTAGCACTGCTGCGGAGGCAGGAAAGGCTCCCACCATCACCACTGCACTCACCAGCTGTGAGCCTGGCTTCTGGCTGAGTGGCACTCCCCCTGTGGGAGCGCACTAACCACCAGGGGTCAGCTCCTGCGTTGAGCATCTGCCGCCTGGTGGTCAGTGCGCATCCTAGCTACTGGTCGTTCAGCAGTTCAGTCGATTTGCATAGTAGGGTTTTATTATATAAGATTGAGTTTTTACTAGGCTTGCTATAAGTCTTTGTCTTCCTCTGAAACTTGATGTCTCTACAAAGCGTATTGGTCATAGTGAGGACTTTAAGCCACCAAAGCAAATAGTGAGGAGACCTACTTTGGAATTGTTATGTTGTCATGTGGGTATTCATTGATATTGCCTTGAGATATGACATGTCCAGTTTCAGCAAAAATGTATTGAAGTAGTGCTATAGTTACTTGAAGTGATACAAAAATATGAACATATTATCTGACCTTCTGGTAGCTTTCAGGCTTATTATGAACATTAGGAAAATTATCCTGTGTACTAATGGGAAATAAAGAGATGTTCTCAGAATTTATTTAAAATCTCTTTTGAATTTTTCTTCATGGAGTCGAAGTGAGGAGCTTAAAAGCATAAAGTGATTAATGTCACCTTACACCAAAATCAAAGTCCAAGATTTATAACATTTTCTAAATGAATAGGAGAATTTGGGGATATATTAATGTATATTTTTGAAGAGGAATTAAAGACTATACTGTAATATACAGTAATATATAATGGTCTATCATAGTGCTTTGCTATCAGAGAGAAATCTATGATGCTCAAACAAGTTAGCTAACAGTGCAGAGTTGGTGGAAAATGGATACTGTTACCATAGCAACCAGATTTGAGATTCACAAGGTGGGTTTTAACCTCAGCTCCTGTCTTGGGAATGAGTACAAGCAAGTAATTATGTAGCTAAATTGCTGAGACAGCATGTGAGAAACACTTGTATATTTATTTAAGGAAAAATATATCCAAAATTTAAATCTTCAGTTGTAAGTAGAGTCCGAATAATTACACAATGCACTGAATACTGATTGACTTGTATTTCAAATTGCTCTCTGTAAAGGTTTGGTTCCTTCCTTTTATCTAGAGCTATAACATTTCTTTTTAAGATTATTATTGAATTGCATAAAATGTGGCTATCCAGAGAGCTTCCTTACCTATAAAATGAAATCACTGGAAAAATGTTTCAGTATCCTAGTTGAATGTGTTGGTTTGGAATTTCATACTTTAGCTGTTAGTTTGAAGAAGGCTCTTTCATTCTTCCTCAATAGATTTAAAATGTTTCTCTCTTCGTTGTTTGGCATGTGTCTTGGGCACAGGATAATTTGGGTGAAATGTGCAAACAGCCTAAGCTACAAAACAGGAGATTAATTGGAAGAAAACAAGTGTTAGCACATGTACTTCAAGGCAAGGGTGTGTTGCCATATCCACAACCGCCATAACCACTCCTGGAATCATTGCATTTACTGGGTTATATCAGCAAAGGGAAAGAGCAACTTGCTCTGTAGACCAGACCAACTGCAGGGCTTTAAAAAAAAATAAACATCTTAAGAATCACAAGTAAATATGATCAACAATTAACATTATTCCATTATATTTGAGAATTTTAAGAAAATGCCTAATTTAAGAGAAAATTTTATAATTTACCAAAAGTTATTTCAGAAGTAGAAAACCCCAAATAGACCAATTGTCATTAAAACAATGGAATAATTTTTTAAAAATATTTTAAAAATCAATTTCTGTCCAGAAGTTTTATAGGTGAATTTTATCAAATCTAGAAACAGGTCATGCTCCTCTTTTATAAAATTATATTATTCCAGTTCATATAAAAAGAAGGAATATTCTAGTTCATTCGGGAAATTATAATAGTCTGTATAAAAACTGGACAAGCATGATATGAGAGAAAAATTACAGGGCAATGTCCCTTAACATTTTGAGAAACACATAAATAAAATACAAATAAACATAATTCAGTAATGTATTAAAATACATCATGAGCAGAGTGATGATTATTCCATAAAATTTATTAGTGAAATTTACTTCATATGGCAGGGCTTCACAATGTCCCCTGAAATCTGTTTTCTTTCTTCCATTGACCTGAATTTGTAGCTGGGCATGTAGCAATCTAACTAGGGACTACATTTCCCAGACCTCCTTGCAATTAAGTGTGGCCAAGTGTTTGCCAATGAAATATGGGCTGACAAGATCAGGGTAGGACCTTAGGATAATAGGTGTCCTTCATCTGGATGTGGCAAGGACCCAGCTGGACTGGGCAGATGAGACAAACCTATAGAGGATGCTGGAGCAAAGTTGATATCAAGAAAACAATGTCTGCAAATAACTGAGTAGAGCCAAGCCCTTTTCTAGTCTCAACTGCTTAACTTGGACTTTTTCATGATGGAGGAAAATTGTTTGTACTGTGATATATATGAGTAGGCACATATGCAAATCTATATCCTCAGTTATTCACTAAAATAATTTTTAAAAATTATTTAATTTCTATCATATTTTAAGTTATCACCTAGGAGTTTTCATTACAAGTTTAAATAGTTTCAAAATATGTTTTCTGGTAAATTGCTTATAGCATTTTGGCTTTTAACACATTTTAATTAAAAGTTTGATTGGTATATTTTACTCATTGACTTTATAGAAATAAGTGTTATGTAAATTGAGTAGCAGATAATTTTAAATTCAGATGAACATGTCACATACATTAACCACTTTTTCATGTGTGAATTGGGGAAATAGATTTATGAATGGATGGATGGAAAAATGTAGATAGTCCAATGGAGAGATAGAAGTAGTTGAAATCAGGAACATCTGAAGGTCAGAATCTTATTGTAATAATTATGTATGGTGCTATGTGGGAAACATCAGGGATGGTACATTTTGTAAAGTATATGATTGTCTAACTGCTATCCTGTATACCTGAAACTAATACAAAAGAATATTGAATGTGAGCTATAATTGAAGAAAGTTAAAAATATATTTTTTAAAGAAAGAATCATGGCAGAAACAAAACTTCACTATTTCTCACTGACTTACCTTTTTTCTTTGTTCTCTTGGGTCCTTTCTTAGCAATTATACACTCCAGTGTATCCCTCTGTTCAGTGCCTAAGGGCAATGCATTCTGGCAAGATTCATCAGCCTGGAGAAATGCTATTCCTTTAGAAAGTGGGAAAGAGGGAATTGTGAAAGCCCAGGAATTTACAGAGAACTGATAGGAAACAGACTCTTTCAGGAAGATCACCTTTAGGAAAGTCTACTTTCAGAAGCTGAAGATCTGGACATCTGTTTTCTTAAAATCATACATGCCTACGTAGTCCTTAAAAAGCCTATGTGTGTGCGTACTCAGGGGGCAACTTCCCCAATTTGAAGATTGACTTCTGAACTCAGTCAGTGCTTCACATAATGTGGTGTGTGGATCATGTGCTTTAGAAAAACCTAGGATGTTTATTAAAAATGAAGATATCAGATATCTCGCTCCAAACATGATCTGTGACTCTAGAGATGGGCCACACAATCAGGTTTAGTGCTGTCCAGGTGATCCTGATGTGTATGGCCTGCTCTAAACACAAAGAGTCCATCTAAAAGGAGCAGCAATATTTTTCCATCCTCTTAACACACATAAAAAGAGTCTTAGTTCAAAGCTTCAGGGAACCCCACTGGGATCTCTGGGGTGTATGTAGACAGAGTTGTTCCATTTTAGACTGAAATGGCCAAGGTGCGTTCTTTATATCTCCAACTGTCTCTGTATATTCCCATGGTCTCTCTCTTTATACCATAGCCCTGTATTATCTCCTTGGTTCTGATCTAGGCTAAGGCCAGCTATTCTATCAGTCAGCTAGTGAGTCAACAGCACACCCTGCTAATCGTCAAGTTTCTCTTCCCAGCCAAGCCTTGATGGGTCCTGCAAATCCTTCCAAAAAAGCCAAACAACTGATTGGAATGGGCCTGAAATCTATTTGTCGTTCAAAAATTTGGAAATGAGAAAATGATGTTGGTAAGGGCTAGAAGAATTAGGTGAGGCTTCATGAGTGAGAGCAGACTTTACTTTAGCTTTGAATTATAAAGACAATGTAGGAAAAGAACTCATTTCAATATTCTGGTTCTAATATGTACCACCATATAATATCTATGTTTTAAGTTATACCCTCCTTACTGGTTGCTTATCCATGTATCTAATAAGGGAGTAAAGCAGGTTTGATACTAAATTAGTATTCACATATTCTTATTCTAGCCAAGACAATTTCATTTTCCTTCTTCACCACACATGGGAGTGCTCATTATCACAGATGAGTAAAAGAGGGAACATAGCCAGCTTGATCCAACTAATTTCTAATGTTCTTTCAGGCAGCCAGCTCATATTTCCAACAGTGGGGAATAGCAAATAAGAGAAAAAGAGGATAAGTAGACAAAATATGGGACATTGGTGCAAATAAATACTGGAGATTTTAATGATGTGCTTTTAAAATATATATATTATTATTGATTTCAGAGAGAAAGGGAGAGGGAGAGAGAGATAGAAACATCAATGATGAGAGAGAACCATCGATTGGCTGCCTCAAATGTAGGAGAATGTTGACCATGGCATTGTCCTACTTTTTCTATATCAAGTAATTATTAGGAGTACAGGGTTTTTCTTTTCTGATATTACAGTGGAGATGGCCAAAATAGATCAATCTATGTTGGATGATAAGATACAAATTTCTAAAAGGAAATACTCAAAATATATTTCTTTCCTTTTAGTATCCCCCTGCATACATAAATCAACAACAGAAAATAAGAAATATTTATTGAACATCTATTATGTTCAAGGCACTATTAAAGAAACTGGAGATATGGTTGTGAACAAGAGAGTCAACTGACTTACCTTTCTAGAGGAGAAACAGACATTTAAAGTAATTGCATGTGTGTGCTCGTGCATGGTGTGTGTGTGTGTGTGTGTGTGTGTGTGTGTGAAATATGACTTCAGGAAGTGATATAAGCCACAAAAACTCTTAGCCACAAAAACTCTTAGAGAATAATGAAGGTACATGAAGCCCATTTTAAATTGCATGGTCAGGAATGACTTCTCTAGAAGTAACAATAGACTTTTAGATGAATTTAGAAAATTAGTGATGCTGATCCTGTTGAAAGAACAACAAATGAAAATACTCAAGAATGGGAATAAGCTTGGCATTTTTGAAGATGAACTATATTTCTAAAGTTCAGTGGTAAAAAGAGAGAGTAAGTAGGTGAAGATAAACTAGAATTATTTAGGAGCAGACCATGTATGGTTTTATAAATCATGATACTGAATTCAAATGGTATTTTATAAAGTGGCAGTGAGCCATTTGATTCTTTTTTTTTAAGTGGGTTAAAGAATATATATATATAGTGTCATTTTGTTTTATTTTACTTCTTTCTTAAATTTATTGGGATGGCATTGTTAACAAGATTATATAGGTTTCAAGTCTATATTTCTAATATATGATCTATATATTGCATTGTGTGCTCACCACCCAAAGTCAAATCTTCTATCACCATGTATTTGACCCCCTTTACAGTTTACTACCTCCCACCCACCCTCCTTCTGATACCACCATACTGTTGTCTGTGTCTGTGAGTTTTGATCACAGAGTCATGGTCAGCTCTTTTCTTGTTTCCTTTCCCATTAGACAGAAGACTATGTGATCACTGGTTGATGTCTGTTTTGTTCACAGTTTATAGCCCTTTTACCTAGCATGATGCATATAGAAAACATTAAACATTCATTAAGCATCTCATCTGTAGAGTCCAATTGGATACAAATATCAATAATAATAAAAGCGTAATATGCTTTTAGAATAGACGACCTTCCAGATGAAGCCAGGGCTGTGAAGGAAGCCCAGGTTCCGGGTGCCAGAGGGAAGCCGGTGCTGGCAGCTGGGGGAAGGAAGGCCTACTCTTGCATGAATTTTGTGCATCCAGCCTCTAGTCATTCCATAATGTTAGTGAAACTTCATGTTTAGTTTTGCTTAGCAAAAATGAAGGGGAAAATACAAAAGTGATTAGAATTTAAAATCAAAGATAAATATTTATACCTAAATAAATGACTGGGACAGTAATTTTGCCTTTCTTATTTTCCTAAGGGAATTCAACCAGGATGTAAATGCTGTTACTTTAGGCATTGTGCCTTTGTAGACTAAAGTTTGTCCTTCAAACACACTGCTAAACAATAGAACAGTAGGAAATATTAAAGGCTTAAGATATTTTGTAGATTTACATTACCAAATACATCAAATTGAATTTTTGGCAAATTTCTATTTATAACTGGATTGTCTCAGCTTTTACTTAAAGCAGCACATTAAATGCAAAATAAAAGGGCTTTGATGCTTCTTATATTCTGCAGAAAATCATCATCTAGATCTTTCCAACCAACATAAAGAAACTTTATTTATAAAAATGAAATAATTATTGAAGCCCCTATTCTTTTCATAGCTTTGTGCCAATGTTGGCAGAACTCTTTTCATGATTGTGCTGTTACTTCTGCTTGAAAATTTCTCTAATTTTTATTTTATTATTTATTATTTTAGAACCTTCATTAAATATCTATTGACATGATCACAGTGGGCAAAATTAATTGCTCATCTTTTATATCCTCACAACTCTTTGTCTATAGAACTAATTGCATCTTCCTGAAGGTATCATGTCCCAAATTCATCACCTCCTTGATTGAGAGCTTCCCTGGAGAATGGATTCAAATGCATATTTTACAAATCCTCCAATTTAGCCAGGTCTGGCATGTGATGTGCTTTCAGTAAATAGCAGCTCAATGAGAGGGTGTCAGGCAACATAGGAAAGATACCGTCTTTGTTTTCAAGGGGCTCCTATTATATTTGAGAGTAAAATGATGATAAAATAATGACAAAATCAGTGAGGTACAAAACTTTCTGGCAATAGAGATTCAGAAAAGAGATTAGAGTTGCTGTAGAAAAACTTCATAAAGGAAGACAACTTGAGGTGGTTGTCTCCCATATACAAGGTAGAGATGTAACCAGTACTTGTGAAGCTTGTTATAATAATCGGTATTTACATGCAATTACTTTAGATCTAGGAGAATAACAAGTGATCAGGAAAATATCTATTTAATTCACTGTTTTAATAATTAAACAAGGACTCTTTACAGAGTTTGGTGAGGGAAGAAATGCACTCCACAAAACACTGGGCACACATTCTAACAGATACTTTAACTCCAGTTGAACTAAATAACTGGTCAGTAGTGTGCATTTTGAAGATTAATTTCTCTAGGGGAATAAAAGCAAAAAAGTCCTTGGAGGGAAAGCTAGTTTCAGAAAAGAATAAAGGAGTAACTCCCTGCCAGCTGATTCCTTTTCTTTGTTTCCTGGTAACAGGCATTGCTTAGGCAGCTGAGATATTATTACTAAGGTATCAAAAATTCAACAAAGAGCTAAGGAAATCAGTTAGTACACATTTATATAATATCTTTTATTTGTATAGATTGAAATCCAGGATTTTTTATTGTTCCAGAAGCATGGTGCCTGCTTCATGTTCACAGATAATTCTCAGCCTCTCTCTGGACATGAACACACATGAGGAGAGGATGTTTATCATGCTGCTAGTTTGTGTATATTGACCACATTGGCTGATCAAATCCAGAAGCTAGAAATAAAGCTATCGTAGAAGAGATGGTATGAACTAGTCTATTAAAAATATGAGGGTGGGATCTCTGATGTAGCTTTCACTGGAGTTCAGGGCATATTGTGCTCTGGGTATAATTTATACTCTATAGTGTTGAAATAAATGAACAGAATTAAATTTTGCATTGTTTTACAGACAAGAAGAAAAAAACTGAATTCCTTAATCTGGAGATTATCATTATGTTATACTCACTAAGAGAATTAGATTTAGGGTAAGGACTCCATATAATTACATTGAGAAGTTCATTCATAGATTTTCCTTTTTCTTCTTTTGATTGTTTCTTTGCCTTTTTCTTCCCCTTTTTATTTTTTTCCTTTCTCTTCTACTTAGTCTCCTAGCTGACTTTCCTTTCCTTTAAAAAGTGATCAGAAAAAGAAATAAGAGCTGATATCAACTTCAGTTGTCTGAATGACAAATTCATTTCAAATTACTCAGGTCAAAGATACCTTCTGACATAAAGGTAAATGAGATTTTGAGCACTTTATGTAACATATTAGTAACTGAAAAGAAATATTTTTTGAAGAGCATCTCTTTTAAGAAAATTCACTTTTTATTTTAACTTTTTATAAACCCAAGAGCTCTAGCACAAGTTCACTTTACTTTATGGTAATGTAGCATCAGAAAGTGCCTTGCCTTCTTTCTCACTCTTCCCCATTGGACGGCTTAGCTGGCCATTGTAACCCAGTGAGAGGAAGGCACTGACTCTGATTTCTATAGAAATGGCAACTGGTCAAGGACAAAGTCTAAATCAGTGTTGTTGCCAAAGCACGTGGTCAGTGAGGATTCATAGGGTGCACTCTTCATGGGCAGAACACTGGCCCTGAGGAAGCTGACATCAGTTTGGCACCTGCTCTTCTGCACCAGGCTGGGCCTTCTTGTTACTGCAAGTAGATCCACTGAATAGCCTGGGTCAACCTGTATTCTAGCAGCCGTGTTCTTCTCCTTCTTCCCTAAGAACACAGCTGACTGTATTGATGGGAGAGGTCTAAGTGGAAAGCAGATTTCTCACTCCCCCCCCGCTTTTTTTTTCAGCGAGTTCACTACCAACATCCACACAAGGAGGTGGGGAAAGTTAGCCTATGGCCTACAGCACTCTCACAATGTTTACTGAATTTTAAAGAATTGATTCAGAACCTCAGAACATGAAACTGCAAAGGGATGGTGGAGGCACTCAGAATGATTTCTGGTAAATCAGTGAATGTCACCACCATCCAAGCCAACTTTCCATGTAGAGTACAGTGCCTAGGGTCATATAACTTTTGGAGGGCTTCTGAAAATTGTTGAAATGATATATAAAATGTACATACACATATATGAAAACATAAAAATTAAAATTACTGCTTAATTGTCCACAAATCATTTTATGACTAGACAACTACATTTCAATGCAATTCTAATGTAGATATGAATCATAAAGTGTAATCAAACTTAATAAGGCTAAAATCATAAGGAAAAAATGAATAATGTATCTTGTGATAAACTAAAAATTTGAAAAATTAGAACATTCCACTTTTACTTATCCTATACTAGTGGCCCAGCGTGCACGAAATCATGCACGGTTAGGGTCCCTAGGCCTAGCCTGGCCTTCGTTGCATGGCCTCTGTTGCCCTGTGACGCACTACGTGAATCTCCCCGCCCCAGGATGCTCTGCGAACCCTGCAACTGCTCTGCAAAACTCCCCCCCGCCCTGCGACTGCTCCTCTAAGCTCACGGCCACCCTGTGAAGCAGCCTGCTGGATGCTCTGCGAAACTCCCAGTCCCACCCCGCCACCAACCCCCCCCCCCCCCATGGTGAGCGGCTCGGGGGCCATGAGGGCGGGGGGACTGAGAGGTGCTCCATGCACTTCATGGTGACCAGTCACTTGTTCGGTCATGACAGTACCTAGCTCTTTATATATATTAGGATAGTAAAAGGCTCATATGTAAACAGACCGAATGGCAGAACAACTGAACAACTGGTTGCTATGACATGCACTGACCACCAGGGGGCATGTACAGAACATGGCGGCAGGATGGTGGAGCAGATGAGCGGGGGTGCCAGACCAAGGTAGGGCGCCAGTCGCTGCCATCAGGGTGAGCCTCTGGTGGTTACTGAAAATTCATTGCTCTCATGTACCGTGGTCCTGCCCAGCGCTTGCACCAGCTGCCAGTGCTAGCCCCGCTTGTACCCACTGCTGGTGCCGGAGCCACCGCTTGCACCCACTGCCGGTGCCCAGTGCCAGCAGTGGGTGGCTACTGGCCCCAATTTGCCCTTCAGGGCTTCTCCACCTCCTCCTGCTCCTGAGGGGAGATTGGGGCCAGCAGCCGCCTCTCACACCTGCTGCCAGCGACGGCCCTGCTCACACCCACTGCTTGTTCCAGAGCCACCGCTGACACCCACTGCCAACGCTGGCCCTGTTCGCACTTGCAGCGGGAGCTGGAGCCGCCACACGAACCTCCTGCTGGTGCCTGGTGCCAGTGCCGATCACTCGGCACCATCAGTGGGTGCGAGCAGCGGCTGTGGCCCTGATTGCCCCTGAGGGCTTCTCCACCTCCCCCTGCTCCTGAGGGGTGATCGGGACAGCAGTGGTCACTTACACCCGCTGCTAGCGCCAGCCCCAATTGCTTGGCGGCAGTGGGAGTGGGGCTGCTGGCAGACGGGACCAGGGGCTGTGGTGGGAGGGCCCGAGTGGGGGTGCAGAGGATGGGCCGAGACCTGCCCCTGTGCCTACCGCAGCCTCACGACCCACAGTTCCTTTTAAGGTGCATGAATTCATGCAGTGGACCCCTAGTTTATTATAATTACTTATGATATTTAATGGGTTCATGTGTATATTTTAAAACACCTGATAACAGCATGGGGTAAGGATCCCAAAGGAGAAATATATGGGCTATGAAGACCCTAAGTTGGCACTACCATCATGTGTTCACATAGAAATGATGAATTCTTTGTCTTCACTATGTCACTCATCTACTTCTTCCTATTCCCAGGCCCTAAGAGTCCACCTCACCGGTCTTCATCATCTGAGTCCCTCCAATTTTCTAGTTATTATTCTTTCAGCCTCCAGTGATCACCCCCTCTGCAGCTTAATGTGATCTACCTCACCACTCTGACCTTGTCTTCCTTCTCAGTGACACCTGACCCTTGCAGAGTAAAAACCTTTCTAAAATGATAAAAATTAAAATTAACCTCAAGGTCTGGCCCAGCTAATCCACCTCCCCAGACTCATCTGTCTCAATCTCAACCATTGTCTTCCCTTTCCCTTTTCCATGTGTACACACTCCCTTTTCATCATACTGAACTTTTTATGGTTCCTTAAATAATCAACATGTCTCCTTTGGGCTTTTGCACATGTTCTTCTCTCCACTAGAAAGGTTTCTATGTCCCTTACCCTGACAGTCCAAAGTGGGTAACATTTCCTCATCCTTAACTGATAAAACATTGTTTTATGTTTCCCACAATAAGCTGGGCTGTGATTTATCAGCTCCCAAATCTCTTCCTCTTCCCCTCCTTGAACCCTCCTCTCTCCAGCTGTCATACTCCATTGATTCTTCCTTCTTTGTGTTTTGCTCAGCCTTCCTTCTCTGTAATCTTTCACACTATTTCCCTTTTTGGAGTTCCTTAGCACTTTCTTATACTGTTTGCAATTCCCAACTCTTTAATTCACACCACCTACAAGAAGCCTTCCCTGGTTACCAATCTCCACTATAAAAAAGTTAACCCTCAGAACTCATAAACATACAATATCTGTTTAGTTTACTCAATATTTACCATATATGTCTCTGACACATCACTGATGTGATATATGATTATTCAGTTCTGAAATGCACAGTTTTGGTATGGAAAGAACCAGTTTTAAGTTCTTTTAGGGCAATAATTCTGTGTATCCCCTGAAGCACCTAGCAGGGTGGTTTATTTACATAGTGAGGCCTGGTAAAAAATAAAACAATTGAATGAATAAGTGGTTATATGACAAAATAATGATTTTGTTAAATGAATAATAGTGGCAAGTGGGAAGGGGTTATTTTATAGCAATTGAAATAACAGATTATGAACATTATTTAAAAATCAGATTATTAGAAATTTCAGAACTATGAGCCTTTAATAAATGTGGGAAAAAGTAGTGGTAACTTGCTATGAATTTTTGACCAAAATAAAATTGACTTTGATGGAGATCTTATCAGGGGGAAATGATTATATACAACATATCAGTGTTCTGTGCACATCTCCAATATCTCTTAGTTTGTACATTGCTTTCATGTGTGCAGACTCCTTTTCTCTCTAAATGGAAGGAATTAACATAATGCAACATCTGTTGATGAATCGTTGCTTGATCTGCCAGTATTACAATCTCAGAACACAATACTCTGGTAATTGCCACCTGTTTTTGTATTTTCTGTTAGTAAAATACTGCTGTAACCTTTAGCCTTCATGTTTTGTGAAGATGGCAAATAGTATACTGCTGTGTTAAATACACCGAAGTAATTTAAAAAGCAATTATCCAGCATCGTCTTGATGGGATAGAGCATTGTAAACATGGGATAGGGGCATAGACATTGTGATTACACATGCCAATCCAATTTCACTTTGGGAGGGGCTCACACTTAAAAGTATGAGGAAGTAATAAAAGAACAAATTCAGATTTGAGACAGAAATTACAAAGGTCTGTTGTACTATCCCAGCCCGGGGTTGTATTTCCACATGATTTCAAAACAACAAATAACACGAGCAGTAAGAAACAGAAACAGAACCATAAAAAGCAAACTAGGTCAACAGGTTTTGGTTTCTGTGTTGTCTGATATTTTGTTATTATGTCTTTATTGCACAAAACAAAACAAAACACGTTGAGCCCGAATTGTTCATTTTGCTGTCAATTTTCTTGGTAGGATGCACCTTAGCTTTTGAATCTTAGAAATCAGCTTCCTGGAGGTTTTTGCCTGCAGAAATCAGTAGCTGTCCACCCCACATTCCTACTTTTTCCACCCATAGTGTATAGCTGTGGCTGGCATGTGGATGGCTGGCTATAAGTTACATTTCCTTGCCTCTAGCTGGGACCATATGACTAGCTCTTGCCAAAGGAATGCGAGTTAAAATGATGTTTTTCACTTCAGGACTTAGGTGGTTAAGATGGGGTATGCCTTCTCCATGCTCTTGTTCACCCCTGATTTGATTATTTAATGCAATGGACTTCCAGCCCTAGATACGGTGGAGCTATAAGATTGAAGGAGTCCCTGAATTACCACCAGATGGAGAAGGGCTACTCACCAACTAGGAACATCTCCACAGAAATGATGTGAGCAAGGAATACACTTGTATGTGTCACTTACTGAAATGCAGTGTTTTGTTATAGCGACTGGAGTTATTCTGTGATCATTAACACTAGTATTGAGATCTCAATGTTGCCCTGCTATTCACAATTAGATTCTTTGGTTACCAAACTTGATGGCATACTACAAAGAAAACTTACCAAACATAGTTCTAGAGTTAACATTCTTTGCAATTATTTTTTCAATCATCTCTGTAAGCCTGTAAAAATATGTATGCAGTGGCTTTGATGTTAAAGTATTAGAAATATAGAAGTAAGTAATTTAGGCAGTGCATCTATTTCCAACTAACAGGGAAAGCAAGTATTAGCCAATTCATCACAAGTGCTATAAAGCAGTGGGGAGGGGAGAGGACAGGAGCTATGAAAGGGTGAAATCAGTGTCCTATGATAGTCTGAGGAGGAGGGGGGTAATCAGGTAAAGATTCTTGGAAAATGATATGTAAGTTGTTTAGGAATGGGGCAGATAAAGAAGAGCAGTAGATAAGGGCAATAAAAAGGACTGACATGTAAAAAAGACTTTGAAATATGAAAAAGCCTGATACTTTGGAATTTCATCAACATTCTAAGATAATCTGTGTGTTTAATATGGTAGTCCATGTCATAAGCACTATACTGTTTACTGCTCAACTAGTAAACAGCCGGTATGTAAGGATCAGTTATTATGCACACCACCCATTCCTTGGTGAAATAGGGGATATATAAGCATGCTATATAATAAAAGGCTAATATACAAATTGACAGGACGGCGGAACGACCAGTAGCTATGATGTGCACTGACCACTAGGGGGCTGACACTCAACGTAGGAGCTGCCCCCTGGTGGTCAGTGCACTCCCACAGGGGGAGTCCCGCTCAGTCAGAAGCCCAGCTCTCGGCTGGTGAGCATAGTGGCGGTGGTGGGAGCCTCTCCCACCTCCACGGCAGCACTAAGGATGTCTAACTGCTGACTTAGGCCCGCTCCCCAGGCAGAGCGGGCCTAAGCTGTCAGTCAGATATCCCCCGAGGGTCCAGGACTGTGAGAGGGCTGAGGAACTCTCCCCTGTAGTGCACGAATTTCATGCACTGGGCCTCTAGTATATAATAAGCATATATAAGCAAGGGTACAATTTGCTGGAGTCAATATTAATGCTCACATGTCAATGAATAACACAGATATCACATGAGCATATTTGACTTCTAATTTATTATTTACATTTATGCACATACAGAGCTAAGGTGAGTACTTCCTTGGATTTATATACAGATTCTCGGACAAAAGAGGTTAACTTCCTTCCTTTGGGGTAACTAAACTGAAATGCTGTGACCTTGGATTTACCATTTATTGGTTGATTGCCATATAAAATAGGGCAACATACAAAGGGTGGGGGCATGAGGTGTATAAATAAGACAATGGTACTGCTTAAATTCATTGTTCCAGGTGTACCTAATGCTAACTATCTAATTCTTAATTCTCTTTTGCCTCCTTTTTTTTTTATTAATGTTCCTCTTCTTTTTCTTCTTTAAGCTGGTTTCAGTTCTGTCAACTGAAAGCATGCTCAGCAAAATAATGCCAGGCTACCCAGAGCCCCCAAAATCAGAAAAATGAGCTTAGTAATTATAATTAGACATGGAAAGTAAAGTGGGTTGCCACCTGAAGTTAAATTTAAGGGTACAAGTAGGCCATTCAATGGGATGTTCTTCATACATGAAGTCATTTTAGTGACCGTATCTCAGGAAAAGTTTTAGAATGAGGATAATGAACTTTATAAAAGTTGTTGAAGCAAAGCAATGCTTCCTAGAAATACTTTTACTTTTTAATAGTTACATAAAACTCTATGTGTCCTTTAATTAAAAACTCAGTAAAATGTAAGTCCTGAGGCATTTGTTCTATAAAATATAAATGATTTACAGTCAAAAGCATCTTTCATTCTTTCTCATTTTTGTAATGACCTACATATTGTAAACCAAAAATATATCCCTCCTGGAACCCAAGCCTAATGGCCAATAGTTTGACCAATCCATGTGGCGTTTTACAGCTAACTTTTAATTATGACTCAAGCAATAGTCATGAAAAATGGAAGGTTAATGTAGAAAGCCTTAGGCCATACCATTATAGGTTCCTACCAAACAAACCAAACTTTGCTGAAAGAAAAAATCACAATGAGTAACATTTCACACAAATTTAAACATAAGAAAGCAAAATTGAAGCATTAATGCTTTGAATGTGGATGGTGGCAAGCATTCTCTCAATACAATCACTGGTGCTAACCCCAGTAGCAGGGGAACAAGTTTTCCTGGCTATCTGAGCCTCATCTTCCTACTGTGTATCCAGTACTGAATTTCAGTGTTTACAATATACACTGCATGCTAAAGGCTCCTTTGGGTTTAATTCTCATTAAAATCACTCATTCAGAAATTTTATGTATTATGCATCAAAGATATTGTCATACGAGGTTATAAGCTGCTCTACTCAGAACATCTACCTCATTTGTGAATTTCATTGGAATTGCCTCTCAAGCCATAGGTGAGTTGAAAGACATTCTATTAAAGGCTCTGACTTCAGGGAATCTGCCTCCCCTCGACACTTCAGCTTTGCCAACAACTGTTTTCTGGGCTTATTTCCAAATTTTTGCTTCGGATTTATGTTAACCCAGGCCCATATTTTTTGAGGAAGAAATTTTGAGCAATTCCAGATGACTCTTAGAGATAGGAATCAAACCAAAACTGGCTTGGTAAAACACTTGGTGACTTGCATACTTAAAGGCAGATAGTGATTTTCCAGCAAGTCCAGATTCAGAATCTCAAACAGTGCCACCAAAACTCATTTTCTCTCTTTTTGTGTGTGACTTTTCTCCATTTTGGACCCAGTCCATATATTCCCACATGGAAAACTTCAACGTTATCAGGCTTATAGATCAGCTCCAGCATATAAAAAGTTTCATTTTCCTGATAGTTCCAGAAAAATACAATGATTTTGTTTCCTTGGACTGGCTGCCTTTGATCATGTTTATATTCTTCTGTGGCCATAAGAGAGAGATAATGCTGATTGTCCAGGGCTGCAGAATATGCTTATAATTGGAGCCAGAAGACTGATAATGAGAAATGGGTGATTCCAAAAATTAACGTCAGTGTGCTACTATCAAAACAAAGAAAAGTGGATGTTGCAAGGCAAACAAATCAAAACAAAACAATTCAAATGTCCTTTATCTGCTCACTGTAGATGAGGCATGTTAATTTTTCTGTGATAAAGTGTTATTTCTTCTTTTTAAAAAAATATATTTTTATTGATTTCAGAGAGGAAGGGAGGAGAGAAACAACAAGATGAGAGAGAATCATTGATTGGCTGCCTCCTGCACACCCCCTACTGGGGATCGAGCTTGCAACCAGGGCACATGCTCCCACCCAGAATCGAACCATGACCTCCTGGTTCATAGGTCAATGCTCAATCATTGAGCCACACCAGCCAGGCATCTTCTTAATACTTACTATATTTAATCCACACTAGAAATTATAATGATAGCAAAGATTACAAATTGCAATTATTTGTGTAGCTCAATGTCAGATACAACTATTTTCTAACTGCAGTCTCATTAGACCAGTGATGATTAATCCTCATGTAAATGTATCTCTAAAGGGGTAATGATGATTGTGCAGTCAGTCCCAAGAGAAGCATGTCTAGCTTCAAGAGTCCAATAATCACAGTGTCATTTTCCCAAACTCAAGGAGCCTATCCATCAATAGCTGAAGCCAAACTTATCCTGGGAGACTAAATGCAGGAAAGGAATTGATTCTGTTGGGTTTCCCATTAACATTAATTACCATTTTTGTGTGTGTGTCCCAAATGCCTCTTGACAAGGAGATGATCTACCTAATTTTGGCAAATAGCCACTCATTTCCATCCGTAATGAAGCTTGTCTTTGTGCTTGTTAATTATAGACTGGTGATGATAGTCACGTTATTTGAAAATATGTCACCTGACTCTAAGGGATAGAGATGAATATGAAACAATATTTTTTTCAGAAGACAATTTGATAAACTTCAGGTATACTGGTTGATTTTGAATGTAATGAAATAGAGATTCAATCAAATTATGGCTTGGGCCACTATTATAGGGTGGTATACTATATTATAGGATGGTATATTATAGGAGCTAATAAGGATATAATATATGTGATTCATAAAATCAGGAACTTTTGCCTTATACATGGTTGTATTTACTAGTATAACAATAGTGCTTGCAAAATAATAGGCATTCAAAAATATTAATGAACAAATAAATTATAAGATAAAATAAAAGTAAAATTCTTCAGTAGTCCAAATTCTAAGTCATATTTAATCTGGTGAAAAATTAACTGAAACTCAATTCTTTCTGAAATTCAATACAACATGGACAAATAAATTAATTAAACATATCACATAGCTAAATGATCAGTGAGTTGAACCCACGTATGTTTGATTCCAGAGTCTATTTTTTTTAATTTTCATTCACTTTGTTAGCACAGCAGATTCTATGCCTAAGGACATGAACTCCAGGAATGTACTGCTGGGTCAGATTCTAAGATTCCTCTACTTATTAGCAATGTGACTTTGAGGAAATACCTTAAACTTTTTATGTTCAATTTCAACAACTGAAACTGGGGACAATTAACTGAGATATTTGTAAGTGATTAGAATTCCTGACCTCTAGAAAAGTTTACACTTTTTTTGTTGTTAAATTAGTTCTAAAAACAACTCCATTTTTCAGCAAAAAATAAAATACCCTAAAACTAAATTTTATCAAAAGTTACACAGCCCTAGCTGGTTTCGCTCAGTGGATAGAGCATTGGCCTGCAGACTGAATGGTCCTGGGTTCAATTCTGCTCAAGGGCACATGCGTGGGTTGCGGGCTCGATGCCCAGCAGGGGGCATGCAGGAGGCAGCCAATCAATGATTCTCTCTCATCATTGATGTTTCTGTTTCTCTTTCCCTCTCCCTTCCTCTCTGAAATCAATAAAGATATATTTTTAAAAAGTTACACTTTATGTATTTTATTAGAGTTTACTCTAAATCAATGAGAAAACCAAGAACATAGAAAAGATTTCATGATCTTCATAGTCACATTT
This sequence comes from Myotis lucifugus, assembly GCF_000147115.1. Lineage (NCBI taxonomy): Eukaryota > Metazoa > Chordata > Mammalia > Chiroptera > Vespertilionidae > Myotis > Myotis lucifugus. The sequence goes on from NW_005871291.1 coordinate 813,043, forward strand.
GTAAGATAATAAAAATGTCAGAAGGCAAATAGCAGATATGTGCTTTGGGTTTAGTTCTTAACATAAACCATTAACAATTTTAGGTCACATTATGTTGGATATCAAAATATGACATTACCTATAATAAAAACACAATCATGTAGGTTGAATAGATTCAAAGTAACTTTTGATTTTTATGGCTTCAGGTTTTCTATAAGCAAACTAAATTTTCTGAAATAAAGACAAGAAAAAAAACCCATAAACGTTTCATAGAAGAAAAAGTATTCACAACAGCTAATTTACCCTAGATACCTACAAAGTATTAGGATATTTTAAAAACAGCCATTTTCATTACTTCACATCATTTATTATTCCTGAGATTCAAATAACAGGGGACCAAAATTTTGAGGACTAACATCTGTGAAAAGGAAAGATAACATATACAGTGAAAAGGAAAGATAACAGTCCCAATAGTTTTCTACAACTATTTCTACAACTATTTTCTACAACTATTTCTACAACAACTCATGCCATTTTCTAGTGGATATTGTTCTGATGAGAATATCATAAATTTTAATGATTTCACTATTTTTCATGTCCCAGAAAACAACAATAACAACACCCAGCATACATATTTTCCCCAAAGCACTATAAATTGGACAAGGCTTCACTTATACATCTGCTATCTGCTATCTGGCTTATTTTCTGCCTTGACCAAACAAGTAGGCATGAGACTATTAACTGACTTGGGATGCATAAAGGTACCACCCACCATTCCCAAATGCTTACTTTCATTTTATTATAGCTTAATATTTCCACTAATATGCTCAACTGAGAGATACAAAGATAAAAAGCTGTTGTCTCCCAGAGAGCTTACAATTTGATAAGAAGACAGACAGACAAGGAAAATGGCAATTAACATAAGAAATATTCGAATGAGTTATTAGCATTAAAAATAGGTGTGTGTGTGTGTGTGTGTGTGTGTGTGTGCCTTTCTGTGGTTGAAATTATGAGTTTCATTCACACATGTACCTTTTTCATCTTTAACACGAAGTTTTTCCCAGAGTAAACATCGAATTAATATCTGTTGTGTTGTTGAATTGATTTCCTATAACATTCTTGTTTTCAAGATTATTATGTGCCAAATAAACGGATCCATTTAGTTTGAGTTCCCTTAGCAAGAGGAGTTTCTAAGGAAAACTAGATGAGTATGTAGAACATCTCCATAAATATTCATTTTGAAATTAGTAAGTAAAAAAATAAGAAAACTTTGGTATGTAAAAAGTTGAAATGAATAAAAAAAACTGAATGTGGAAATTTGGGGATTTTTTTTTTTAAAGAATAATGCAGATAAACACCTGCATCAGTTTTCCTGATTTTGAAAGTGCCATGTAGTGTAGCGAAATTCACTTAGTATTTTATAGTGGACTATTCTATAATTTTAGATTTATTATTCTGAACACTATTTTCCATTGAAAGAAATATTGGCTAGGTATAATAGATATAGAGAAAATAGTTTAAAACAGGCTAAGATGTCAGGAGAGTTGTGCTCCTTAAGTTGTGCATATGCATGCTTTGTTATTCATGCCATAGTCACTGTTTTTCTTATTTGACTTTCCTCTAAAAATAGATCGCCCCAAATCAACTTTTTTTTGTCAAATTTGCAATCTAGTTTGTTTTCTGTCACTCAAGTTTTATTGAGTACTAGAGGGCCGGTGCACAAATTCGTGAACAGTTGGGGTCCCTCAGCCTGGCTGGCGATCAGGCCAATAGGAGGGGGCTGGCAGGTGGGGGGGAGGGGCCACGGGAGGTTGGCCAGCCAGGGGAGGTTAGTTGTGGAAGCGCACTTACCACCCGGGGGCAGCTCCTTCATTGAGCGCCTGCCCTCTGATGGTCAGAGTGCATCATAGCAACTGGTCATCTGGTCGTTCGTTTGGTCGCTTAGGTTTTTTATATATAAAGAGTAATAGTGACTTGACATCTAGTGAGATATTTTAAGGCATCTATCTCTTTATTCACATGTACCTTACACACTTATTCCTGCAATTCATGAAGGAGAAAAATAAAAATTAATCTTTTATTCATCACACAGAGTCACAAGGCATAATTAATATCATAGATGACCACATCAGCATTCAGAAGACTCCAAATATTTTGGAAGAAAAATATTGAACATTTTTCCCCTACATACACATACACACAAATGAATGTTAAACCAAAACACACATATAATATTAGATGGAAGAAATTGGGCTTGACAGAAATCCATAGTAACAAAGGACAATAACAAAGCCTGGCTTTTAGATGATGCTAAGCTCAGTAAATATCGACACTGTGAAATGACTCAGAAAACTCCTAATCAAACCTGAGGATGAATAAACAGCACAAAGGAGAGGATTATCCATTGCGCTGATCGACTGCCTCTGAGACTCAGCGCCTACTTCTCTATAAGGGCTCTTTAAGAAAGGTTGCCAATCCACAAAACTACTGTGAAAACTGGAGATGTTCTAGTAAAGCATAAAGCCTTTTCTAGGAGAGGGGCATTTAGAGGCTAAACCTCTCCTCCAATCATGACTATGTAAGAGAAATTAGATTTGTATATATTATCAAAACAAGTGAACTGTATAAGAAATTTGGCTCAAGTTTAAGAGTTTTATTTATTTTGTATTTCTTGGGATGGCTTGCATACAAGTTAATGGGACCCATTACCTTTAGCAGACTCACTGTTAAAAATATTTTGGAGAGTATCTTACACTGAACACCCCTATATCGACGAGGTCCCTCAAGGCCTTTTGTAAGCCTCCTCCCATCAATTGCTTCTATCACCCACATTCTAATGAACATATTCCTGGGTGTTCTCATTTCTGTGCAAGGGCAAAATGTCCAATCTGCTAGCACCTGAGGTTTTACCTTGTTTTGGTAGATCAGGTGACTTGCTTGAATCTGGGCTAATTGAAAGGGCATGGCTCCAAGTCTAGATTATCAAATCAATGATAGCATTGCATATACTTGTACAGAAGGCAGATTTACATTCTAATTAGAAGCAGGGGCAATGGCATATCGACTTGCAATTGTCTAAGCCTGAAATTAAATTAAAAAATCATTTTTGCAGAGAACTCTTAATAAAAATATTTTCCTGCTCAAACAACTTTATTTTACTTGAAACTACCTTCACTTGCTGTATTGTCATAATGAAAATAGAATATTTGTTGTACATGTCATTGCCCCAATGTTTCTCCATATCACTATGGCCGATGATGAACTGTTTATTGCACCTAACCACAAAGTACAAGAATAACACTATTCAGAGCATTACTTTTAGGATAAAAACAAGGGCATACATGATCATAATGTTAGGCACAACATACATTTGGGAACAGAGGGTTATTTCATATTCCTAACAGATGCTGTTATCTCTGAATGTCTTAATGCAAGTGAACAGTTTTTTGAAAGCTGTTGCCAGGTTGAAAAAGAAAAGAGGTCCTAAAATAAACCTGTTTGTTATTCAAGAAACCTATCCTATATAATAAAAGGGTAATACGCAAATTGTCCCCTCAACCGGGATTTGGACCAGAGTTTGACCAAGGGGCGGGGCTGGCCTGCCAACCACCCGGGGCCCCTCCCCACAGCCGGCCCCACCCCTGGGGCAGACGGGCCGGACCCCACCTGGCCTCTAGTATTTAGCTATAAGATTGTAGAAGACTCTTCATCTATGTTGTTTTACATATCAATACAACTGCAGTATTAATGCGTGTGTGTATACCAGACACACTCCCAAACCTTCCATATGTTGAATAAACAAACTACAAAAATAAAATTTAAAAAGAATTTATAATAAATAATGATAAAAAGATGAAACCATGTTTGCAGTGACCATGTTGGGAAAAATAGTCCTAAAAATTGATATCTGGGAATTATTTCCTTTGGGGAAACTACTTAAAATCTTTTGCAAAGTACACATAATTCTCCAACTTTTTAATCATCAGAACTCTCTCTTTTAGCTGATAAAGAAAAGTGAGGACTACTATTTCCAGTTCCTAACCAAGGCAGACTGAATTTAATGAGGGCCATTCCTAGTACTGTGATTATTTTTCCATCTGAGATTAATTGAAACTCTAGATATTAAGAAGTCATTGAGCCTACCTTACAAGGGAACTAGGTGCTTGCCCAAGCTATTTAATAAATAAATAATAGCCATATTCAGTTAATTTGTTGAAAACAAAAGACTTTTCAAATAGACGTGGTCACATACAAGATACATTATAAATATAAGACTATTCATGTAAAAATGGGATTAACAGCACAAAGGAAAGAACTTTCCTCTTACTGAGATGGAAAAAAATTCTTAAATTTCTCTCTTTGCATGTTATTAAGAAAGGTATTCTCACCTGGCTGGTGTGACTCAGTGATTGAACATTGACCTATGAAACAGGAGGTCACAGATTGATTCCGGATCAGGGTACATGCCCAGGTTTCAGGCTCAATCCCCAGTGTGGGGCGTACAGGAGGCAGTCAATCAATGATTCTCTCTCATCATTGATGTTTCTATCTCTTTCTACCTCTCCCTTCCTCTCTGAAATCAATAATAATAATCTATACTAATAAAAGGGTAATATGCTAATTTGACTGGGTCGACCGGACATCTTCCAGACATCCAACTTCCTTCCAGACAAAGCCACGGTGGAGGGGGCTGAGGTAGAGGCGGTTAGGGCCGATCACGCTGGTAGGGGAGCAGTTAGGGGGCAACCAGGCCAGCAGGGGACCAGTTAGGGGGCGATCAGGCTGGCAAGCAGAGGCAGTTAGGGGTGATCAGGCAGGCAGGTAGAGTGGTTAGGGGCGATCAGTTAGGCAGGCAGGTGAGCGGTTAGGAGTCAGTGGTCCCGGGTTGCGAGAGGGTGCAGGTCGGGCTGAGGGACCCCCCTCCCGCCCTCCATGCACAAATTTCATGCACCGGGCCTCTAGTAGTAGTAGTAATAATAATAATAATAATAATAATAATAATAAATA
>NW_005871291.1:818128-923698 GCF_000147115.1 Myotis lucifugus
TACACACACACACACACACACACACATATATAGAAATGTATTCTCCTTGGTCATTAGCTTCTGTTTCAATATAAGAATGCAATGGTTTAGTAGTTGGAAACGTGCAGTCTAAATATTTTGTGGCTTCAGCAATGAGGAAATAAAGCCAATTTCCCCATTTCTTGAATCTAGGTTTGTCTTATGACTTGCTTTGACTGATAGAATATGGCAAAGTGGCTTTGTGGTCCAGAGCCTAGATATCAAGAGGTCTAACATTTAGTTTCACACCCTTGGAGTACTGCTCTGAGCCACCAAATTGGTCTAGAATACTAGAGGGTGAGAGGCATGTGGAGGAGATTCGAGTTGCCCTGGTCACTAGCCAGCACTGACGACAAATCAGTCATCGATGCCATCTTGAGCTGTATATACTTACATATGTGAGCCCAGGCAAAATCAGTGGAGAAGCCACCATGCTAATGAATAAAATGTAAAATAATAAAGTTCTGTTTCAAGCCACAACTTTGGTACACAACAATGGATAAATGAAAGAATGGTTTATTAGATTAAGTTAGAAGTCATTACAGAATTCTTTGGAAGTGACTTATTAGATTGTTATGACAATATCAATAATAATTTATTTTAATAAATATACATTAAATTAAGTGAACAAAGTTAAATATTATATTGTTTTTTCAGAACACCCAATATATACTAGGTTGGTGATGCCAGGAAACTAATAATAATAACAACCACTTTTTTACATTTATTTGCTTTTGTTTTATAAATTATCATACAGTGAAACTGACCTCTATTTTAACACATTTATAGAATGATGCAGCCACCACCAAAATCAGTATATAGAATACTTACATTACCCCCAAAATGTCCTTTGATATCTCTTTATGCTAATAACCCCTTCCTTATCTCCTGGAAATCACTGATGTAATCTTGATTACTATAATTTCATGTTTTCAAAAATGTCATATAAATGGAATCATATGGTATATAAATATTTTGAAACTGATTTCTTTCACATTCCGCAGAATGCCTCTGAGATCTATCTAAGAGTCTGTGTGTATCAATAATTCCTTTTTATTGCTGAGTAGTAGTCTATTGTCTGCTATAAACTTTCATGTACAAGATGTTGAGTGAACATTACTTTTTATTTCTCTATGATAAATACCCAGGAATGATGAGATTGCTAGGTCATACGGTAATTGTATTTTTAAGTTAATAAGAAACTTCCAAACTTTTTCCCATATTATCTGCACCATTATCCATTCCCACTATCAGTGTAAGAGAATTCCCATTGCTTATCATCATGTGATATCCCTTTATATCCATGGTAATTTTATTTGCACTGAAAATGATACTTTATATCAGTAGAGCCACTCCAGCTTTCTTTTGATTAGTATTTACATGATATATCTTCTCTTATTCTTTTAACTTTAATACACATGCATAATTATATTTGAAATGAATTTCTTGTAAACAGCATGTAGATGGTTATTTTTAAATCCCTTTCTCTCTTTTAGTTGGTATGAATCAACATTTTGCATTTAATGAAATTATTGACACATTAGGATATATTATTATGAACTTTCCTCTCCCCAAATCACATTTTAAAGCCTTAACCCCCAGTGTCACTGTATTTGGAGATAGGGCCTAGCAGGGGGTAATAAAGGTTAAGTGAGGGCATAAGGATGAGACTTTGGTCCAATAGGGCTGGTGTTCTTATAGGAAGAGAAAGACACACCAAAGCTCTCTCTCTCCATGGGAGCACATAGGAAGGCCATGGGTTTTAGGGCTTTGGGAGTTTCATGCCAGAAACATGGGGCAAAGAATAGTCACATTATTTATTCTACAACAATAACCTTTTGTTTCAACTAGATATATGGTACACATCTCAAGAAAAAAAGAATAAGCTAATATGTTTACCCAAGTGTTTATCATTTTTTTTGTTGCTTTTCTCATTTCTGATGTTCCTAGTTTGTTTTTTCCTGGTATTGTTTCTTTATATCTTAAGACTTTCCTTTAATTATGCTCTATGGCAGTTTCATTCATAAGTTATCTTACTCTTTACTTTCAGAGCACTCAAGTAGCTATTCCATGCATTCTGTCCAGGTTTTATAGCTGTGGTTAGAGAAGAGACAGAATGGATGTGCTTATTTCATTTTAGAGCCAGGGCCTAGACTTTTGGTAGCAAATATGTGCAGAGCAGATTTCATGTGACAGGCCCTATGCTAAGTGATTTATACAGATGATCTCTTTATCTCTGACAACAGACCACTAGGCTGGTTCAATTTTACAGATGATAACACTTAGTATCTGAGAAGCTAAATAACTTGCTCACAGTCACACTGCTGCTAAGAAAGAGCTCTCTGTGCTCAGACTTCTGGGCTATTGAGTTATACAGCATAAAGCATTTCCCTGGAATAAACTCATCTGGGTCAATGACCCAAAATGAGAATGGGATCCTGGATGTAGAGAAATTTGTGTGAAAGCTCTGGAGTGGCAAATGTGAGGAAAATTATACATGTAATGCTGAAGACTAATTTGTCTCTTTCATTATTTTATTTGGCTCTAGTCTTGCTGTTAAAGTCTTTCCAAGGTTAGAATTATGACTTGCTTCCTTACAGGAAGAAAATGTGCTTGGAGATTTCTTAAAGCTCTAGAAATCTATGGGGGGGGAAAAATCTTCAATAAACATTTTTCAAAATAGAGAGAACATTAAGATGGAGAAAAGCAATGAAAAACATCCTTGATAATTCTCTCTCTACCTTTGCTCAATTGTAGCTTAGCTTTTTGTAATAGCTACTAAATATTTAAGGTTGAAAGATGTTATTGGCATTTTAGGAGATCAGAATCTTGTTATTGAGTTGATAAAAGCTTATCATCTGGAACTTAAATATTTGAGATTCTCTCAAGGAAATTTTTTGCTCTGCAAATGCCTTAGGGAATCCTAAGAAATGAATTGTTAACATAAACTGGGAGACAATTAAAAGGAAAATACATTTTAAGATAATCTAATCTTGACTTGGGGCCCAGTTATATCTGTCATCATTTGTTATCATGAAATATGCTCTTTTGTATTTGTTGTTATTTGTTCAGTGCCGCTCCTCTTTTTTTTCTTTTTACACAAACAAATCTGCAAATACCATTAACAAACAAAGGGAAGTAAAGGGACCCAACAGCTGTGTAGTAGGAATCTATTAAAACACAAGTTTGCAACCTAATTCTAACCTTTTCCATTGGACTGAAGGATTAGGTCTGACTATTTGTGGAATCTACTTGTTTTTTTTCATTTACTTTGTTAGCTCAATGATGTTGGAAGTAAGATATGGTTCTGTGATAAAGACCATAGGCACACATCAAAATTGAATTCTAGCAGGCTTTGGAAACAGACACCTCTCCTAAATTAAAGCTTCCCCATAACAGGATCATCTTCTACTGGGGCCCATTAGGGAGGAATGTGATAGAAAGATCACCATAATGCATAAATTAGTGTCTGCGATTTCTAACTTGGAGATGATTTATGTACTCAAAGTACATTCAGCTTTGTTATAACTATTAATACATTTTTAATGGGATGGTGATTGTGTTAGTTTGGTAGGCCTGCTGTAACAAAGTACAGCAGAATAGATGGCTTAAACAACAGGCATTTATCTTTTTATAATTCTGGAGGCTAAAAATCTGAAATCAAAGTGTCAACAGAGTTGGTTTCTTCTTGGCTTATAGATGGCATCTGCTTCCTGTGTCTTCACATGATCTTCCCTGTATGACTATCTGTGGCCTAATGTCCTCTTTTTATAGGTTGGATTAGAGCCATTTGAACTTAATTACTTCTTTCAAGACCTCATCTTTACATATACTCACATTTGAAAATATTGGGGGATGGGATTCTACATATTAGGTTTTGCTGATTTCAACAAATCACCCTCTTGCATAATATTTAGGTTTCATTCATATATATATATATATATATATATATATATATATATATATATATGATTGACTATAAAAAACTACATGAAAATGGTTTTCTTTTAAAATTAGAAGATCTGCTTACATGTTTCTTACATTTACACAAGGTTGCATTTACACAAGGTAACAATTGGTTTAGATAATCTTTTCTTGGTCTTTAAACTTCCCCTAGCTCTAGCACATTTTTTTTTCTCACAAGCTATGGCATTTAGAAAGGCAAGCAAAGAAGCCTGTGGCTCTGCTGTACTTGAGGACATATGGTATGTTCATGTGTCAGCACAGTGCCCATTCCAGTTATTTAGGTTACCTGAACGGCCGCTCAGCATCTGAGTTTATAACAAATGCTCTGACCACTTACAGACCATGTGAATCATGCCAAGTGTTTCAGGCCTTCTCTTCCTGGAGGGAAGGACTGGTGTTTTTGATTTATTGGCTAACACTTAGAGGCTTCTGAGATCATCGAGAAGGTTTATAGCTCAACATCAAGTAAAAAGGATTCAACATCCTTGATGTTGGCTTGTTTGGTTCCTTTTCTCCTGTAAGTATATCTTTAAACACAGATAGCATGTGTGTGTTTGACACAGCCATATCAATTCAGTGCCATTAAAACTGTGTGTATATAAAAACCATTGAACAGTAAAATTTTCAACCAAACTCCTATGTTTTTCTCTTACATTATTCCATATAAATAGCTATCTCATTGAATTATTTTTTAATAAGTTGAGCAAGGTTGTTGTCTGTATAATTAGCTTTCTTTTTATAGGAAAGTGAAAAAATACCGGTGAAAGCTGTTTACATGTGTGTGACATAATTTTGAAAAAGCAATTTAGATAGATTTTTTTTTTTCATTTTTCACTAGTTAGCATTCTGGGGTAAACATTACCACAGACACTTATGGTGTATATGTCCCATGAAAGTTGGAAATTGAAGGTACTGTGACCATTTATGAACAGAAACAGATTATTGTCAGACATAGAAGCTTTCTAAGTTTAACACACTAAGAGTCAAGTAAATAATAGTAAATGAACCTCATTATAACCTCACAAAATATTTGATGAGCCTAATTTTGTGGAATTCTAGGTCCCAACTGCCTTGAATGAATTACTTAGAGACTAATTTATTTTTCAAGTTGTTCATATACCAGATACATCATTCTTAGTTTCTTCATATGGTGAGTTACTTGTGCATTTTAAAGTCTAATGATGCATATACACACAGCCAAGGTGCTCTCAGAGTTGATGAAAAATGGACACACTAACTCAGATATTTTTCTCTTTCTGCCATTTTTAAATTTTTTTCATTTTAACTTATTATTCTTACTTCCTGATAATCTCCTTTCAGCAAACGCTAGATAGCCAGTCACCCTCCTATTTCAATACTTTTATTCAGCACCTGTACACCTACATGTCACTAAGTGTAAAAGGATTACATTTTGATGGAATCACCTGGGAGGAAATTCAGTGTAGATCCTATTTATCCTGCCTGACCTCTGGTCTGCATTTTACCAGCATCCCTCCTACTTCTGTTTACTGATTTTTCTCATTCTAGGCATGTAGATTTGCAACTTGTGAGATATAGTGAGACAGGCAGCGTAACAAAGCCTTTGGTCAAATTTTCCACCTGTCACTTCCTGCATTTATGTTGTGCATCAGGTCCATTGGCTTCCATAGGGCCCATGACATGCTCCAAAGATGCTAGTTTAATTCTGCAATGACCTATGCTGCTTGTCTTATTTGAGGATTCACTTGATTTAAAACTTCACATGACTGAGATATAGCGATAATTACTGTGCCTTTAGACACATTCACCTTTGGCCTACACATCCCAGCAAGCTGAAAGTCCTCTCAGTGTTTTGTTTCTGTATTGTGCCACTCACTGAGGAGGAAATTGCATCCGAGGGGAAGCATTTTTTAAAAATATATTTTTATTGATTTCAGAAGAAGGGAGAGGGAAGGGAAAGAGAGATAGAACCATCAATGATGAGAAAGAATCATTGATCAGCTGCCTCCTGCATGTCCCACACTGGGGATTGAGCCTGAAACCGGGGCATGTGCCCTGACAGGGAATCAAACTGTAACTTCCTGGTTCTGAGGTGGGTGATCCCCCACTGAGCTACACTGGCCGGGCAAGAATGCTTTCCATCAACTGAGATCTGGCTCTTAATCTTTATCTCATCTTCCAAGAGTATCTCTGAAAAACAGCCAGTCAGTGATTCTCTTTCATCATTCCTGTTTCTGTCTTTCTTTCCCTGTCCCTTCATCTCTGAAATCAATAAAAAAATTTAAACAAAGAAGAAAGAAAGCCTTCTTCAGTGATCCTGACATGGGCTCAGAGTCTCTGGCAAAGAACAGAAGTGTGACCTTGGTAATACTCTAGCAACATGCCCTGGAGAAGTGCAAACCCTAAACTTCTTTATAGGACTGGCTTGGAATGGGAGCCTTCACCACTGACTTTGCAGTTGTTAGTCACCCTATTTTATTTTTGTGAATTAATGAACATCCAACTTAACTGCCAACTTGCTGTTCCTAAATTTACTTATAGCCTTACACTGTTTGATTTCTCACCCAATCCCTCAGAGTTGTAACCTCCCACTAGTTTCAACCCCAGTTGACAGTTGCTTTTCTCTCTAATCCCTGTATTGTGTTTGTGGTGTGTGTGTGTGTGTGTGTGTGTGTGTGTGTGTGTGTGTGTGTGTGTGTGTGAAGCTGGTGGTTTAAAATGAAAGGTCATCTTGAAGAGAAAAGACAAACTTCTTTATAGTCTCAACAGTACCTCCAGTCAGCACTTGGTTCTGATTCAAGGTGACTGCTTTTTGTGTTACATTTGTTTAGTTTAACATTCTGCTTCAGGAGTTGTCAGAACATTCACTCATTTTTAAATGAATGCAAAAATTTCCAAAACCTCTACAAGGACCACTGCGGCTCACTAATTAGATTCATTAAACAGTACTCAAAAGCCAAGAGTATTTGCCTCTTACTCTGTTTTGAGTTTTTGTTTTGTTTTGTTTTGTTCCCCGCCCCCTCCCCCCAAGAATACCTCTCCATACTACTTTATGAAATAACTAGAGGCCTGGTGCACAGATTTGTGCACCAGTGAGGTCCCTCAGCCTGGCCTGCAGGATCAGGTCGAAACCAGCTCTCCAACATACCCTGAGGAGTCCCGGATTACTAGAGGGTGCAGGCCAGGCCGAGGGACCCCACTGGTGCACAATTGGTGCAGGATTGGTGCACAATTGGAGCTGGGGAGGGATGTAGGAGGTTGGCCAGCCGGGGAGAAACTGTGGGAGGGCTCCAGGGTGTATCCGGCCCATCTTGCTCAGTCCTGATTGACCAGACCCCAGCAGCAAGCTAATCTACTGGTCAGAGTGTCTGTCCCTGGTGTTCAGTGCACATCATAGCGAGCAGTTGAGTGGCCTTAGCATATCATTAGCATATTATGCTTTGATTGGTTGAACGGCCGACTGTACAACAAGGCACTTAGCATATTAGGCTTTTATTATATAGAATATGCTGTGTTGCCCAGCCAGTGTGGTTCAATGGTTGAGCATGAACCTATGAATCAGGAGGTCATGGTTTGATTCCCAGTCAGGGCACATGCCTGGGTTGCAGGCTCTATCCCCAGTAGGGGGCATGCAGGAGGAAGCTGATCAATGATTCTCATCATAGATGTTTCTATCCTTCTCTCCCTCCCTCTTCCTCTTTCTCTAAAAAGCAATAAAACATTTTAAAAAATAATATGCTGAGTTTAATGTTCCCTTGTACTAAAATATTGGGTCACAAATTGTTGGTTCATTAGACTTTTTGCCAGTGCAAATGGTTAATGTGAGGGTTTCCTCCTTTTGACTGAATCTGATGTGTTGGTATGTAGGGGGTTATAAAGTAGTCAAAATATGATTGGCATGATGTCTAATTTTGGAGCTGTAATTGTGCTGGAGGAAGTAGCATAGAACACGCTCTTGAGGTTTCTTTTTATTTTAAACAAAAGGAAAGATTCTATTACTGTGTTGGCTTTTAAACTTTCACATAAAATAAAATGCACCTTTCTGAGTTTTAATACATCTGTTGACCTATGTAACAACCAACAAAGTCAGGTTACAGAATAATTCCAACCAAAGAAGTCCCTCTTAGCAGTCATAGCCTCCTCCCAGCTGAGCTCTGGCAACCAATAACCTTCTCTCCATCAGAGTTGTTCTGCCTTTCCCTGGAATATCTATAAATGCAGCCTTAACACTGACTCTTCACTTGGGATATAGCCTTTGGAGTTTGTTCGTTCGATTGTATGTACCAGATGTTCATCTCTTGTTTGCTGAGAGGTATCCCATTGGATATTGGTATCAGTGTTTGGATATTTTCTCATTGAAGGTCATTTGCGTTGTGTCCAGTTTTGTAATTATGACTCAAGTGCTGTAAATATGTATGTACAGGTTTCATGGGATTGATGGGTCCTATGGTCAGTGCAAATTTAACTTCATAAAAAATGAGCAGATTTCTGGTTTCTGGTCCTATATGAAAGGAGTTTAGAAGTGGCCACTCTTTCCTAATAAGTAAAAATCTGAACAAATTGAAAAATCAAAAGCTCTTCTCATTTTCATTATAGAAGTGAGGTCCCAGGGAAAACCACTGCCCCCAAACTTAGAGACGGCCAGTTGTATACAGAGAATCACAGCTTCCTGGTGTTGAAACTTCATGGGAACTGGTGCCAAGGTAGGAAAAAAAGCAAAACAAAACACCTAAACTGTAACTGGTGAATTTATAGAGGCTCCATGTGGGCAAGTAAGTCTAAGAATTTAAAACTCCAGGTTGGTTCCAATCAAAGAGGGATCTCCATGCTTTTCTGAGTTTTATCTCCAAAAACTACTAGATTCTCATGGTGAATACTGGAGGAAAAAAATCCCCTAGTACTTCCATGATTCTCTCCGGGGAAGGGCAAATCTAACAATTATGAAACATGCCAGAGCTTTCCATTTTCCCACCAGCTATACATTTGTAATTGTTCCACTTACTAGCAAGTATTTGGTCTTTTCAATATTTTTCACTATAGGCATTCTAATAAGTGTATATCCTTATGGCATCATGGTTTTAATTTGCATTTCATTAATGACTAATAATATTGAGCATGTTTTCATATGCTTATTTTCCACCCACATATTTTTTTGTTGAAGTAGCTGTTCAGCTCTTTTGCCTGTATTTTGATTGGATGGTTTGTTGTCTTATTCTGTGAGTTATTTATATATTCTGGATATCAAGTCCTTTGTTGGACTTTTGAATTAAAATTTGTTTAAGTCAAGGAATCAGTTTTTGCTTATGTTTTGTTCTAAGAACTTTATAGCTTGACATTTTACAATTTGTTCTACAATCCATTTTGAGTTAGTTTTGTGTAAGGCATAAGTCGTGTTGCATTTATTTATTTATTTATTGTCTAAAGTTTTACATATGGCTCCTTTATCCCCAGTTGACCCTCTCCCCCCCCTTTTTTTTTTGGTAAACAAATGTCCAAGCAACATGTGTTAAAAGGACTATTCTTTCTCCCTTGAATTGCCTTTACTTCTTGGTTAAAAAAAATCAATTCATCATATTTATGTAGGATTTTTTTTCTGAATTCTATCCTGTTTCATCCATCTAAGTGTCTATTCTATAACATTCAGTCTTGATTGCTGTAGCTGTGTAGTAATTGTCTTGGCTGGTTCATTTGCCTTTTCATATAAATATTGGAATCAGTTTGTCTATGTCTACAAAAAATCTTATAGGAATTTTGATTGAGATTGACCTCTTAATTATATTGGATCTTCCAATCAATGAACACCACATATTTCTTCATTGCTCTTATAAGAAGAGACCAGAGAGCTAGCTAGTTCTCTCTCCATGTGAAGATAAAGCTAGAAAGCAGCCCTCTGTAAGTCAGAAAGAGGGCCCTTGCCAACAACCTGATCATGCTGGCACCTGAAATGGTACTTTCAGCCTTCACAACTATGAGAAATAAATGTATGTCATTGATACCAAGCTTATGGTATATTTTAATAGCAACCCTAGCTAAGACAGTGTTGTTCATAGCGTTTCCTCATTAAATTTCAATATCTGTGAAGTTTTTAGAAATATTCCCTATTTTACTCCTGACATTAGAACTTTATATTTACTTAATTTATTTGTCAGACTGACCAGAGTTTAATCAATTTTTTTGATGTTTACAAAGAACCAGCTTTCAACTTTATTGACTTTCAGTATTGTTTTTGCTTCCAATTTCTTTGATACTTGCTCATATCTTTATTTCCATTTTATGTATGCTTTAGGTTTCTATTAATCTTCTTTTTCTGGAGTTTAAGTTTAAATTTGTGATTTGAGACCTTTATATTTTTTTCCAATACAGTGCTATAAATTACAATAACTCTTGATTTTGTGCAGTCCAGAGATTTTGATATGATATAGTTTATTTTAATTCAGTTCAAAACATATTTGAATTTATCTTGAGACTACTGTTTTGGTCCATTGATTATTTAGAAGTGTGTTTGATTTTCAAATATATAGGGGATTCTCAGATATTTTTTTGTTATTGATTTCTAGTTAAATTCCATTATGGTGGCAAGATACAATTTGCATTTGCATTTTTTTTCTTAATTTATGAATATTTTTATGTGACCTGGGATATCCTATCTAATAATAGACAAATAGGGTAATTAACTGTACCTCCGCTAGGCTTCCCATTGGCTAATCAGCAGGATATGCAAATTAACTGCCAACAAAGATGGTGGCCGGCAGCCAGGCAGCTGAAGCGAACAGGAGGCTTGCTTGCTCCAGTGATGGAGGAAGCCAAGGTTCCCCGCCTGCCGCATCCCAGCTCTGAGCTCCTGAAGCAACAGCTCCAAAAGCAACAATGTTTCAATTATAGAAGCTAAACAAACCCCAGATACCTGCTTTCAGCCAGCTGAGGCCTCAGAGCTGGAGCGAGCAGGACAGCAACAATGTTTCAATTATAGAAGCCAAACAAACCCCAGATACCTGCTTTCAGCCAGCTGGGGCCTCAGAGCTGGAGCCGGGCCTCAGAGCTGGAGCCGGGCCTCAGAGCTGGAGCCGGCTCTCAGCTCTAGTGACAGCTATATCCTATATAGTAAAAGGGTAATATGCAACCTGACCCTAACAGCAGAAAGACTGGGAATGACTGGTCACTGTGACACACACTGACCACCAGGGGGCAGACGCTCAATGCAGGAGCTGCCCTCTGGTGGTCAGTGTGCTCTCACAGGGAGGAGCTCTGCTCAGCCACAAGCCAGGCTGATGGCTGCCAGTACAGCGTTGGTGGTGGGAGCCTCTTCTGCCTCCTCAGCAGCATTAAGGATGTCCGACTGCAGCTTAGGTCTGCTCCCCGCTGGCAAGTGGACATCCCCAGAGGGCTGCCAGGCTGCCAGAGGGATGTCTGATTGCCATCTTAGGCCCAATCCCCCGGGGAGCAGGCCTAAGCCAGCAAGTGGTCATCCCCCGAGGGGTCCCAGACTGCGAGAGGGCACAGGCCGGGCTGAGGGACCTCCTCCGCCCCCCGAGTGCACAAATTTTTGTGCACCGGGCCTCTAGTATTCTATATTGGTGAATATTTCATATGCATATGAAAATAATGTGTAGTCTCATGCTGTTGAGAGTGCTATTTATGTCAGTTAGGACAAGCTAATTGAAGGTTAAAGGTTCTGATTCTGATCCCACTTCTGATCATCAACTAAAAGGTTCTAGACCTGATTTCAATATTTACAGGGTGGGGGTTTCCCCACCAACCAGTTCTCCAGACACCAGCAGCACATCCTATCTTCTGACACTGTTGGCCTGGAGATAGTGTCAGATACAGTAGGTTAAAATCAGTTCTCATAGCAATTGGTTTTGGAATCATTTCCACAGATTTCATATATAGCTCTTCTTCTTTATCTTCTTACCAAACGTTCTCTTCTCTATAATTTTCTAACTTCACTGTCAGAGCCTACTCTTCTTTTTCTCTAGCCAGAAAGGCATGTTTTTACATTCCCCACACTGTTGAAAATCTCCTGTAAATATGGTTTTCTCCGGGGCAAATAAGGGAATCTAGTTTTGGCTACCAATTTCACACCACAGGGTTGAAGCTTGGGGTCCAGTTTGTGCCCCAAGCACAAGCAGATTTGGGAGCCAACAATAATAGAGAGTATATCCACCACTCTTTTCGGTTCTAGAGATTCCCTCTCCTGGTCCTCTGACCAGAAAGAGAGTGTTTGCTGTGGTCATATTATGCATTCTCTGAATCAGACTGCTCTGAATCTGAAGGATGACAGGAGGATAAAAAGGAAGCTGGCCTCTGTGTCTGTCTTTCTGCAACTTTTGTTATTTCTTTCCAATCCACCAGCTATTATTGACTTTTCAGAGTCCTAGGATCATTGTTTTATGTATTCCATCCAGACTTTAACTTGTTGTAAATAGAAAAGATAAGATGATTATTCCATGTTAACCATACCAAGCTGCTGTATGGCATTTGAAAATTAACTTTGAGAATTAACTTTGAACTAGAGAGAGAAGCAGGGCCAGAGAATGCTTACTTCAGTTACCCCATCTGTATGAAGAAAGTGGAATTAATTAATCTCCATGACCTGATTCTTACATTGTATTTCATAGTAATGCTAAATGAAAAAAAAGGACACCAGGGTTAGTTGCAAACACAAAATTAATTAAAGTAGCACTACCTGGACTTCAAAGATACCCTTTTATGTCACCAACTGCATAGCCTTACCGCAGCAAATAGGTTAATTCTCCAGTATAGTAGAAAAGATGGATACTTCTGTATTTGATTCTGAAAGACAGCACCCAGTTCCAATTATTTCCCAAGCAGGAATGCCTCTTTTCCTACCCGTGGAACTATTTCATTTTCTTCCCTCCACCCCCACCCTACTTGTTGGGATTTTCAGATGAGCTTGGGTATAGGATTGCCAGTTTCTAACACAGAGAACACCCTCTAAGAGTTGCACATGGGATGAACTGCAGGAGGTTGATGTCAACCCTGCATTTTATTAAGGAGACAGCATATGTGAGTCACTATGTAGCAGATGTATGTATTGATGAGGCTCAATTCAGAACATTCTACAATTTCCTTCAAGAGGTGAAAATATGAATTTTAAAACAAAGTAAAAAGCCCAGCAATTGTTAAACTTGAGTATCTAAAAATAACAACCCAGTTTGCTCTCCAAAAACTTCCACATGCTTTAATTGGAAAATCTTACTGAAAATTGATTTTCAGACAGCTTTTTCCTTTAGAGTATGATATATATCTATCCACTTAAGAAAAAAAACTTCAGTTATTAATCTATTTAAATGATAAATTTTCTCATACAGAACTAATGTGACAAAATAGTTTGCAGGAAGGATGAAACAAAAGACCTTAGCCTAGAGATAGAAACAATCTTGATGGTCTTTTTAAAATCATCATTATCTGGCCCAAAGTGTCAATAATGCCAAAGTTTAGAAACCATGGCCTATCTGACACAGTAGAGACCCCTTATTATAAGTACTAGTAGCCCATCGCACGATATCACGCTCAGTAAGTCGCCCACTGCTTCCATGGGAGCCGGCAGGAACCACAGCGCGCCGCCCGGAGCTGTACTGCTTCCACAGGACCCGCGCTGCTTCCGTGGGAGGCGGACCCGCCGTCTCCTCTCCAGGCCTGTGCTCGGGTGCAGAGGCTGCAGGCTGGCCCCCCTGTCCCTGTCCATGTCTGCTCCAGCGGGCCAGCTGAGCCAGGTGTGGCAATGAAGTAAACATTCTGCCAGGCCACTCACACTGCCTGCTCTCAGCAGCCAACCCCTGGGACTGGGGGACTCTGGCAGGGCTGAGAGGACTAGGCACCGCCATCTTGTGGCTATGGGCACTGCCATCTTTGTGATGGAGTGATGGTTAATTTGCATATTACCCTTTTATTAGATAGGATATTTTAATTTTATGTCTTTTTATATTATCCGAAGTGCAAAGAATGGCATGGCTTAACATTCACATTATTAACGTGGTGTTATCACTTTTGTTAATGATAACATTCATGGCATAGTTACCATATGCTGGGAACGAAGCTAAATGCTATACATACATTTAATTCTCAAAATAACTGCATGCATTGCATACTATTGTTATTTTCACTTTTAAGAAAGATGAGTGAAGCTTAGAGAAGTTAAGCATATTACCCAAAGACTCATAAATAGAAAGATCAAAGCCAGGTGAACATACAGTCCTGTAGGACTCCAATGTGCATACTCTTGACCACTATAGCATCCTTCCTTTGAATTAATAAAAAATGTTAATGTATAATAATAAATTTTAATTATTGATCTACCAATAAAATGCCTTTGAACTTAAACCAGGCTCTCAATGTTGAAGGCTTTGAAGGCCTGGCTATTGTGGGAATTTCAAGTAGTTTAATAGATGCTTTCATTTGAATTAGAGACATCTTTCAGTAGTTTTTACATCAGAAACACCAGGCAGTTGACAATTACACTCATGAATAGGTTCCATCTTGGTACCAACACTTATGTCAAATTCCCAAAGCTGTGTGACACTGAACAAGGAATCTATCCCAAATCAGTATGGCTGTTTCTATGAATATAAATCAGTCATACTTGTGTGATTTAGATGATACATATTTACTCCAGGGTTTATCAGAGTGTGAATTATAACAGAACAGTATGTTCAGTAAATTTGATGCAGTAGATGGTGCCAACATTAAGAAATGTAGGCAGAGAGGGAGAGAGTGATGAGAAATTAGAAAATATAGTATATATTGTCATAGTTGAGAGTTATTGCTTTATAAAATCTTTGTTTAGCCTGTCTGGTGTGGTTCATTGGTTGGGTCTCATCACATGCACTGAAAGTTTGCTGGTTTTATTTCCTGGTCAGGGCACATGCCTGGTTGTGGGCTCAATCCCCAGTTGGAGGTGTTCAGGAGGCAACCGATCAAATGTATCACTCTCACATCAAGGTTTCTTTCCCTATCCCTTCCTCTCTCTGTAAAAATCAATTAAAAAATCATAATAAAAGCCATGTTCTTGACCTTTTTGATTAGTACATCTTGGAGATTATTTTTCCGTATTAGCTTGTATAGTTCCACCTTGCTTTCATATTGTGATTATATCATAATTTAACCAGCATGAGTATACTATAACATATCATAATTTAATTTAATATGCCATATCTCACACTGATAGTGTTCTCTTTCTGTCTCTCAATCTCTCTTTCTCTTTCTTCTATTACAAACAATGCTTCATTAAACATCATTTTACATTTATAATTCTATATTTGTTCAGGTACATCTGTGGAATAAATTTCTAACAGTAAAACCAATATGTGAAATGAGATGTGTACCTTTAATTGTGATAGAAATTACAAATAAATAAAATCTGATTTTTGACAGCTAGGTTCATTAAAGCATTGACAATATTGAAGAACAAACAAGTGCATGGGATTGGGATAAAAGGTTGAGAATGAATTGCTTTCTCTGGTTCTGGGAGAAAAAATATCAAATATAGATGGGATAAATAATATCACCTGGTATTATCTAAGTTTTCTACTGTGTTTTCATTTCTTTAAATCTTGTTCTAACCTGCCTTTTCTTTTTAAATAGGTCCTTAATTTTTTTGTTCACCATTTCTTTAAATAGTGTTAAACAGAAGTGGGTGCTTTACCATAATAATAATCAACAAGTTAAGATTTACATATATGAACATGATTTCCATTTCAATTCAAACCATTGAACCATAACCTGGGCTTCAATGTTCTATAGTTGGCAGCATGACCAAATTACACAAATAATATGCAGGAGAAAATGAATAGTCTCATGTGTGCTAGAATATTAAGTGATAGCAAACAGGGTAATTAGTGGTTAAGTATTTTCCTTACAAACTTCAGTGATCTGAAATCTAACAATTTACTTCTGATTTTATTAAACGTTGCTTATTATAAGATTTGCTTTTAATAAAAATAGTCTTGCCTACTGGGATGTAGGAGGCATGTTTATTAGAAACTTAACTATGGTAACAAGGAAACAAGATTGCTGTCTTTTTTTCTCCTCTTCTTTGACTCAAATATTTGACAGTGTTTTGCTAACTATGTTTAGTCCCAGTTTGTTAAAAGATTACAAATCTATCGACAAATGTATCAACCTGAATCAAACATGCAGAGGAAGTTCAGGGTAAAGATCAGAGTTGTATTCCTTCTAATGAGTAATTAAATCTACAGATATGTTGAAATTCAAGGAAACACAAATTCCCATTCAAAGCAAAGGAGCCTACAGAATGACTCTCTAAGTGATTTTGCGCAAGTGTATTTTATTCATTTTGTTTGCTTGATGTCACAGGACCGGTGTGTTGTTTGTGCAGGATTTGTGAAGAAGGATTGGATTGTCCTTGATTGTCCTATTTAGTATTCTATTTCTTTCTTAAACACTTTTTTTCTTTTTCTAAGGCAGTCTAGTTTAACTACCATGCGTCCAGGATTTGATTGTTATCCCTTAGCAGCGATTTAAAATAATGTGGGAATTTTGGTTGCAGCAATCCAAAGTTTTTCTCCATTATCTTCCAATAGTCCTTTTATGATGGATTTTGCATTGAAATCTCTCAGAGGGCAACAGCTTTGTTGCTCTGAACTTTCTGCTGTGTGCCTAGACTCATGTCTTTGCTAGGTGACACTTCACTAATTATTTCTCCCTGAGCATTATGAATTGTCCACGTATCTAGAGGAGAAGGACAAGCTAAGACATGTGACTTCTAAAATTAATGTGATAAACTGCTGGCCCCTGATGATTCTAAAAAGAAGATTAAATTAAAACCACAGGGAATGCAACATAATTTTTGGGAGAATGTGCTTTTTCATAAAGGACTTCATTTTTTGGAGAAGTTTTACATTCAGAGCAAAATTGAGTGGAAGAGCCACAAATTTCCCATATACCTCCTGCCCCCACACATGTATAGCCTCCCACATGGTTACTCTCCCCCATCAGAGGGATCTTTTGGTTACAATTGACACACTGACACATCATTGTTACCCCAAATCTATAGTTTACATTAATATTTACTCTTGGTATTGTACATCCTATGGGTTTGGACAAATGCATAATGATATATATCCATCAGTACAGGTTCATATCAAATATTTCACTGCCCTAAAAATCCTTTGTGTGCTGCCTATTTGTTTCTCTCCCCCTAATTTCTGTCAACAACTGATCTTTTTTTACTGGGTCTATAATTTTGTCTATTCCAGAATGCAATGTAGTTGGAATCATTTAATATGTAGCCTTTTCAGATTAACTTCTTTTACTGAGTAATGTGCATGTAATTTTAGCCAAGGATTGGAGCTTGGATGTTTTGCAGCCTTCCTAAGTTAGCCATTAAGTTGTAGAAACTGGTATCAGATAATGAATTTTACCCTCTCCAATAGAGATGATCATTCCAAAGAGGGTTGTTTATTTTTTGGTAGGATATCAATTATTTTCTAATACAGCAATCTTATTTGAGCAGTCCTTTCCCCACTAAACATATATGCCAGTTTCTCAGATTCTTTCCATACCATTTCTTACATTTGCATGATTCTCTCATTATTAACTCAAGTGCAACTTTGGTCCATGCTTACATATTTGTATCAAAATTATGTGTTTAAAAATTTGGAAATCATCCTTTCCTATTTAATATCTTTAAACATTATGGTTGAGCACACAATAAAAAAGAACAAGAATATAACCAGTACATGTAAAGGACAAAGTCTGCATGTTTATAACCTTACATTCACTTGGAGAAGCTATGAAAGATGGAGTAAGCATGATTTTTTTAAAGTATCTTTGGATATGAATTTAGTATATTGAGGAGTTTGTTTATTCATATCTTTGGTCTTATTTAGGTATTTTGATCAAAATTATCCTGCTTCTAGAGCACTTAGAGACAGACAACAGTATTACTAAATATTCACATGCATACCTATCACCACCTGGAACCTGTGCAAAGTAGATATTTTGCAAACACTAGAGGTTTTTAAAAATTATGAGAGTGGTAAAAGTAGCTATAGCTTAGGCTATGACCTCTCAGAAGAAACTTTATTTTAATTGAGAGAACAGTTTATTCCGCTGTTAAAATCTGCCATACAACAAATTAGGAACACATTTCTGAATGCCTCCCTTATTTGAAGGGCATGTAAGTCCCAGGCCTGTGGGACTGGCTAAATCTAAGGTATTGGGCTCACACAAATCCCTTCTTTCTTTGTCTCCCTATAACCACACAGGCCACCATGTTAAGTCACTTTTGAGTTATAAGTGAGCTCATCAATCATCATTACACTTTCTGTGAGAAGTAATGTTGATAGGCACATTCTTGCCTACGCCAACTCAAGCACTAATAGGGTCCCTGATTACAGATACTATATCCTGAGGGAGGGAAATCAACTAAAGAAACACAAGCAAGCCATGGCAGCATAGTCAAGGGCAGGACAATTATGAAGTCAAGTGGGCAATTGAGAGGGAAATTTTGCCACTTATGTCCAGTCAGTTCCACAGTTATTTGAAAACTGGGGGTTTTAACTTCTATTCCTGTGCTTCTGTTCATTTTTAATATTGTCTTTACTTCATTACTCACGAGTCTTTTAATTTTAAATTACAGTAACCCACCACAAAGCAATTTAAACCAAAAGGAAATCCATGTGCCCATTGAACAGACAGTCCAAGGGCAAGTTCATTAGACACACCTGGATTAGTAAATTCAAACAGTGTCAACAGAGTTCTCCTTCTTTGTCTGTTAGCTCTGCCTTTTTTTGTCTTTTTTTCTCAGGTGCATACTTTCATGTCATATGTGACCGCAGGTAGTCACAAATCTCCATGATCCTTATCGCTCCTTTTCTGAGAGCTGTGGCAAAAGTTCCAGCAGGAACTCTAATTGACCCAGTGTGAGACTATGGCCATCCTAGAAACTGTGCCTATGGCCAGAGGGAAGGAGCTTTCTGGTGAGCCAGAACTGTGCAGCTTACCCAAAACATACCTATGGAGAATCACATCCCAGAAAACAGGCCATGCAGACTGCGGTGGATACCATCAAAGAGATTTCAATAGGAATTTAAGTTTGAGAGGATATAGCATTAACTCTGCATTCAAAGGTATTTTAGAAGAGATGACATTTTCTAGTTTAAAATAAATATATAATTATTTGTATATATGTATATGTCTCTCTCTCTCTCTCTCTCTCTCTCACACACACACACACACACACACACACACACACACACACATACACTCAGCAGCACCTGGTGAGTAGGCATTTTGGAAAGTTGCAGATTAATTTTAAAAAAGGAAGTGTGAGATCAATGATAATGGTAAAAGTAACTAGCATTCTTATTCTCAGTATGAGCCAGCTCTTTTACTTACTAGCTGTGTGTTCTTGGGTAAGTTGTATAGCATCTATAAGCCACCATTTCCTAATCTATAAAATAGAAATAATCGTATCTGTACTACCTTTGTCATGGTATTATCTTTTTCAACTGTGAAGTATTTTATAAATGTTAGGTGATATTATGTTCCCTTTTTCAAATTCTCCTTAATCCTTTAAATGCCTTGAGGCATTCCTATGGGGCTGGGTTAACATTTTTAATCCTTCATTTTTCCTTTCTTTTAATTCTCCTTTTTAATCCTTTCATTTCTTAAGTCTTCACATGAGGCTGCATAAAGACAAAACAAATTTGTGAGCATACAAACACATAGAAATTATAATATGAAATGAAGTTTAAGAAGCAAAAAAATGCTTTATTTGTCTTATACTAGTATATAGTTGCTCTGAAATATCTGCAAGTTTCATCTTATTCTATAGAGACTGTAGATGTATAGATGTACTTCAACTTCCTGCAAGAATCCAAGGGTCCAAGGGAAGTTAAGGGATTGAAGAAAAGAAGGGAGATCAGAGAAAGGGGCTCATTGATACCCATATGAGCCGACTCTGTATGGACTGAAATTGTGTAAACGTGTTTACACTATCTGGACAATGTATGCAAGGCTGCCTCTCACGTATGCAATGCCTGTGTGAGGTTAGAAAAAGGCTTTGATCTGCCTCCTTAGTCCATATGAATTAGAAAAAGGCACCTTATCTTGGTTTATACAGGACCATGAAATACAGGTTGGCCAAGAATGGGAGGCCTGGATTTCATTCCTCATTCAGTCCCTTTGCCATCCAAGTGATAAGCCTGCACAAGTTTGTGTGAGTGTCTAATAAAATATTTTCTTTGTGCTAAGAATCTCTGCCTATTTGCCTTCCTAGATGTCATGGGCATAACTGAAGGTGTGTAGTGAAGAAGGTAATTCAGCTACCTCCTCCGTTCCCCTTTTTCTCAGTTGGTTGTTTTTCTCTCTGACATATCCCACATTCTTTCAATTCCCCAGCCTCAGGAGCCACCTGCTCTCCTGAAAATGAAAGGCAGCATTTACCATTTACATTTGCTATGTTCAGCAGTGTCCTGGAAAACAAATATAAAACGACAGCTCCACTCCACACTCTATCCGGGTTTCACACTTCTATTTCCTTTTGCAGATCTGGGGACAATTCAGAATGCTGGTGAGAAAAGTTATTGATGGCAAATGCTGCTTCCCACTTCTGACTTTCAGAAGACTCAAAGTACCTCTCTCTGGAGCAGCAACAAAATAATTCCAAATGCAAAATAAAGCAACCACACAGTTCCCTGGAGAGAAAGGGGAATGTTATTATGCCTAGTCTATCATCATTATCATCACCAAATAGTGTTAGCTGAGCCTCCAGGAGCACGAGGCCGTGGGGTGGTTAAATTGGCATCATTTCCTCCTCCCAAGACCTTGCAATTTAAATAGAAACAAAGCATCAAAGACAAACAAATACAAGGTCAGGCTGAGACCAACACTAACACATTAACATATTCATTAAAATAGGGGGAAAAGCCCATTATAATGCAATAAGAATGGGAGGCAGTAAGACATACTATAATATGAAAAATGTGCTAAACTAGGAGTCAAGGGACTTGGCAGCTTACTGGACATCGGGCTCTGGGCAGGTCACCTCTCCACCCTTCAGGTTGAAATGCTTGGGAAGATTTCCAGAAGGTAGTTTGGGAAGGTGAACCAAGCACAGAATGGAGTCAGAAAACCACACAGTTTCTGTAAATGTGGCAAAGCGATTTAATCTCTCTGGGTCAATTTGACCTCCTTGTAAAATGAAAGACTCTGACTCTAAAAATAAAGAAACTGAGGCTTAGGAAAGGCAAGTGCTTGCTCAGGCATCATTTGATTGGAGGAGCAGAAACCAAACAAAACTAAAGAACACAAGGAGAATCTTAAGGAATAGAATTACAAAATGTTGGCTGGGGTGGGGGGGTGAGGGCAGT
Organism: Myotis lucifugus; assembly: GCF_000147115.1. Taxonomy (NCBI): domain Eukaryota; kingdom Metazoa; phylum Chordata; class Mammalia; order Chiroptera; family Vespertilionidae; genus Myotis; species Myotis lucifugus. Next base: position 839,449 of record NW_005871291.1, read on the forward strand.
AGCAAAGTGACCAGACTGCTCTACCTGTGTCTTCTCCCCTTAGGCTGTATGATCAATTGGCTCATACTTTGTGAAGTATTTTTTAATATATTCAGCAAATATTTATTGGAACATCTACATTGTGCCAAAACATGGATGTGTACTTGGGATCCCCTGGTGTACATGAATGTAGTATAAGCCCCGACAGGTTCCTCGGTTTTGCAGAACAAATGCCTGACTTAAGCTTTGATTGCATCCACTTCAAAGTGGCTCTCTTGAATAAACACATTGGCAGTCACATGTAATTCCCCCTCTCTCCAAACCCCAAAGTTCCTTTGTTTTAAAGATCTTGATTGGTTTCCATAATTGAGCATTTGAGTTACTTGTGGGGTTTTTTTGCTGTTGTTGTTTTTCTTCCCAAGCTTTAAATTCCTGCTCTTATGTTTTAAATTCATCAATAAAGAGTGAGGCCATGAAACCCTAGGCCCAACCCTTGAACCTAGTAAAAGCAGAATCCCAGGCCTGCATATTCTCTCTCTCTCTCCATGACCCCCCAACCCCCTTTCCAACGACCTGGCTATATGGCCTCAGGGGTGCCATGTATTTTTCAGGACCTGTTAGTAATAAGCCTTTTCAAAGTTTCTCTCTCCATGACCCCCCAACCCCCTTTCCAACGACCTGGCTATATGGCCTCAGGGGTGCCATGTATTTTTCAGGACCTGTTAGTAATAAGCCTTTTCAAAGTTTCATGAAGGTTATTGTTGAAAGGTGTCTTACAATCATAATAAGAACCACAAGGGCTGGTCCAGCCACAACACTGGTTATCTATAGGCTGTGAGCTGCTAATAGCAAATGGGGAGAGACAGGTGATACCCAAATAAACACACAAGAGAATCTCAGATAAAAGGAAATGCCAAACAGAAAGGATTTCATATTAATGAGTTATTAGGTTACTTCTGATATTCAGGAGTCAGGGAAAACTTCTTTGCATATTTAATATTTAAGATAAGAATTAAATATAGAAAGGGAGAAGTTGAAGATATAAGAAATAAAGAAATCAACTTGGAATAAAATCCCTGAGATAGGAGAGTTTCTTCCTTCCACAAAGCAGCAGCCCTAGAAGGTTCCCTGATTTGCTAATCTGTAGCTTATTTCCAAACTTAAAAAAACAGGAGGATCTGTTTAGTCCAGATTGGCTCCATATAGCAGGTGGCTTCATAGAGCAGGGTCTTTGTCCATCAACACAAATGTGTAAAGAACATGTGACTTCTTACTGTTTATCTGTATCATAGCTGTACTTGTCTATTTAGACAGGAATTCATCATAATTAGAACTAATTATATTAAATACAAAATGCTTATATATATTTTTAAATTTTATTTTTGATAACAGTTTAAATTCATTATTATTATCCAGGGAAGTCACCTCCTAGTTAGTGGGGGGCACAGAACAAACTAAAAGACAACCATGTTAGCACAGCCAGGATAGTCTGTTTGGTGCAATGATGGACGTACAATATTTTAAACAAGACATCCTTGTTTGTTGGAACGAGATTAAACACTGGCTATCGGAATGCTATAGTATTTGAGGGTCATATTATAATAAAAATGGTTGAAGAGTGTTAAAATTTTAGTATTGGGCATATGATGGCCTAAAATAAATAAAACATAGGAGATTTTTTAAAAAAGAATTATGCAGTATATTCATTAAAAATTTGTAACATCTCCCTTTCCCCAACTCCTTGAACAAATAATATAAATCCTTGGGTGATTCAACTCTTGGCTTGTCCTCAAATTATGAATGTTCAGTTATTAACTTTGACCCCCAATTCCAGAAAACCATTCCTCTCTGTGGTGGTCACCACCAGTGATGATTCTCTCATATCTTCGGTTGCCTGTGGAGATGATCATGTTTTCTAGGATGACTATGGTATGTGATCCAAAACACTGTCCCTAAGAAACAATAGGCTCTGAATTTCATCCACCCTTCTATCTTAATGTCAGAAACAACATAACTATTTCTCCTTTCATTGTTGTGAATATGGTTATAACAATTTAATTCCTTGCCATCAACTTGATCCTGCTCTGTGATAGCTGGATGCCTTGGACCCACCAGGGAGTGTGTCAACTACAGGCCAATGTTAAGAGAAATGCAAACTATATTTTAAAACATCACCCTTTTTATACTGTTTCTATCAGGAATTGCCTGAGAATGGGGGAAATTATTATATAAGGTTACTCTTTCCAAGCATTACACAGGCAGGTATTTAAAGAGGATATTCATTTGGAGAGAACAATGTGGGCATATGAAGTTCACTATGTGTTGTTGTTTTTTAAATATGGCGTAGTATAGCCAAGTGATTAGAAAAGCCATAACCTTAGAAATCATCACATCTTGTACTAGATTTTGCTATAAAATTGGCGTTCTCACAAGAAAATGTCATACCATTAGAAAGCTGGACTTCTCCTTATGTTTATTCATATAAAGGGATATGTAATTGGGAGTTGGTAATTAAGAGGTTTCCAGGGCAGGGTGAATGTGGAGGGGAAAGAATGCATTGGAAGGGGTCAGACATCCATGAGGAGGACAGAAGCTGAACCGCTGACATTCAGGCTATTCAAGAATTTTGCTTACTTCACAGTTGGGAACGAAGCCAACTCTGCACCAAACTCGGAGGTTTTGAGCAGTAACCTTCCTGTTGTTGTTTGAAAGTTATCAGGAGCAAGATTCTTCCTCCAAAGAAATTGGAGCCAAGGGACCCTCTGATAAGAGCTGGAGAATGCAAGTCCCTTGGGTTGACAGGCGCAGACCAATTAGCATCTCATTTTCTACCAGAGCTAATTAAGGGATAGCTTGCTGCATTCTGCCTCAGCACCCTTCTGTCTCAGAAGCACAGGGCCTGCCTGTTGAGCCTGAGGCCTGATGTCCTTTACCCTCTGCTTCCCTTCAGCTAGAAGTTGCTTTCCCCCTTGAAAATAATGGGGTGAGACAGGCTCCAGAAGGGCTAGGAACTTATATGTGATGAAATCCTTTCCTAGGGTGCTGGTTCCCACAGAGAGGCAGCAATTCAACTGAGATTAGGGCAAGAAGGGATGTTAAAGGCAAGTTTGATGTTTAATTTCAGGTGACCCCATCATCCTTTGATTGCAATAATAACTGGGTTGATTGAATGCTTAAATAATATGTACTGTATTAGGAGTTTTACATTCATGAGTTAGAGAATCTCACTTGTAGTGTAGGAACAAGTTCACAGTACTAGGAAGTTGTAGCCTGAATTCAAAACCAAATCAGTTTGAACCCAGAGTCAGTGCTCTATCAAATACAGTCTTTGCTCTTATCAATTAAACTTCCTTTCTCCCAGTTCTCTTTAATCTGAGAGGCAATGACTCTTTTTCTGCGTTTCAGTTTACACCTAATAATGGATGATATACAAGAAGTAGTAAATCCACTCTATCTAGCCATTTAAGATCTATCTACCTACCTACCTACCTACCTACCTACCTATCTATCTCAAATAATATTTTATACTATATATATAATATATATAATATATATAATATATATATATATTATATATATTATATATATATCACGTTTTCCTGTCACATTTTCAGGAGAAAGAGGTAGGAAAAATCACAGCCACATCAACGAATTCAGTTTTCATGATGACTGGGTAAAGTCAGTTCCTTTAGGTTCACACTGAATACTTCTTCAGGATGATCCAGTTCCAGCTCATGTTCATGATGACACTAAGGCTTGCTAAGGTATTTAATCATCAAAGATAATATTAAATTTCTTAGAAGAATTTCAGCATGATAAGACTATATGGCTTGTGAAGATTTTCAATCATAATTATTGAAAGACATTCATAGTTATCTCTTCAGGACTCTTCTAATCTCATTCCCACACTCCATTTCTAAAGCATTCTAGAAAATTAAATCTTACTGTATATAATTTGAATGATGCATTTAAAAATCTTTCCTCTTCCTTCAAATAAAAGGTTCTGTGGTATGTGGATACACACATATATGCATGTATAAATAAGTGTGTCCGTGTGTGTAATAATTAAGAGATCCAACTCTAGACACCATCGGATCTCAGCATAAATCCCAGATCTACCACTTACTTGCTATGTAAATTTGGGAACATTGCTTAAACTTTGTAAGCCTCACTTTTCTAAAGCTGTTGGAGTCATTGGAGGGATCAAATAAAATAACTACATGCAAAGCACTGAGCTAGTGCCTGGCTCTCGATAAGCAAACCTTGACTAGCTGTTGCTATTACTTGTACTTTTCCTCTGGAATCACAGCTTGTTCAACTGGTCCATCTTATTCATCCTATAAGAAGCTGGAAAGGAATAAAAGGGTTTCTATACTTTGTTTTTGTTTTTCATTTGTGATGGCATCACTCCTCATTTTCTTCCTTCTCTGGTCATTGGAATGATCTTCATCTCTCTGCCTGTAGTGCTAACAATTTTTGGTATTGAGCATAAAGAAAAAGACACATATGAGTGTATTAACCATGTATTTTATTATCTGCATTCTGCTGCTTTGACATCAAGGGCCTTGCTGGCTCTAGAGGGACTGCCCCTCCGAGGGTTAGCCAATTCCTAGAGCTAGTAAACAACTTGCCCAAGGGCTTGCTTTTGCAGTGCACACCAACCATCCAGAGCCCACCCACACCCTCACCCACATTCTTTATGAAGCTCTCATTCTCTGGGCCACTCTCCACTTGCTTTAGATGCCTCAGGGGCAGGTACCAGATGCCTAGGGACAGTCTCTATGCCTTAGAGCCCCTAAAGTTATTCAGACTATCCAATCTTAAGCATATTTCTTCTGCCTCTCCCATTCCTTCCCTTGAAAACCACTGTGTAGATTTAAGTAAGATGATGTAGACTAGAGAAAAATATGAACTAGGAATTCAGACAAATCTGTATTAAGCTGCATTGTCATTAGCTGTGTCATATTGGTCACCTCAGACATGGAGATGATGGAAATAATGTCTGATAAGTTCAGATTAAATAAAAGAATGCAGGTATTTAAAAAAATTAGATTCTATATAAGGAAAAATTGTGAAAGACTTTGAGTGGATCAAAAAGATTACTGAGTGTCCTGTCTAGTCCTCCTCTCCAGATTATATCTAGCTTTTCATTGTTTTTGAATTATGTTAAAAGTCTGTCAGTTGTAGGAGACTGGTAATTATGCAAAGACTCTTGTCTATAACAATGTAAATTTTCCAGTGGAGATTCAGTTGATTGAATCCATGTGGAGATTGACAGTTTTGCCAATTCTGCATCTATTTAAGCACATTAATTTCAGCATTTCTGATTGCCCAATATAGTCACCTTCTCTTTAGATTTTTCTTTGAGAATGTAAAGTAACATATCACTGGTTCTGTCCTTAATTAATGAGTTTTATACAAGCTTTGACATGTGTTTATTTTATAGCTTCCTGATTATACCCTCTTTTGAAAATGTATCTTTTAAATTCTAGTACTATAAAAACAAAACAAAACAAAATGCCTGGGGAGATTAGATAAGTAACAAAGGCATGTCCCCTAGTACTAATGCCTGTCTAGATGACTAATGTGATGGAGTCCTGGACTCTCCTAAGGCTCAACTCAGAAGTATTTCCTCCTACTGGATAGTGAGGCTTTTCCATTCATTCTTCCAAGGGAAGTTAATTATTTCCTCAGCAGTTTCTTTCTACAGGACTCCCTGGCACTAAACCCCTATAGCTTCCTTCCCAGGCTGCAGCAGTTTCTTTGGTGCCCCTTGAAACACTTCCTTTCAACCCTTTGAACAACAATTTCTGCAATTACTTTGCATTTAGAGAATCCCATCTAAAAAAATAATACACTGCCCTGACCGGTTTGGCTCAGTGGATAGAGCATCAGCCTGCAGACTGAAGGGTCCCAGGTTCAATTCCAGTCAAGGGCATGTACCTCGGTTGCGGGCACATCCCCAGTAGGGGGTGTGTAGGAGGCAGCTGATTGATGTTTCTCTCTCATGGATGTTTCTAACTCTCTACCCCTTTCCCTTCCTTTCTGTGGAAAATCAATACAATATATTTTAAATAATAATAATAATACACTGCATTGCATTGCTTTGTGCACAACACTCTTCTATTTCTGCAGGTACGGCACCGATTACCAAATCAATTCCCCCAGCATATTAGTTTTAGAGATGGAACATAGTAGTTTTCTTTCTACTTTGTATAGTCTTCTAAACTGCTGTTGTATTCCACTCAATTGTGCTTGTGAGTACCTGTGAAGATCTTCAGTGCTTTATGAAGTGGTTCATTATTTGTTCAATGAAATTCAAAATCTGTTCTAAACAACTTCAAATCAGAGGTTGCTGACCACCTGGAACAGTGACAAATACCCCTGTCCTTAGCTGGTTAGTGAACTAGACAGCCACCTCTGGGCAGGATAAACTACATTTCCCTAAAATACAATGTGCTTTTGCCTTAAGTGGAATCAAATAATTGAAAAAATATTAAAACTGACGAGAGGCTAAGAGAAAGAAGTAGCAATGACTGCTGAAATGATATCCCAAATAATGCAATATGTTTACTATATTCTGGTTGAGAGTTAGTGGGTTTTGACCTTAGATGATCTTAGATTTAGTTTTATAAACCTTCTGCTTACTAGCTGTGAGATAAAGATGTTTCTAACTATTTTAAGCATCAGATTATTCATCTGTAAAATTAAGATAATATTAAATTCATGAAGTTTTTTACAAGGGTGAATTTAAATAAAGCATGAAAATGCTTAACATGGTGTTGACATACACTAAATGTACAATAAACAGTACCTATTTTAATTTAATGTGTTAATTAAAAATTCAGATTTTAAAGTCTCTGATTAGGTGTCTCCATGGATTTCCAATGCCCAGTGCAATGCCTGTACATAATAGACAATCAATAGTATTTCTTGGCTGAATGAATGATTTAATCCATTTCTGAATATAAGAATACATTTTATTCCTGAGCATAAGAGGCCAAGAAATGCTGGGGAATGACATTGAAAAGAAGAAAGAGAGAGAAAATGAGACAAAGTACAGTAAGTCCTCAATGTTTTGCCACTTTAAGCAAAACGATGTATAATGAAACCAATTTTACCATAGGCTAATTGATATAAATAAGAGTTAAGTTCCTATGGCATCTCATTAACTTTATGACAAAACAATTTGAATGAAACTTTATTCAAGGACTTGCTGTACAAGTGTGAAGAGCAAACCAATCGGTTCCTATTGAGGCTGGAGGCTGAATTTCCCAAATTATCATCTATGCGTAATTGCATGTGTCAGAAAGTCCCTCAGAGAAAAGATATAAATGTGAGTAAGAGGTGGGTGAAAGAGAAAGAAATGAATGAAATACAAAGGATTTTTATTTTGGGAGTGAAACACTAAAACAGAAAATGACTAATTAGATAAATTATTATAGACTATAATCGGAGCAAACTTCATGATTTATAAATAAGTTCATTGGGTAACGAGGCCTACACATTAGAGCTGACAGAGTTAACAACTATCTGAAAATCCTTCTTCTGCCTTTTGGGTTTGTGTGGTGATGGTCTCATTTTCCTATCCTCAACAGAACACACAGGTCGGATTCTAAATAGAATGTTAACAAAGTAAATGGGGGGGCGTGGAGCAAAGAACTTAGAGGTAAAGAAATCAGAACTACAAGTATCCTCTGTCCCCTCCCCACTTGTACCATTTAATATACTTCGATTTCAGGAAAGACCCTGGCAAGGACCAGAGTCTAGAAAGCAATAATAAAGGAATAATAAAGGGCCACCATAGCAATAAAAATATTGCCAGAAATAAAACTGCATGTCACTGTGTGGGTGGAAAGGATAGCTGATCCCTTGTTTCCTCTACTTTGCTGTTTTTAAAAAATATATATTTTATTGATTTCAGAGCAGAAGGGAGAGCGAGATAAACAGAAACATCAATGATGAGAGAGAATCATTGATCAGCCACCTCCTGCATGCCCCACACCTGGGGTTGAGTCAGCAACCCAGGCATGTGCCCTGACTGGGAATCGGACCTTTACTTTCTGGTTCATAGATTGACTCTCAACCACTGAGCCATGCCGCCCGGGTTGCTTTGCCTTTTAAAAGAGGATGACAGCCAGCCTGGCAGAGAGAGAACTTTCAATGCTAATAATAATGGCATTATTACATGTTATGAGATGTTTTAGTCCTTTGATCCCCTCTCCCTCTCTCTCTCTCTCTCTCTCTCTCTCTCTCTCTCTCTCCCCACCCCCACCCCATCTCTCTCTTCTGGGGCATATAGCCAAACAAAGCATCTTACTTGGTTCTCCATTATATTTCCATTGCCAACATGTAGGCCCTACCAGATAAGCAATTTTTATTGACTGAATGAATTGAATGAATAAAAATGGCAGTGCTTTGTCTCAAAGCAGGTGCCGCAACAAACAGAAAACCTGTTCCAAATGGGCCTCAATAGCTAGTTTGTTCATAATAAGTTCAATATTACTGAGTAGAACTTCCTGTCAAATTCTTACTACAGAAGGAAAGCGTGGGCCTATGCAAAATATTTATTACAGCCCACAAAAAGGGAAAAATCCTAAAGAATCAGAGGAAAACTTTTATCTGAAAGTGATTTTGTTCTAAAACAAAAAGGGATTACAAATGATGTCTAATCTTTGAAATTGAAGTAAGCAGATATGAAGTGGGGGGAAATATAAAAATTAGAAAACTATATTTGAGCAACATAATTCCTAATTACAAATAAAGATAAAGTTAAGCAAGTATAGAAGACAAAATTGAGGTATTTACTGAAATCCACAAGATAAGAATCTATAATAATAAAAGTGTAATATGCTAATTAGACCAGATGTCCTTCCGGGCATCTTCCAAATGACCTTCGGATGAAGCCAGGTCTGTGAGGGCTGAGCCCCTTGCATGAATTTTGTGCATCGGGCCTCTAGAAGTGATATAATGGTTAAAAGGCATTGCCTGTCTGGTGAGGCTCAGTTGGTTGGGTGTCATTCCATGCACCAAAAGGTTACTGGTTCCATTCCTGGTCAGGGTTGTGAGCTTGATCCCCAGAAGAAGGTGTGCAGGAGGCAGCCAATCAATGTTTCCCTCTCATGTTGAAGTTTCTCTTTCCTTATCCCTTTCTCCCTCTCTAAAAACCAATAAAAATATTTTTTTTACAAAAGAAATACATTAATAGATACAGGACTTCTGGTTTCTATGTGAGGATTACTACATGGGGTAGGGGGTAGTGTTGGAAAGAATGGACAAAGAAGGTGAAATACTCAGTGAAATAATAATTAATAATATGAATAATAATTAAGTTTATCCTGGAAGAAACATTGAAAGTAGATCAAAATGAGTCCACAAAGTTAAAAATATTCAGACCTAAATATTAAATTCAAGAATAAAGAAAATGTAACCTTTATATATCAACAAAGGGAAAAAAGCTTATATATATATATATATATATATATATATGAAAAATAGCTCTCTTATACTTTTCCTCTATAGTATGAAACACCAGAAGGCAATGCAATGGTGTTGACAGTTTTGAGGAAAAATGAATTGCTACTCAAGGAGTCAATACTGATTTAAGTTGTCATCTGCGTGCACACAACGCAATATGCAAAGTACGTGTGTGTTTATTTGAAGAAATCTTAGAAATAAACAAGTAAACAAAATCCTTATATCTGCTTTAAATCCTTTACAATGGAAATACACGCACATGCATATACAGCTGTCTTTAAAAATGAATTTAAATATTCAAGATTAGGTAAGTGACAGTATAAAATAATTGATGATGCTCAATGAAGCCGGTTATTTCGAGTGTAATGTTGTAAATATGAATCTTCTCTGGATACAACTGTTTTAAATTCAAGAGGGGAATGGGGAAGGAAGCTCCATTTCAATTTCCAACTTAAGCTGCCTTGTCCAACATTCAGAACCTCCTTGTTTAGTGAGCTAGAGAGTACTGTTCTAAAGTAATAAAGTGGAATTCTATTTCTCATTTTCATATTTATCCTCCCTAATTTAACAATTCCAGGGAGCAGAAGGATTGAGTGTTGCCCCCCTTAACTGCAAGCATGCACTTGATAGGGGACTGTTCTCTTGGAAATATAAGTACACTGTCACTATTGAATCAAACCCCTCTCCATATCACTTTCAATATTAAGAAAAAAACAGCTTTTTAAAATTAGAGCTTTAAATTATGCATTTTGCGAGTATGTTAATTAAAGCTGGGGACAGTGTAACAAGGGCCTAGGTAGAAGAAGCAGCAGGAGAGAGACTAAGCAGGGATGCTTCAGCTCTCTAGAAATGTTGTAGGAAAGAAATGAGCCCGGGCTGGGCTGCTTTGGCTCACTGAGAAGTCAGAGGAAGGGGGCCTTGGGGACAGGTGCAGGGGATTAGCCCAGGATGAGCTGCTGCTGCCCACTGCTCCCCTAGCTGCAAGTCTCATGGGGACCTTTAGAGTTTAGAAGATGCAGGCCTATGGGCAAAGAAGAAAGGGAAGGGAAAAGCACAGTTGTGCTCCCAGGAGGGAGAACACACCTAAATCATGCATTTTTTAAAAATGTAGCCTTTTCAGTTTCCCTGAAACTCTAGGGGTCTTGCCATGGGAAAGGACACTTTTGGTTCGTAGGAGACTGAAAATGCTGCATTGACCCCCTCTGGGAGCTCTGTGAAAAGATAATTAGCCACGAGAGTACAGCATAGAAAAGGGTTTTAAGTATTTATTTAAAGTAAGAGATTGCCCAAGGATAGTAAATAAATAAGTAAATAAATAAATAAAGTGAGAGATTGCTATGAAAAGGAGCTTGTTCACTATATACTTCTTAACAGGGATGTTTGTTATAAAACTTAGCCCAATAACTTACCTAAAGGTTTTGCATTCATGTTGACATCATACCAGGCTACAGAGTGTGAGAATTCTGTCTCCCTTGGTTGTGGAAAGAATTTCTCGCTCTTTTCAAAAAGCTAAATAAATAAGTAGAGGTATACTAATGTCAGAATCCCAAAGAAGGCAATTACTGCAAGGTTTCTGGCTTTTAATAGAATTGCTTTTGGATGAAGAAGATAGAAAAGTGCCTAGGGAAAGGGAGAGGAAAATGATGATGGAGAAGAAAGTTGTTGAGAAAATAATGACGATTCATGTTGGTAAAGAGCCATGCTTGGTCAAAATCCAAAGGAAATATTTTAAAGCTGGGTTTTGTTTAACACTATGAAAACTAAATTTACTATAACAGAATACACTAAAAAATGTGAATGGAGGATAACTACACTTCACTTTATGTAATTAATCTTGTTAGTTTTAAAAGAAATCCTGAGAATCTTCATAAGTCTTCTCATAAACAAGAAGACAATAGATTTCCAATAATGTTTTTAGCATCAGCTAGATTTAATTATAGTTGGGCAACACTAAACTCATTGGCAAATGATGTTGGTATATCATGTATCACGGTATATGATGTATTGAATGATGATGTTGACCTTCAGCCTTTGAGATGGAGAGAGAGAGAGAGAGAGAGAGAGAGAGTCTTAATGAGGTGACTTTTGCAAAGCACCTAAGGATGGGAGCTGGTGGCCAGGAGAACCACCCATGTGATTAGAGAGTTAAAACATTCAGTCCCTACCACCCCTGTCCCCCAACTCTGAGGAGGGGAGAAGAGCTGGATATTGAGTTCAGTTGCCAGTGGCCAATGATTTAATGAAACGTGCAATGTAATGAAGCTCCGGGAAAAACCAGATGGCATGGGTTGGAGAGCTTCTGGGTTGCTGAAGACGTGGAAATTTGGGGAGAGTGTGCACCTGGAGAGGGCACAGAAGCCTTTCACCACACCTTGCCCCAGGCATCTCTTCTATCTGGTTGTTCCTGAGTTATATCATTTTATTATAAACTTGAATCTAGTAAGTAAAATGTTTCTCTGAGTTGTGTGAGCCGCTCAAGCAAATTAATCAAATCCGAGATAAGAGAGTAGTGGACACCTCTGATTTATAGCTGATTGGTCAGAAGCCTGGGCTTGCAATTGGCAGCTGAACTGGGAGCAGGAGAGGGGGCTTGCAGTCTTGTAACCTTCCTCCAACATCGAGGTTTAGTGATCAGGAACCCAAAATAAAATAAAGAGAATACCTCTGTCCTGGGATAAGCTTTACTTACTTTATCGTGGTGGAAAGAAGACAAGATATGGTAAGGATATAAGAATAGAATATGAACAGGATGTGTGCAAACAGGGGCAAGTTTAAAACATGCTCTATGATAATAATAAATAATGTTTATTTTGTATTTATTATATGTCATGGATAATACACTTAACTTAGCTTATGGTCTGGATAGGAAGTACTTCCTCAGTCTGGACAATGGGAAATGTTGGCCACCTTCTGTTACAATAGCCACTATCCCTCCAAAGTCACTTTCTATGGTTAGAATTTCCTAGAACCAGAGGGAGAGCATCTGACCTGTTTGTTGAAATCTGTCAGTGTCTATTTAATGTGGGACTGGCTCTGTATACCTTGAAATTAATCTAGGAAGCAATAGATGAAGATCAAATTTAGAACCTCAGAGTTATCCAATAGAAAAATTGTTCCTGGCTCTAGTCCTAGTATTTTTCTTGGCATCTATTATTCTTCAACCATAGAATGTCTCCATTTAAAGCTGCCTGGCTTTCATCCCCAAACATAGACGGTGAATATGTAATATCTAGCAACAATACTAGCTGTGCTAGATCAGTTTTATAGGACTATAAACATTTTCTGGTGATTAATTATATTGTTTGGTGAGGTCTATAGTATTTTTTCTAAAACATGGTAATCTTACAGAAGAGGAGATTAAAATAGACTCAGCCCATTCAATGATTTCCCTGGTGATGATGAATAGATCAGCTAAGAGGCCTGTAATACAGACTCAGAAGAATTAGAAAGGCATAATTAAACCCCCCTCACCACACACACACGCACACACACACACACACACACAAACACACAGGATAATTCTTTAATAATTGCAATTCCATCATAAGACCTTTTTGTAAAGAATTTCATAAGCAGTGCAGTATGAAGGGTTAGAAAATAATTAAGTGGATGCATGTGAATTGGTCCCCTTTCTGATTCATGAGTTATACTGTGCTGGGTAGCTTTCTTATGCCCTTAGATCATTCATTCCTGCTCTTTGCCTCCCAAAGGCTGGCCATTATGGATCTTTTTGTCTTCCATCGGATTGCTAACTGAAGAGAGAGAGAGAGAGAGAGAGAGAGAGAGAGAGAGAGAGAGAGAGAGAGAGATCATTCAGGGCATCTATTCTCCCAGCTGCATGGTTTCTCATTGGCTTGACTGCATCCCTTAACTAAAGGTCAGATCTCCTCTCCAGGTGGCCCTCTCCACATGACTCTCTTTAAGAATATTTATAAATGTTCTGCCTACTCCCCGCTTCAGGGATGCAAACAGCCCTGGTGTTGGCCTGATCACAGGTCCCTTTGGTAAACTCCTTGAGTTATCCTAATTTGAATGTGCCATCTGTTTCTTGCTGGCACCCTGACTATGTCCAGATCTCAAAATTTAGTAACACTAGGTAGCTTCTGGGTGAAAAAGGTGAAGGGATTAAGCAAAACAAACAAAACAAAACAAAAAACCTCATAGACACAAACAACAGTGTGGCGATTACCAGAGGGAAAGGGGGAGTGGGGGTCGAAGAAGGTAAAGGGGAGAGAAATGGTGATGGAAGGAAACTTGACTTGGGGTGGTGACCACACAATACAATATACAGATGATATATTATAGGATTGTACACCTGAAACATATAATTTTATTAACAATGTCACTCCAATAAATTTAATAAAATATTTTAAAGAAGAGAATTCCCATAATAAAAAGTAAAAAAATACTGCTGTCTTTAATGAAGTTATATGTTAAGGAATCTATATATATAAAAGCCTAAGTGACTGTTGCGACGGAACGACCAGAACGACTGGAACGAACAGTCGACCAGTGGCTATGATGCTCACTGACCACTAGGGGGCAGATGCTCAACACAGGAGCTGCCCCCTGGTGGTCAGTGCACTCCCACAGGGGGAGTGCCCCTCAGCCAGAAGCCGGGCTCTCGTCTGGCCAGTGCAGCTGCAGCGACGGAGCCTCTCCCAACTCCGCAGCAGCACTACTGAGCAGCAGCAGCAGGTGCAGTGGGCCAGGATGAGCGCAAGTGGTGCAGCACCCGGCCTCAACTCTGGCTCCTCCCTGACTGCCTACTGCTTGGCGCACTGCTACATCCCTCGGAATTGGGCCTAAACCAGCAGTCGGACATCCCTCTCACAATCTGGGACCCTTGGGGGCCTAAACCGGCAGTTGGACATCCCCTGAGGGGTCCCAGATTGTGAGAGGGCGCAGGCGGGCTGAGGGACACCCCCTCCCAAGTGCACAAATTTCGTGCACCAGGCCTCTAGTAAAAAATAAAGAGTAAGTTAATACGCATTATTTTCTGGGAAAGAAAAATACTTTGTAAATGAATATATATATTCATCTCTCTAAAAGTAAGGTTGAATAGCTTTTTTTGAATAATTCATAAACTAACTAAGAGTTTCCTTGTATTTCACAAGTTAGTACAGCAAGGGTCTACTTGCTTTGCTAGTTACATACTAACATCCTGCTACCTTTATTTTGGTGTTACAAGGTTTCTTTTACATTTCTTTTTGAAATGAAAAAGAATTGAATAGCTTACTTCATGCCTTCTTATGTCATCCACAGGCCCTAAACACCAACCTTCACAATTTTACTTCTTTTGCTTCCTCCTTTAGAATTGGTTTCAGTGTTCCACCTTTGAAAAACCGTACCAGATTTTGTTAACCCTGTTTCACTCCAATAAATTAAAAAAGAAAATCCATGAGAGATAGCATAATATTGGAATCTGTGCAACTTTTCTGTGCTTTTTTAATGCATTATGTTTACTCCAATATAGAATGTATTTAAAAACATTGAAATTTTTTTATTTAATTACTAGTTCTATCCAGATATATAATGAGACCCTTGAAGACAAGGACCCTATCTTACTTATACGTGCATCCATTATATCTACCCTAGTGCCTGACACACAGTAGTCACTCAATATTGTGGGATGGAGTCCTGAACATAATAAATTTGGATTGGGTTTAACTAGCATTATACTACCACCCAAATTATTTCCCTTAATTTGAGAAGACAAATGGAGATTATAGAACACCCCAGTGTATTAAGTAATCTCTTACTAAATAATCTCTCACACTCCCCATGCCTTATATAATTATGAAATATTAAAAAGTGTGACACCTATGTGTTGGGGGTTCTAAGCGAATATCATGAATATAGTTCATTGAACTAGTGTTGAAGTAATAGGGAAAGTATAATAATTGAATGATTGTTTTTATAGGATGTTAATTCTGTTACTGTTATGAAAGAATTAGAAAAATTCCTATATTTTTCCTATACCAATATTTCACGGGGAACATATTTTATTTTCAGTTCCTACATAAATATTAAAATATATTTAATTCTTCATGGGAGTTCTTTCAATAGCTCAACAGTTCATTCTGCCTAACCAAACAATAGATAAACATAATTGTTATTGAAAGGACAGATTTCCTGCTTTTTATCAGTTTAGTGTAATGAGAGGTCAGGACTCAGTGGGTTAAAAAACAAGAATAATGATGAAAACCAGATAATTGCCTCACACTATCTTACTATGGTCAGGATATTAGGGTGGCTGATGAGAATTCAGCTTGATCACAGTTATAAAAATAGAACTAATGACAATGATCAATGCTACCATACTCTTCCAGCTGAGTACAGCACAGGAGATTGAGGCTTAAAGTTGACATTAATTTTAATGTGTCCTCACTTATTTTAGCAGAAAGTATCTTCCTTTCATAATACAGAGTAATGCAAGAAGCCATCGAGGTGGGTGATGCCCCAGTGCAGTCAGTTCCTGTGGCAGTAGGGTGGGAGATGAGTGGCAGTCAGCAAGAAAGGGTCTCTGTTAGGCCCCAAGATGATACTATGTAGCTAGGAATTCTACAGAAGAGGCTGCTGTTAACTTTTTTTTTACCACCTGTTTTATTTTGCTGAGATATAACTTTTTAAATTAAATTTATTGGGGTGACATTGGTTAATAACATAAGTTTCAGGTATACAGTTCTATAATGCATCTTCTATACATTGCATTGTGTGCTCACCATTCAAAGTCTAGTCTCTTTCCATTAACACATATTTGACTGCATTTAACCTCTTTCTCTTCCCTCCAACTCCTTCTCCTCTGGTATCTAGCATACTGTTGTGGGTTTTTGTTTGTTTGGTTTGGTTGTTGCTTTCTGTTTTATATCCTACATATGAGTGAAATCATGTCGTTCTTGTCCTTTTCCACCTGACTTATTTCATTAAGCATGATACTTTCAAGATCCATCCATGTTGTCACAAATGGCAACATTACATCGTTTTTTTATGGCTGAGTGTATTCCATTGTATATATGTACAACATCTTCTTTATCCAATCAAAGGACACATAGGTTGTTTCCAAGTCTTGGCTATTGTGAATAATACTGCAATGAACATAGGGGTACGTATATCTTTACAAATAAACATTTTGCTGAAAGCAGCTACATAGGTTAAAAGACAGAATATTGCAATCACATTTGAATAAAAGGAGCCCAAACATCCTAAATATGCATGATGTTTGAGGCAATCCTGGGTGCATCTGGCTAGGACTTGATTTAGGAATCTTTGGTTGGTTGCCTAGCAGGAGTTAGCACTAATAAGAACCAGCAGTAAAAGCTAAATATATTTAGGAGGCATGCCTGCTGGCTGGGACTTCCTCTTGCAATGGACATAGGATAGATGATAATGCAGTGGGAGTTGTGGCAACAAAATTGTAGGTAGGAAAACTGTGTTAACAGTTTGGTTGATATAACTTGATAGTGGTGATAGTTAATATAAACGCTGGTTTAATTTTATCTTATTACTAGACGCCCATTGCATAAAGAGATTCGTGCAATAGGCCTTCCTTCCCCTGACTGTGGCAATGGGTTTCCTCTGGCACCTGGGACCCAGGCCTTCGTTCTGGCCGCAGCGGAGAAGCCAAGCCTCTTCAGTCTTCAGTAGTCTTCAGTCTTCGTTCTGGCGGAGCCTTCAGTCTTTTCTCCGCGTTTGCATATGCAAATTAACTGCCATCTTTGTTGGGTTAATTTGCATATGCATCCTGATTGGCTGGTGGGCGTAGCAGAGTTACACCAATTTGTTTCTTTTTTATTAGTGTAGATTATTTTTTAAATATATTTTTATTGATTTCAGAAAGGAAGGAAGAGGGAGAGAGAGACAGAAACATCAATGATGAGAGAGAATCATTGATTGGCTGCCTCCTGCACGCCCCCTACTGGGGATTGAGCCCACAACCTGAGCATGTGCCCTTGACTGGAATTGAACCCTGGACCTTCCACTGAGCCAAACCAGCTATGGTTGATTTAATTTTATTAGATATCCCCCGTTTAAGTGCCAAATGATTGCATATTGATCATAACTTATGTAGATTCTTAACATTAAGTTTATCTTTTGAGAAATTTTTAAGGCCAATAATTATTAAATTTGAAGATGCTCTCCTTCTTCTTGAGAAATAACACAATAAAAACAAAATAATTTTTAATTGGTCTCTCCTTGAAGCATGACACAATGTTCAGCACATAGTATTGACAATGTTTAATGATGGAATATATGATTAAAATATCTGATATATCACAAAACCGGAATGGATTGGATAATTCCCTTTTTTACTTTTAGTGAGCTTGGTTGCTAACATCATTAAGGACCCATCCGTTAACAATGTCCTAATGTTCAGCAATGGAATATGTTTCTGTCCCTCCCTCACCATCCCTTGCTCATGAATGGCTTACAAGGTATTTAATTATTCTGGATTCTGTTCTCCACTGAATGTAACTATTCCTCCCCCTCCTCCTCCTCTTCCTGCTATTCCTCCTCCTCTACCTCTTCCCCTTTAACATTTGTTGAACCCTACAGTTCCCCATGTTGCACATTCTATTAATCTCTTTATTTGTATTACTTTTTTAAAAAACAACCACATGAGGTAGGCCCTATTGTATCTAAACATGTGCTAAGACAATTATGTTTAGGAAAATCAAGTACTAGTCCATGGTAATAGTACTCATCAACAGCTCCCAGAAAGCATAATTTTGCATGTGTCATATTTGTAAGGAGACCTCATTGAAATAACTTTCTACTTTGAATGTTTTCACATATTAATAGAATAACATATTGCAAAAGAGGGGGGGGATTCTTTTCTTATTTAATAAATTTAGTTTCCCCTCTGGCTGTGAAAACAGGAGCTAAAGCTATAACAAGTATTTAATTGGAAAAAATGTCTCTGGTTTCTGTTTCTTCCTGGGCACAATATCAGTTTCCTTTGGGGCATTCAAAAAACACCAGTTGAGAAGGCCAGAATGAACAAATAAAGAACTGGCAAACAATCTAATCATTTTTTTATATTGTGTGAGTGTTAGTGGAGCCATCCAAGAAAATGAAAACTGATCTCTGTGGACTCTGAAATCCATCTCAGTCACACAGGGCCTTCGTAGAGGCATACTTGGCCATTGGGCATTGGGACATATATTTCAAAAACATTAACTGAGTCAGAATACAACTCATCCTGGCCTGGCAAAGGGAGGAGTAGGAGTCAGTTAGTTACCACCAGAGGTAAAACTATGACCCTGACTCCCCACCTTTCCAGAATTCAATCCACATGTGATAGTTTAAAGCTATGTAATCTAACTCATGTAGCTTGCCCATGTAATTTTGGAAACCATAGTGTCATTTTACCTATAGCTGATCAAGGACCAGGACCAGCTGAAAGTGACAAAGGGAGAAAGACGACACTATTGGAATCAGTGAAAAGTGTGGCTTCTGGGAAAATATGCTTTTCATTTCCAAAGTATTGTCTTTAGATGATATAGAGCAAAAAAACTTTGACTTTTTAATGTTTCCTTGACAAAAAAAAGAAGCTATTTCAGAAATCATCTCAATGCTGTTTGCTCAATCATTCACACCAGGCAGAAATTCTGTCAGAACTTGTCACTTTTATTTAAGCAAGACCCTGACACAGAGCAACTTTATTCTAATCATGCTCACATTCAATTTGACAGTTTCAGAATATCTTGTATGTCCATTGTACATGCTCAGATAGATAATTTATCACCAAACATTTCTCTTTTGGCATCTCTGATAGATTCTCACCTTCTTTTAGCTCAATTTCTGGGGAGCACAAAAGCCTACATTAAAAATATCACTATTTTCCATTTCTCTGTGGATAGTGTGAGAAGACATATTATAGAGACAAACACAATTTATTTAGTAGAAGGGGAAAGCCAAGGTGAAGTAGCATAAAAAGATGTAGTACTCACAGGGAATTGAATCCTGAACTTTTTTTGATTTTCACACTGAATCTGATTTATCCAAAGGAATAAATTACATTCACCCAGTTGGTTATTTGGAGTTTACAAAACACCTTAAAATGCAATTTTAAATGTTATATTAACAACTAAATAACTTAATTGTAATTAAGTAATGTAAACTTAATATTCTAACCATATTTAGCATACCAAAGACTAAAGATTAGAGAAATACATTACTGAATAATTTGCCTAATTGGTGTTCCATGAAAACGATTGTCATAATACTATTAGCAGTTCTCATTTTTTGAATGTGTATTATGGCTCAAACATTTGATTTGTTTTAGATACATTATTTCATGTATTTCTTACATCCACCTGAGGAGGCCTTCTCTCTCTTTGCAGAAGAGGAGAATGAGCCTCAGAGAAATTAAACATCTCAATGTGGTAGTATTTGAAGATGGACCTTTGGGGTGGTGATTAGGTCATGAAACTAGACCCCTCATGAATGGGATTAATGCCTTTATAACAGGGGTCCCAGAGAACTCCCTTGCCCCCTCAGCCATATGAAGATACAGTGAAAAGATGGCCAGCTATGAATCAGAAGAGGGCTCTCATTAGACAACAGCTCTACTGGCCCCTTGGTCTTGGATTTCCCAGCCTCTAACACCGGGAGAAATAAATGTATATTGTTTATAAGACTAGGTGGTTTTGTTATAGCATCCCAAACAGACTAAGACACTGACAAGAATATTAACAGTCCTGATATTGATATGGATTGGTAAATTTGTTGACTGAAAGCTCTCTAAAATGTTAATTAAAAAGTATAACACTCTCCTTCCTAGAACCATCAGTTATGTTATTGTCTTCTCAACAAACCACCTTCATATTTCATCACATCTGCACCTATTTTTTTTTACTCCTTCTTGAGTTATGATATGAAAGGTGTTTTTCCTTCCCCTGCACACAGGATCCCTTTGCAGTCAGTCTTCTTAAGAGTTTGGATGTTAGTGATAAGATTTTCTTTATCTTCAACCTTTTTTTTTCTGTCTCCTTCCCAACAGCACTTAAACCTGTGAAATTCTCTCCCATCTTTAAAAGATAAATATTTCCATTCACCTCTCTTAGACCCCCTGGAGCTATTTTCTTATTTCTCTTCTTTCCCTTCAATACCAAGTATCTTAAAAGCGATGTCTACAATTATTGTCTCCATTTTTTCACCTTCCATTTGTGCTTCAGACAACTATACTCTGACTTCTGCCACCTCCACTCAGCTGAGATTGTCATAGATAAAATCACCATTGACTTCTTTGTTACTAAATTCAATGGAAACCTCTCAATCCTAGTTTTAGTTAGCCTTAGTGCAGGATTTAATGTTCATGAACTTCTCTTTGCATTGCCCTCTATTTTAGAGGAGGCAGGGGTACTGTGACACCACACATTTTGCTATGTCCTTATTGGAACTTCCTTTGGTTTTCATCCTAGTTACATATTCTCTCTCTCTCTCTCTCTCTCTCTCTCTCTCTCTCTCTCTCTCTCTCTCTCCTATTCTAAACACTTTCCCTCAGTAATTCTATCCATTTTCTGATTTTCATGTACTATGTTATATCCTAACGAGAGGCCTGGTGCACAGGATTCGTGCACTTGGGGTGTGGTCCCTCAACCTGGCCTGCGCACTCTTGCAGTCCAGAACCCATTGGGGGATGTCCGCCTGCTGGCTTAGGCCCGATCCTTAGGCCAGGCAGTCAGACATCTCTCTTGCAGTCCAGGACCCCTTGCTCCATACCGCCTGCCTGCAGTGGAGGCGGGAGAGGCTCCTGCCACTGCCACTGCGCTTGCCAGCCATGAGCCCGGATTCTGGCTGAGCAGCGCTCCTCCTGTGGGAGCGCACTGACCACCAGGGGGCAACTCCTGCATTGTCTGCCCCCTGGTGGTCAGTGCGTGTCATAGCAGCCGTTCGGTCGATTTGCATATTAGGGTTTTATTATATAGGAGGATAATCCTGGATGAAAAATGGGTTCTACAGAAAGTAATCTCAGAGTGGTTTGATCATAAATTCCTAACTGGGCATGTCATTGTGGATGGTCATGCCCAGGCATATAACTTCTTTAGTAAAAGGTTTATCTCTGACTTAAGCAAGTCCTGTTTATTGGTTTTGTGCATCTATGCTAGCACACCTTTGAAATAAGCTAACCATCCTCAAGAGAGCACATAATCTTGTTAACTCTCCTTATTAACAATCACTGCCTTGTTTTCTCCTGGAAACTTCTTGTAATTTTTCTTGTAAAAATTAAGGCCCCTCCTTAATTTCAAATGCATAATAGAAACTGCAAAACTTTTATTCTAAGGAGCATTTGAGATCTTGCTTCTGGGTGATTATTGTCAGTTTAGCTAAAATAAAATATTATAAAAATGATTTGCAAGTTTGGGCATCCCTTATATTAATATACTTTAGATGATATTTTCAGTTTATATTTTTCTTTGGCTCCAATCTAAGTAGCCAAGTATCTAATGCATATCACAACCTGGATCATAATACTGCTATTAAATGTAAGGATCATAATAATTGAGAAATACCTGTGGACCAGCCACTATACTAAATCCATTACATGAATTATCTCAAAGTTAAAAAAAAATAGCTTCAAATATTGTATATTTAATAAATTACTTAATGCATGCAATTAGAATCTCAGATGTGCTCACTTCCTAATCTCATGTGGTTGACCATTTCCTAATCTCATGTGGTTGACCATTTTTTTATACCACTTTGACATATATATATATATATATATATATATATATATATATATATATATGCAAGGCATTCTCCACAAACATTCAAATTCAACAGGCCCTAAACTGAACTCTTTCATTTGACTTATTAACCCAATGATTTTGAAATTCTGAGTCAATTACACAATGAAGAAACTGGACTTTTTGTCTTATAGACCATAACTAATAAATCACAAATTTTTGCTATTGATTACAAAATAACTTCTACTTCCTTAGTACCTAAAAATACAGCACTTTCTACCTATCCCCAGTGGTCAGAGCCCCAGAATCTTCCCCTGAATGAATGTAGCAGCTTTCTGACTGGTGTCCCTGCTTCAGGTCATGGCCCCTCCCATCCATTTCTCACAATGCAGTCTGAATGATTTGCTGAAGTCAAATCTGTTCATGTCATTTCCTTGCTGGCTTAAAGCCTGTCAATGCCACTGGACTGCTCTCAGGATAAAGTCCAAACTCAGGGCATGCAAGGTCATTTGTGATGGAGCCACTCCAAACCCATGGCATCTTCTATCCAAACCACTCACGTCACTCTAAGTTCCAATTATGAACAGATATTATTTGTAGATCTCTGAGCAGGCTGTGCTTTTATTTTAGTTCTAAGATTTAAAAAATTATTTTTGTCTTGCTGAAAAATTATATCTTTCTTTCCCCATTTAATGAGTTTTAACTGCATCTCATCCTTTACGATTCTGCTTAGATGGAACTTACTCTTGTAAGCCTCCTCACTCCCACCAAGATCCCCCTATGTTCTCCCAGGGCTCTTAAGCATAATGAGCTTAGGCATCAACATTACCCATTTGCTTGCTTGACTGTCACTACACTTTATTATGTCCCTTTAAGAGTAGCCATCAGGACTTTATTTTCGTTTTCTCCACATGCAGAGCCTGAGGGAATGGTTCAATTATAAATAATTTTGGAGGTGATCTCAGTAAACACTGGAGGCAGAGTAAAGAAGTGAGGCAGGGAAGGAAAGGTAGTCCGTGAGCAGTTCAAGTCCATTACCAGTGTGGGTTAGTGGAGCTTAATATGCTGAGGCACTGTGGGTCCCAGTGTTAATAAAATCTGTGCCTCAGAGTTACCCCACATGAGAGAGTTAGCATTTTCACACACTATCCTGGTTCCACTGACAATTATAGTTTTAGCCCTGAGTAACCCTGTCCTGGACAAACCAGGGAAGTTAATCACCCTACCACCAGCTATTATCAGTTACTGGTTGAAGGAAGCTAAGGTGAGAGCAGGTGAGTGGAAAAGAGGGTATTGATTCTCTGACACTTCTGGCCTCCTATGTAGGCAGCACAATTAACTCAAATAACACAAAGACCCCCAAAGAAATGTAAGAGCTGGCAGCTGAAGGTTGAATCCATAACATTTGCTACACCCTGGTTTGTGGTTCTAGACTTAACGGCTCACAGTGTCTGGTATGTAGTAGGTACTCAAAAGTATTGATTAAATAAGTGATTTTTTTTTAAAAAAAAGAAGGGAGAACGTTTTGGTGACTTGTTTATGGTTGAATCCCCAGTCTGTAGCATCATTTGTAGCACTTAGTAAGCTTAATAAGTATCTTGAATGAATTAATAATTGAATAGAGTTCTCACTGAATGAAGTAGATGATCTTTAAGGTTCTTGTAAGCTGTGAGATTTTATAATAATGAAAATAATCAATGTGCACCTTGCATAGTGTCCTCTTGAAACATGTCACTTTATAGTCTTGGTGTGGGCACTGTGGAGAGAAAAGCACACTACTGAATCATCCTTAACCTTAGGGAAGAAGAATGCTGCAACGTTTTTTCATCGCCCTCACAGCAGAGTAGCTCTAATTGGAGGAGGGCCACCATGACCCAGTTTTGGGGCCCTGTCACTTGAGAAACATTAAAAACCACACTGTGGGATGGTGCAACATAGGCTGACTATTGCCTCCTGAGCTCCACTAATGACAGAAATGTAAAGATCCATTGTTCCGACACTCCCCATGAACATCTTCTGTATTAAAAAAAATTGAATTGAAAGTGAAGGTGTGGGTGTGGGGTGGGCTAAATCTTCAAATAGCTTCCTGAAATGCCATCTGAAACAAGAAAGGCTTATAGGAAAGGACATGGGGATGCCTTTAAACAACAACAGAAAGTGAATACACTTTATTTATTGATTTTAGAACATTTAACATTAAAATATTTTTCGTGGTGTGTGTGTGTGTGTGTGTGTGTGTGTGTGTGTGTGTGTATTGTGTATGTGTATGTGTATCACTGAGGCCTGCTTTGCTGTAGTAATGTTTTAGGTAGAATTTCTTGTTCTCTGAGCTTTTTCATATACTGACTACATATAATGTATTTTTTTAAAATCCAGATTTTTATCATAGCAATTTTCTAATTTAATAGTATATCCCTTTTCTGATTACTAAATTAATTCATCTGCATAACTGAGGATTTTAGAAGTTGAGGATTTTTTAAAGAAAAGCACCAATAACCTCTAATGCTCCAAACAGCATAAATATATTTAGCTTTTTTTCCTCATACCTATCTGTCTATCTATTATCTATCTATCTATCTATCTATCTATCTATCTATCTATCTATCATATATTATCTATCTATCTATCTATCTATCTATCTATCTATCCATATCTTTCTATCATCTTTTCATCCATTTATCTAATCTATGTACCACATTTGGAAGCTGTCTTTATGATTTTTCTGATTTAAAATATGCTAGGTGGCATAATTAAAATTTACTCTGGGGAGCCCAGGGTTAGAAACCCAGAGAGATTGCAGGTCATGATTTGCTTCAAACATTCATGACTTTTGTAGCCCGTCCTCAGACGGGTGGCAAAAGACTTTAGGTTCTCATTGGAGAGCTCGCTTTGGGAGCTGGCTTTCAAAGCAGCTGAGATCTAGGCACAGCTACAGGGCCATGGGACTCTGGTCAGGGGACATAAACAAACATAACGACGGCTCTACTAATACTCAACAAACCATATATATTCTCTTCATTCTTTTTCAAATGCTTATATAAGATATAATAAATAAATTTCGAGTTAATGTGATCCAAATCCCTCATGAGAACATTCTGAGCCAGCTATTTTTTCCCCTGATCTCACAATGCTGGCTAGTTGCAAAAACAGAGCTAGACTAAAATTTATTTGATTTTCTATTAATATTCTTTCTATTGTGCCCCATGACTTCACAGCCAAAGGATTGATAGTGTTTGTAGATAGATAAAAATGAATATGGAAAATGAATATGTGTAAACATATCCCTTTAAATATTTAAAAGTATGTACTAAAAGTATATATTTTAGTATATATATTGAAAAGTACACTGATAAATAATTTTCACACAATGACCTACCTATCTATGCAGCATCCATATAATGAAACAGTATTAGCAGTATCCCAGAAGCCTCTCTTGTGCCCAGGAATCCTCTCCTCCCACCCCCGTATACCCCCCAACCACACACACACACACACACACACACACACACACACACGCACACACACACCACTCATAAGAATACTCCCTACTTCTGCCCACAGATTAGTTTGGATTCTTTTTGAATTTTATATACACTGACGGTTACTGGTGCTTTCCTCTGAGTTTGTCATTTGGCTCTAAATCACAGATGTGGATTCATCCATATTGTTGCTTATAGTTTATCTGTTGTGAATTCTACTGTGTAGAATGTGCTATGTGAGAGTATATCACAGCTATTTTTATCTGTTCTGCAGTTGATAGATATTTAAGTATTTTCAGGATATAAGCTATTAAAAATAGTGGTATGATGAATATTCTTGTAACCATTTTCGTTTTAGTGAACATAATGCTTTTAGGAGAATTGCTGGGTCATTTGGTTATGTATAGTTTATCTTTAGTAGATTCTTTAAACAGTTTTCCAAAGTGCTGTGCAATTTACACATCCACAAGTAGAGTGTGGGAGTTTGTGTTGCTCCATACTAGCCAATGCTTGAAAATTTCTTTCTTTTCTTTTTTTAGATCAGTTTCAGCAGTTATTTAGTTATGTGGAATTGTAGTTTTAATTTACACACCAGTGAGGACTATATAAAATTATTTGAGTATCCTCATTTGTGAAGAGAGCCTGTTCACTTTTTGCCCATTTTTCTATTGGGTTGTTGTTTTCTTATTGATTTATATGACCTCTTTTTAAAATTTGAGTGGGTCCTTTGTCAGAGTTATGTATTTCAAACAATTTCTAGTTTCTCTGTAGGTTGCTTTCTTAAGTTTGTCTTTAGAAAAATAGTTCTTACTGTAATCCAATTCATCATTGTTTATATTATGGTTAGCACCTTTTTTTTTTAAATCTTAACTAAGACATCTTTTCTTCCTTCAAGAACCTTTTAAGTATTTAAAATTTTTGTCTGAATTACATAACAAAAGTTCTACAAGGGATAATCTGTTAGGAGAAAAATAAAATATTCTGGGAATGTGAAAAGATCTAACATATCAATGTTTGTGAAGTAAACTGTATAAAAATGATGTGTATCAATATATAACAACACATCTTTCTTGGTGTGTTAACTTTTGTCATTATCATTGTCACTAAAGCAGGCATTTATTGAGTAACATCTTTGAGCAGCATACTGTGATTAAGCTTTATGTCATAAATAACAGAACATTTTGAAAAATTGT
This sequence comes from Myotis lucifugus, assembly GCF_000147115.1. Lineage (NCBI taxonomy): Eukaryota > Metazoa > Chordata > Mammalia > Chiroptera > Vespertilionidae > Myotis > Myotis lucifugus. Next base: position 866,272 of record NW_005871291.1, read on the forward strand.
GAAATATTTTCTATTAAATATATAAATATAAGTGCTTAAATTATTACAAGAGGTAATATGTAAATTTTAATAACAAAAATCAAATCACAATATAACAGAATTATTATATTCAGAATTCTAGTTAGATTACTCCTGACATTAATGGATTGATAGTCAGGAAAGTATAAATATCTTTATCCTTCCCCCATCCTTCATCTCTATAATTTGTTATTGGTGTTGTTCTTACTCAGAAGACATAAAGGTGATCTATTTCTTATATTTCATACAAACAGTATGATGTAGTCAAAATAATTATTTGAAAGATGTAGAAGCTATACAAAATAACCATTAAATAGTCATCTTTTTATTTTCCTACTTCTGATTAGATATTAGAACATCAGGTATGAAAAAAAGAAGCACACAACATTGGGTTTACAATCACTTAAAAAAGTTAATTAAGAAAATTAAAAGAATAGCTAACTTATCAGGAAGAAAAGCATTTCTAGTTTTGCCCTTTTTCGGACAGACTCTTCCTGGCAAAATTTAATTTAAGGAAAAATTTTTTGTATATGTTTTTTTAATTTCCCCCCCAAACTAATTCAGTCTATTGGTTGTCATTGATGGATAATTAGTAAATAAAAATCTCATTACATTTTAGGAAATTTTATTGTTTCTGTTGCTAGATATTGGCTTTGATGTTGGTTTTAGATTAAACTTTGAAGATTCCGTGTGGTGTTTTTTTTAATCCTTGCCAAAGGCTATTTTCTCACTGATTTTTAGAAGTGAGAGGGAAAGATAGAGAGAAATACTAATGTGAGAGAAACACACCAATTGGTTGCCTAGTGCACGGGTCAGTGCCCAGACCAGGGAAGAGCCTGCAACTGAGGTATGTGCCCTTGACCGAAATTGAACCCAGGACCCTTTAGTCTGCAGGCCGATGCTTTATACACTGAGCCAAACTGGCTGGGGCAGAAGATTACTTTTGATGTTGCACAAGTTAGTGTACTCTTCTGAGGGATGGGTTGTGGGAGGGGTGCCTTGGAAGATTGTGGAGATATGCAAATATAAATACATAAATAAATATACATATATGTATATATATTTATTATGTATATTAAATGTATGTATATATAGTTATTCTGAGTAACCTGTTTCTAGAATAAAAAATATCACTAGTATTTTAAGTGGATATGTCACAAATAATAGTAAGTAGCATTCATTTTACAGATTCTGTTTTGAAAACTCTCCTTCATCTCTCAAGTGCCTATTATGGAGTAGGACTTTGCTAGGCATTAAAGATTCAGAGGTGAAAACTATAGCACCCACTCTTGAGGATCTTACAGCTTTACATGAATGCCATAAGAAGCTTTATAAGAAAGCTTTACATAGAGAAGGTTTATAAGAAATTATGTGTATGCATGATACACATCATGTATTCATTTTGCAAATTTGGTGAAGGGTAATAAGGATTTTGTGATCAGATTTTTTCTTCTGATTTAATAATTCCCACTACCTACTGAATTTAAAATCTAATACTTTTTTGCTATTATATGGTATGTAGTGTTTGTGTATTAGTTTGTAACATAAAATGATTTCTTACCATAGGTCAGTATAAACGAGCCCAGCTGGTGTTGCTCAGTATGTGAGTGTTGACCGATGAAGGAGGTCACAGTTCTATTCCCATGTCCCAATTGTGGGCTTGATCCCCAGTAGGGAGTGTGCAGGAGGCAGCCAATCAGTGATTCTCTCTCATCTGATGTTTTTATCTCTCTCTACCTCTTCCTTCCTCTAAAATCAATAAAAATATATTAAAGATAAACAAATAGAATTATACACTATGTACTCTTTAAAAAAATACAAACTTGAGAGCCCCAGCTTTCATGGTCGCATCAGGATTTTTTTTTACTTTAATAATTGCTACCAATTCTCCAGTGTCAAATGGGGGAGGTCAGAACTTAATATAAAACACTTTTCAGAGCACGTCAAGAATTTCTATTGCTTATTTCCTAAGTAAAAATCACAATGCCTGAAAACCAAAAGAAATGCACGTTGGTTGTATAACTTCATCTATATTCCAGAAGACACGTTTGAAGGAAAAAGATTACACGCTGTGTTATATATTGACAAAGATTCTCTCCTTGACCAAACTGTAATCAGACTCTTCTCAACCCTTTGATCCACTAGGACCAAGCTTTGGACATCTGTAATTATCTTTGCTTTGCCCAGTTTCAGCAATAACCCTGTTGAGTCTGTTTAGCAAAAATCCCGCTAGCCTTGCTGTTTCCCCTTGTATGTTTTTATCCACTGATACCTACCTTGCTCTTTGCTATAAATCTCCATTTGTCCTATATTTGAAGTTGAGTCCAATCTCTCTCCCCTACTAAAAACCCCCAGTGCAGTATTAAATAAAGTTTTACTTAATGTCTTTAACAAGTGATTTTTTTAAATAAAAAATGTATAATTCTAGTCTAGGGAAATCCTATAACACATCACTTTTAAGCTTCTTTTTTATTTGTAAGATATAAATATATTTAAATTAATGACAGAATACCAATTTAAGGCAACTTCCCATATTTATAGTATTGGGGGGATAACTATTTTGTGATCACATCTTTACTTATGCAGTAATAATTATCACCACCTATTGAATTTCAAAGTTAAGACTTTTTTGGCATTATATTGTAAACTGTAAGGATAGGCCTGTACCAGTAGTTTTTACCATATTTCTAAAGCTTACTGCATTGCTAGGCATATGGTTGGTGCTCAGTATACTTAATTGAATGGAATCACATCTTCATTACTTTGCAAAGGCATCAATTATCTTTTTTTTTTGAAAAAAGAAAGTGAAAGGGTAGAGACAGATTATCTAGAATCTTAGAAAAATAATTAAATTTAAGTACCAAGTAAAATTGTCCTATTCTTCTGTTCAACAGAGTTAAATCGGGTCCTAAGGAGGACTATTTCCTCCATCTTTTATGGGAGTGGAGGATATTCAATGAAGATGTCATAGTCTTGCATTCTGTTGAACACTGGGTTCAGAGTGTCTACTGATCTGATCTGGTCCAGCTATAGTCACTTTAGGTTAAGTTGTACCAGTTAAGTTTTAATTGTCCCTGTAGTCATATTGTTTACAAAACCAGGACTCCTGATATTGCTATTTTTAGCCTTAAACCCAATATAGAATTGTACCCTTGGGTTCCCACTGACTCAGAAGCCCTGTCTCTTTTAAAACTGAGCAGATGAGAAGTATTGGCTCAGAAAGTGCACCCTTTGTTAAAACAGCTCTAGGCTGCTTTGGACTGCAAATCACTGGCTGACTTGGCACCCTTGCATGGTGCTCACCAGAGGGCCATGGCTATTAACCCACATTAACTCCCAGAAAGCAGTTTTCTGGAGGCATTTGCTTGACTGTTATAAAACCAATTGGAAAGTTGTTCATGTTGAACAGAATACATCGTATGACATATATAAGTCTCTAGTATTCCAATGTGATTACTGTTAACGACTGCTTTTTTTCATGAAAGAGGAATCAATTAAAAGACCTAAATTTTACCTTTATCGTCAGAGTTATTATGACTACCATGCAAATAAAGAGGCTCTGTCATGCACTGTATGTGCTAATTTTTGGAAAGATATTTTTGGAAAGATAAATGATGTGTTTAGTGGTTAACGTCTGCTAGTAGATGAAAGATGATATGTTTTCTCTTTAAAATTTTCTATAAGGTTTTCATTTATAGTCTTAAAATGAAAGTTTTAAAGCAGGAATGGGAACCCTTCGCATATGGTGGAATGCTTTGTGTGCTAGAAAAAATATTTTATGGTTTCACTCACAATTAGAATAATGATTTCTTTTACCTACTAAAGGCCTGATGCACGAAGATTTGTGCAAGAATGGGCCTTCCTTCCCCTGGCTGCCGGCACTGCCTTCGTTCTGGCCCGGAGCCACCTTTCCACCTTCCCATGCTGCCCAGAGGCCCGGAGCGGCTGGGGTAGTGCAGAACGCCTGTGTCATCACCATAGCGATGAGGTAGGTATCCTGCCCTGCCCTGGGCCGCTCGGAGCCTGCATATGTAAATTAACCTGCCATCTTTGTTGGGTTAATTTGAATACTCACTCCTGATTGGCTGGTGGGCATCATGAAGGTACAGTCAATTTGCATCTTTCTCTTTTTAGTGTAGATCACTATTTTTATGCAGCTCCATTAGGAATACTTGTATTCTTATCTTACTCCTCTATCAAATTCTGGACATCTTACAGCAGAGAATGCCCTACTTTTTATTTTGTCTTGCACTCATAGTGCAGGTATGTGAGAGTTGCAATATGTGTTTACAGAAAGCTTTATACTGAATTGAATTTATAGATGCTTAATTGAAACATTTCCAGATCCATAAAAATGCAAGTAACAGAAGTAATTATGAGGCAAATTTATAAAACCAGGAAATACACAGAAGATTCTTAAGATGCAAATGAATAGTGAATTATTTATATCATATTCTTGTCACAGAATTATTCATTTAAAATATGTTTACTGAGAGGATTGGATGAATGTAAGTACTTAGCTGAGGTAAACATTGGAATTAGGCTACTCAAAAATCACATCAAGTACTGGAAGAGATAAAGGAAAATAGTCTATTTTACTTTAGTGAAATTGGAAAGTTTATGGACCAGGTAGAATCTTTAATTAGTGACTGTTCTGCCTGTTGATCAGAGAGAGGCATTCTAGGAATATGGCACTCTTTTGGAGAAAATTGAAGGAGAAAATAGGACAAATGAGTGAAGATAGCAGTGTGAAGATATGAGTTTAGGAGAGTCTGAATGTTAGATGATAATTAATAACATCATACCATAATAAAGCAGCAGAGGAGAGATAGAAGTAAGATATGTCAGAAGAATTTGGAGATAGAAAAATGTAAAGGAGGGATAAATGGTGATGGAAGGAGACTTGACTTGGGGTGGTGAACACACAATACAATATACAGATGATGTATTATAGAATTGTATACCTAAATTCTATATAATTTTATTAACCAATGTCACCCCAATAAATTCAATTAAAAGAAAAAAAAGATATGTCAGAAGGAGAAGTGACTAAATATCCTCATTTATATATGAGACTGAGGCTCCTGAGATAGGAATATTTAGGAAAATCCCAGGTGTGTCTTGAATTATCTACCTCTAGTCCATTATTATTATTATTATTATTATTATTATTATTTATGAAAAGAGTCCTCAATAATGATTAAGCATCCTCATGTTCATTTCATTATGGTTTTGCAAACTTAGCTACAAAATAATGTATTGACTTAGTTATATTGCAAAAAACACTACATTAAAATGGCACTACACATCTATTTATAACATTATTTATTTATTTAGTAATTCAATTAGGCATTTCTGTATTTTTAAGGGAAATCATAATTTTTACTTTTTAAAAATATCTACCTTTGTGTCTTCATATATATCACATATAGTAATTTAAATGATACACAGTTCCACTTGGAAATAGTTATTTAGCTCTATAATTTTCTTTATGTACATGGATTTCCCAAGTACGGCATGATGTCAGTAAAGATGTTTATTTAAATGCATTCACACATAGTAGAAAACTGTAGTATTTAACTTCATAAATAATAATTATTCTTAAGCAAGGTAGACTACGATTCTTGTGCCCTTTTATTTCTGACAATTCACATCTGTGCTGAGTAAAATTACTAACATCCAATCATCCTTTAGTATTAACACAGTTATTCCTTACAATAAAACTATGAACCATCATTATCCCCATTTTTCAGATGAAGAAACTGAGGCAAAATAAAGTTGGACACTAGGTTTGAACAGTGTCAGGATTTGAACCCAGGTAATCTAGGGCAAAAACCTCTGCTTTTTTATTTTGTTATACAAACAATAATAGGGGAAGACTTTTATTATCCTAACTAGAGGCCTGGTGCATGAAATGTGTGCCCTGGGGTGTGGGGTACCTCAGCCAGGTGTGCGCCCTCTCACAGTCTAGGACATCCCTCTTGCAGTCTGGGATCCCTCTCATAGTCTGGGACCCCTCGCTCCTTACCGCCCGCCTGCTTGCTGCTCCTTACCGCTCGGCTTGCAACTGCTCCTTAGAGCTGCTGCGGAGGCAGGAGAGGCTCCTGCAACCACCACTGTGCTCGCCAGCCATGAGCCCGGCTTCTGGCTGAGTGGCACTCCCCCTGTGGGAGCGCACTGACCACCAGGGGACAGCTCCTGTGTTGAGCGTCTGCCCCCTGGTGATCAGTGCACATCATAGTGACCAGTCGTTCTACCAGTGGTTCCGCCGTTCAGTCGATTTGCATATTAGAGTTTTATTATATAGGATTATAGCAAAAGTAAGTGACAACTGGATTTTGTAATTAGCCTATAATTTCTAATGTCAGAATGAATGGTATAGCTCCCTCCCACAACTTTCCTTGTTATAGTAGAAAGAATGAGTCTATGGACCAGCCAAAGGAAACTGCATGGTTGTCTAACGTCCCAATCCCTGAGGGACAAAGGCCAACTCATTCTGCAATTTTTCATACCATTGTAGATCCCGTCTTTCAAACAGAATTTTGAAAACTGTGGGTAACATTCAATATTGACTGGTTATTATATTAGAGAAGAAATGAAATGCAAAATCTATTAACTTACTAGTATTTCTGTTGCTAGGTATTTTAAAATTGGTGTTAGAGAAATTAAAATAATTAAAGTGAGGTCAAGATCAGAGAAAGAAGCCATCTTCAAGTTTGGCAAATCCTAAAGACAGAAGGATAAAGTGTTTCAAAATTTTACTTCCCAATCCAGAGACACTATGAGGTTCAATAGAAAGAGCAATGCCCAGGTGGCTTTTCCATGTTTGCCATTAACTGGTTGTGTGACCTTTGGAAACTCAATGCGTACTAAAAAAATATAGCAGAGCTCTTGGCCTAGGTCAGTCTCCATTTCTCCTACATGTTTGATAAAAAAACCATAGTGACAAAGCATAGAGAGAGTAATTTTTGACAAAATCCCTAAAGGCCACTTCATTTGGTTAATGTACTTTGACCTTCACCACATAAAAATTGTTGCTACTAGTCAGAATAATGTTGCTACTTTAAAACTGTGTGTGTGTGTGTGTGTGTGTGTGTGTGTGTGTGTGTAAAGGCCATACCATGAATATCCACTCAGCTAAAGATAAGGGCATTAGCTAGAGAACAGACAAGACCTAGGTAAAAACTCTTTTTCTTTGCACTCCTGAGAGGTGAGAAATAGATGTTTAAATTGGATGCAGGAAGCCATGAGGGGCCAAGATAATGACAGGCAGAGGAAGGTTAGAGCAGCTGTGTTTGTAAAAAACGATGCTACTTTCTTTTGAAAATTTCAAAGGACTTCAAGAAAATGGGGTTCTGGAGGATAGCGCCCTATGTTTTTAAGTTTCAGGGATACAGAGAAAGGCTCTTTGGGCTTAAAAATAACTAATCTAATGTGTGAGATTTTTTTTTATATCAACAGTAGACTTAGATTTTCAACCTAGATTTTAAAGAACGTTTGCAATGTATACTCTTTAAAGATCAAACATTGTGACATAGAGTCACATTAAGGCTGGGGGGTTCCTTTAGGAGAGCTGAGCCAACAAGGTGCATGGTTAGCTGAGCACTATAGGCACTAGAAGTGAGGGAAGGGACTTTTGCCCCTTTGTTGAGTGACACTACATTGGTTGGCATTATTGTACCTAATTTATAGCAGGTAAAATGGAGCCTCATTAAGGCTAAATTGACAATTTTCAAATAACTAGTAAATGTAGAGTTAGGCCCTAATCAGTTTGGCTTAGTGGATAGAGTGTCAGTTCACGGATTGAAGGATCCCTGGTTTGATTCTGATCAACAGCATGTACTTTGGTTGCGGTTGCGGGCGGGCTCGATCGCCAGTAGGGGTCGTGAAGGAGGCAACTGGTCAATGTTTCTCTCTCATGGATGTTTCTAACTCTATCCTTCTCCCTTACTCTCTGTAAAATTCATAAAATATATTTTTAAAAATGTAGGGTTGGGACCCCAACTATGTCTGACATTGTGTCCATATTCTTAACCACACCACAAGTTTTGAGGTCAGAAGGCCTGAGCTTTATTACATCATGACCTTTCTACCTTCTGTCTCCACGCCACACCCCAAATGCATCTCTTAATTCTTGTGAAGTGAGGGCATCATGATGCAAAAGATGATCACACTGCTCACACATGAATCTCACAGAAAGGGAAGGCAGTGTTGAGGAATGAGCCAGGAAGAAATGGTCACAATCTTTAAGATATACACGTCGAACCAGACCACTGGGATGCCACCATGGATGAGAATGCAGCATTTTTATTGTAAAAGTCCACATATTAGGCAATTCCCTTTGCGAAAAGGTTTTCAAATACAGAGACAGGGAGCAGCTGATAATTAAGATTTAGGGTATGTATAATATATATTCATATTGCCAATACTATGCACACATTGGAAAGCCAGCTTTTCTGAGTATCCCCATTATGGAATACATTTCAAGTTGACAGTAATAACATGTGTCTCACCATTGAAAATTTGCCAACAACTCTCCCAAGGAGTCAGCATTTAATATGTTAACAATCCAAAACAAGAAAATAATGGATTCTATTTACATGTGTTTGAGGTTATATACTAGAGCACTGGTATATTAAATGTTTGTAAAATTGGCAGCTAAATGTGTTTCAAGATTCATCCAGATGACTTGATGATGACTTTAATGGCATTATATTAACAAAATCACTGTCTCTTTTTTCTACTCTTTTTTAGGTTGTCTGTAAAGCTTTACGAGCTATGATTGAATTCTGACTTAGAGCAATGATTGCCAAAAAGAAGAACTGACAAAGGATGCTAACATAGAAAAATAAGGATTCAGGATGAATACACAAAGATGGAGCTCTATTCATGATGTTTTGAAGTCCGGGACAACCACTTTATGTGATTACAATCTACTTGAATGATTGCATAGGCTCAGCCTCCTTGTAAGTCATTCATTTGTTATTTCATTTTTTAAATTTAATCTTCAGTACATTAAATATTTTTCACAGAGTATAGAATACTATATTCTATATACTAGTCAGGTATGAGTATTGATAATACCTGTCATGTGTCCTCAAGGACAATTGTCATGGGTCAAGGCTGACTCACTCCTAAACATGAAGAAATAATATAGAACCTTTAATTATTCCCTAGCAGACTCATTTTTGTATACAAATAGCAGACATAAGTATTATTTTAAAGGAATATAGACATTAGCTAAAATAAATTTTTGAAAATGAATATAAATAGCCTTAGTTCTTTGGATCCTTCTGTTTTTCTCTACAAAGTCAAATATCACTTGACAATGCCGACATGAAAAGATGAGTCACTGGTTCCAGGCCAGCACAGAGAGATGCACTGGCATCATATGGGGCCAGTTTACTCCAAACAATACTTGTTGAGCACCAGCTGCGTGCCAAGCACTATGCAAGGTGCTGAGGACCCAAAGAGGACATGAAAAGGACACTGTCCCCGAGGTACTCACAATCACTACAAGCAGATCTTGAGATGGAGAGTAAGTTCTGTTAAGATCTATAGTCCTAAAAGGAAGGAAAAATAGCAGCAAGCACATACAATCACTTTACACTCTATGAAATTGGGCATATTTAGAGGTGGCAGATGTCTAATATTCAGTCTATATTTTACTTAGAGTGTTTAATATGTCATACGAGGAAGCATAAGCTATTTCCATCTTTATGCATGAGGGAAAAGATAGTGAAAAATTTCCCCTCCAATTCTAATCCCAAATCCTTATAATTGCATTCATGATTCTTTTATAGCCCAAAGACACAAAGAGTAAAAGACAATGCTTTATGATGTTAACTTCAGTCCATTTATTTTGGCTCTAAAGAGATGCATGCATTAAACTTGAAGCATTCTATGTTATTGAAATATTTACATCATTGTACATGTGATGTGAAGGAAATTTTCTTTCTATCTTGGGATCGAGGTATAATAGGTTTCTTGTCTAGGTTCTTATATTTAAAATGAGTTGTGATTTGTCTCAAATGAGGGAGATGTTCTGCTGGGATCAATTTACTACAATTTGACCCCAGATGATCTTAGGTAACAGTTTGGGATATTTTGCATCTAACTGTATTTTGAATGGAATGAGGACACCACCACTGCAAATAATCATTGCTTTTACTATTTCGGTTCTGTAGCTGGAAATATCTTGTTTGGTTTCAATGTTCTTGCTCTAATTTCAACTTGCCCTGCAGGTTTGCAACACAGAAACATTATAGTTTAAATTACACTTATCAAAGGCGAGTTGGGTGCAAACAGTATGACATTAATACAATTTACCAGGTTAGAACAAAGAAACAAATTCAGATCATTATAAACCGCACAGAGGATTATTTAAGTGGACTTAGAAAGGACATCTTCTCTCCATGAGATTTAGTAAATAAGACCCTTATAACAATAAGACCCCTACCTCTTTACAGGTAGAGGTAGGAGACCCAATAAACCAAGTTGAACAAGCAGAAGGCCGTGGGGAAGAAGATCCGCGCATATGAGTCCATTTTGGCAATACGGATATGTATCCTCCCGTGTCTCCAAGCTCCTGTTCGGCAATCTTCAAAACAGCAGAAAAAGCTGGCACAGTCCTTGCCGTCCAGACACTCATACCCATATTCTTCATCTCTCTCTTGAAGGTGCGTGGCATTGTTCATTTGAATGGTTGCTGATCTTGGGCGAATATCAATAGTAGGGGCCTGAGACAAGGGGAGGGACAAAGAGGGATCAGAGTTAATTCCACTTGATAAATCGTGGGCTATTTCTCCACAATGTTACCAATGTGAATGATGAATCTGAAAATGAGTACTCGGGAAATTGCTATGACATCGTGATCTACAATGGTGAAATTGAACTCAGAAGGATAGCACATTTGCAGATTTTGAATTTTGAGTTTAAGCAGTGCAGCTGAAAATAATACCATCAAGCTAATAGCTAGAGCAAGGAGATTAACACCAAAAGAACGCAAAGTTTAAAGATTTAAAATCAAACAACTACATGGAATCTTATTCTAGTAAATATTAGATGCGAGCTGGGTTACATGAAGGCATTTAATGGTTTTGCATGTGAGTAGAACAGAGAAATAAAAAATGTATCAATTTTGAAATCAAATTTTATGTCATGCTTACCTATCAGCAAATAGTAAACCCCATTAGACTGGGCAAATTTTTAGATGCTTTTAATATAAAATGTTAAAAATATGTATAATATAGAAGTTTCCTGAGTTTATACCATAAGAGTATGGCTTATGTTTTAGAAGAATATGGTACTTTGTGTAATATTCACCATCTAGAAGCTTCAGAATGTTAGCAAGGTTTACCTACTTGTGAGTGAGATTCAGAAAAATATGCTACTGCCTGTCAAACATTACTTAGCATTTGAGAAGAAATTAGTACTAATCAACTGAATGCTAATCTAACTTTTGCTTTGGGATGAATTATAAAATTGCTTTACGACTCAGTGGTCTATTTGATGTTAATTTGGATGATTTAGTTTTACGATAATATAAATACAAATCCCAGTGTCTTCGAATCAGCTGTCAGAATTCAACTGGGAATACTAATACTATATAATAAAGAGGTAATATGCAAATTAATCCTCACACCCTCACAAGATTGCTGCCTACGACCATGCCGGCAGGGGGGTTAGTGAGGGACAACCAAACGACTGAACAAGCAGGCTGTGTGGGGCAACCAGGCCGGCAGGGAGGTTAGTGCAAGCAGGCTGTGTGGGGCGACCAGGCCGGCAGGGAGGTTAGTGAGGGATGACCAAACGACTGAACAGCAGGCTGCATGGGGTGACCAGGCCAGGGGGGGCGGCCATGCAGGGTGACCAGGCCGAAGGTGGAGGGAGTTGGGGGCGACCAGGCTGGCAGGGGTGGCAGTAAGAGGCGACCAGGCTGGCGGGGAGGACAGTTAGGGGAGACTAGGCTCGCAGGGGGGTTGCAGTTGGGGGTGACCAGGTCGGCAGGGGGGGCAGTTGGGGGCGATTAGGTTGGCAGGAGGGGCAGTGAGGGGCAACTAGGCCAGTGGGGGGAGCAGTTAGGGGTGACCAGTCCAACAGTTGGGGGCAGTTGGGGGTGACCAGGCCAGCAGAGGGGGCAGTAAGGGACAACCAGGCAGGCAGGCAGGTGAGCAATTAGGAGCCAGCAGTCCAGGATTGTGAGAGGGATGTCCGACTGCCGATTTAGGCCTGATCCCCGGGATCGGACCTATACCAGCAGTCGGACATCCCCTGAGGGGTCCTAGATTGGAGAGGGTGCAGGCTGGGCTGAGGGGATTCCCCCCACACACCCTGCATGAATTTCGTGCACCGGGCCTCTAGTCTTATAATATTGCAAGACAGAGCCAAAAGGCTCCTGGATCACCCTAGAAGGAAGGGATGGGTGTTTTAACTAAAGCATTTTAAAGAGAGTATTACTTTTACAGGACTGACAGGTAAAGCTTAGGCCACAGGAGATTATTTTTTGCATTAGGATTTACAGAACTAAAATTTAAGGGCACATAGGTTATATGTGGTATATGGCAGATGCAGGCAGTGACATTGGATTTCATTTTCATCTGCGAAGAAGGGGTAAGTTTTGGCTTTGATGTTTAAAGAAGCCCTCTTTACTAATGACATCTTTAGTGCTTATAGCTTTTTAGCTTCATGTAAGGTCAAAACCTCTGTGAATTAGCATAGGGTTGCTGAATCAACTCTAGAAAAAAACAGAACTTTCTCATTTGAAATGTTTTATCTTTAGTAGAATGCTTAAATGTCTATTCATAAAAAACAAACAAACACCATGTAAGCGTTAATACTTAAATTCAGCCGTTGCATGCAGTGAATTTCCATTCCAAAAACATTATACCTTGAAGGAAAACATCCGAAGAAGCTTTGGGTTTGTAGACAGAAAAGAGAATGCATTTCATTTCATTAAAAGAAGAGGAAGAAAAAGAAAAGAAAAAAGAGACAAAATAAGATAAATTAAAAATGCATTTTGAAAACATAGTAGGTGAAATAAACTAAAATTATAAACACAGAAGGACAATTTTGAACATGGAACAAAGTATATGCCTAATGTTGAAAAAGAGAATTTGGTGATTGCTAGTGAAATCTTCCATAAATTAACCCACAATTATCTAACTACAAAAGCCAGGGTTGTTCATTTGTGAGGAATCTTTCTATTATTTTATTTTCTAATTATCACTAAGAAGGTCTTAGTAAGTGAATCCTGACATAATTAATCAAAACACATATTAAATGGGCAAATTAAATTCAGCCTCTCTTTCGCTCCTTAGGTTCTTGCCTGTTCTGATAAAGCATCTAATTGACTTAAAAGGGGGAAATGCATGAAATTCTCAGGTAACTTCATTTTCTCAGTTTCTTTCGTCTTCTTTATCTTCTGCCTTGTTTTCTTCTGTCATCTTCATGACCCTGGATTAAGGAATCCACATGTTTCTATTTCTGAAACAAAATGCACTCTGCAATGACTACCTGTTAGAGAGGGGAAAGGGCTTTTTCCCAAGAACTCAGAAAAAGAGAGAGAGGGAAGGAGGAAGGGAAGGAAGGAGAGAGAGAGGAGAGAGAGAGAGAGAGAGAGAGAGAGAGAGAGAGAGAGAGAGAGAGAGAGAACACTCTTCAGATTTGTTTGAAAGCCAGTCTTCTTGTGCCTTGTAATTGCTGGCAGGTAATAATGCTAAGTATCAGTAGAACCATCTTCTTGTGGGGGGAGGGGAGGGATGAGATGGAAAGTGAAGGAGAGGGAGAAAACAAAAACACAATTAGGAAATGAAAATAAGGAGAAAGAAGATGTGAAGGCAAAGAGAGGCAGAACAGACAGGGAAGAGAAGGACTGCATAAAACATAATGAGTATTTGGGGAATTAGAGATAAGCATTTATTTTTTTATTAATCATAAAAAATGATGCTTCTTTCTTTACCTGTTATAAATTCTTATATTCAAATAAACATATACCATGTAGAGAATTTCACTGGTGTTCTTGGAGATGCATCCAGATACAACCTAGAATCAGCCAGACTTCCTCATTATAGTTTAGTCTCCCAAAGTCCACGGGTCAGACAGTTAGCCACTATCATATCTCTCATGGCCTTTAGAGCAGAAGATCAGGAAAGGCTATTAACTGGGGTGAATTCCTTGGCCCCTCCCTTGGAAGGGAATGGACTTTAACTTCCATGGGGCCTCCTATGAGTCAGACATTGTGTTTAGGTGGGTAAATGGGTAGCTATATGCTCTCTTCAACATTAATAATAAAAGACAATTGCTTTCGGCATTCAAGCTTGTGCTTCATCATCTCTATTTAAAGTTTGGTGGCAAGGTGAAGTCATTCTCTCTGTTTCCAAATCACTGAAATCAATCCAGGTTAGCACTTATATAATTATCCACATCAACCATCATTGTCAACTAGTAAACGATAAGAACTTTAATGTGTAAGGTACTATGTAATGCCTTTTACCTCTGTTACCACATTTATTTCTCACAGCAGCCCTATAACATATTTTATAATATTCTGTTATATATGTCAATATAAAAAACATAGGAAGGCTAAATAACTTGTCCAAACAATAGATGAGACATTTCTTTTAAAATAAGAAGGTACACAGAGTATGAAACCAATAGAAGTCCTCTGGTGGCAACACACACACACACACACACACACACACACACACACACACAGACATTAGTTGCAAAAGTATAGGCTCCAATTTGAAATTTAAAGATTCTTATGGCTTCTTGATAGAAAGCTTTGGAGAGAAAATTTTAATTTAAAATATCAGTAATTTTAAAATATTATAGTAAGGGGCAGAAAGATGAAAATCAATGAAAGCTGGAATAATAGCAGTGAGAAGAGAGATGCATCTCTCAGCAATGGTTATAGTCCCCATGAAATGAAGAGAGCAAGAGTCTGCCTTAGTGAATCATGTCTCTCTTAACTAATAACTATAATGAATCCTTATGTCCCGGTCAAAGTCACACATTCAGTTGTCACCTTGGAGCCCAAAGTGTTGAGGCATAACCTGCAGACAGACTAAACGAGACAAAACCAAAACCAAACCAGGTGGCCTTTCTGCATAAAAATTTCAGTGGTCCCAGTGGGAAATGATACATACAGGGTTTTTCTTCTTTTTGTCTTTGTCCTTGCTTGGTTTCCGATTGCTGACAAAATAATGTAGGGTGCCATACTCCACCAAAGCAGAGAAGACAAATATGAAGCAGACAGATACAAAGAGATCCATTGCTGTGACGTAGGAGACCTTGGGCAGTGACTTCCGGGCGATGGTGCTGAGGGTTGTCATTGTCAGGACAGTTGTGATACCTGAAGAGAGGCACAGTCGAAAAGGTCATGTGACCACATCAGCAAGTTGGGTGACTCAGTCACGATGGAAGCTAAACCTGTTTTGTGGCTTCTGATAAGCAACCTCAGTAATGGGAAAGAAAGTACAATTAGACTCAGATTATGCCCACAAATATCGGTTGCCTCTCAAGTGCCATTTAACCTTGGAGCATCTCTGCTTCCTTAGCTCTAAAAAATGTGATAATTTTGTAATCGTTACAATGACTTTTACATGCTTTAGTTGTGGAGAGTAGAACAGGCACAGGGACCATATTGAATATGCCTGATTTGTCCTCAATGCTCAACTTGTAGTCAATGACCTGCTTTTTGCTCAGGGGTCTCTCCCTCATTCCTTAGCTCACTCACCTTGCTCCCTTCTCCCACCATGGTCTTTTGCTGGTGAGCACTCATTTAGTGAGTGGTTAAATGAGCTAACAGAGTGGCCATAAGAGGGATTTTGATCACCAGAAGCGTGGACTTCAAGAGAGGAAATTGATTTGAAATCTTTTCCTTGAAATATTTATGGGATGGATAGATTGGAATGCAACAATCTATTTGTTCCATCCTATATAATAAAAGGATAATATGCAAATAGACCAGTGATGGCGAACCTATGACACACGTGTCAGAGGTGACACGCGAACTCATTTTTTTGGTTGATTTTTCTTTGTTAAATGGCATTTACATATATAAAATAAATATCAAAAATATAAGTCTTTGTTTTACTATGGTTGCAAATATCAAAAAATTTCTATATGTGACACGGCACCAGAGTTAAGTTAGGGTTTTTCAAAATGCTAACACGCCGAGCTCAAAAGGTTCGCCATCACTGAAATAGACCAAACTGCAGAACAACTGAACAACCAATCAAAGTGTAATATGCTAATGATATGCTAAGACTGCTCAACCACTCCCTATGACATGCACTGACCACCAGGGGGCAGATGCTCTGACCAGTAGGTTAGCTTGCTGCTGGGGTCTGGCTGATAGGGACTGAGCGAGATGGGCCAGATATGCCCTGAAGCCCTCTTGTGGTCCCTCCCTGGCCTGATCATGCACCAGTGGGGTCCCTCAGCCTGGCCTGCACCCTCTCACAATATGGGACTGCTCAGGGGATGTCGGAGAGCCAGTTTCAGCCTGATCCAGCAGGCCACTCCCCTTGGGAGGGCACCGGAAACAGTGCAAGCCTCTCCCGATCAGGACTGATTGGGTACAAGCCAGTGGCAGGCACAGTGAGACCAGGATGAGTGGGAGCAACAGGTAGGAGCTGCAGGCGGCGTTGGACTGCAGGTTTCGGCCCGATCCCTACAGGCCACCCAGAGGGACCCCACCCATGCACGAATTCATGCACCGGGCCTCTAGTTTATTCATAAGTGTACATACATTACTCAAATAATCATTGCGCTACCAGCTATGTGCCACACACTATACTGGGAATAAAAGATATTTTCATGCTAATGTGAGAGACAGACATAGTATGTTATACAACACATTCTACTCACAGTGACAGTTAATCATCCTAAAGTAATAGGCTCACACTATTTTGGGTTTGTTTTAGCATGTAGCATTAGACACTGTATTGTTGAATAGTACTTGTAACATAAAGTACCACATATAATGGGAAAAATCAAAATAATTTTATTTTGAAACAGTTGGGAGACTACATAAGATTTGGCAGAGCACAAATATACAAATGATATATTTTTTAAAAATTTCCCCAGTAATCACTCTGCCCTCAGGTTTAGTAGCCTGGGACAGATCATTTCTTCAGAAAATGACCACAGTTGCCAACATTCCTAGGTCTTACTATGGTTTGTATTCTTTGCATGGAATAACTTATTTAACCTAATGAACCCCCATAAGTTAGGTAAAGGAAATGATACATGTTTTATATGTGAGGAAACTGTAATGAATAGAGATTAAAGGATATTTCCAAGTCCATACTATAATTGTGAGTTGCAATTCAGATTGGTTAGATTTCAAAGCCCCAGCTCTTAACTATTGCATGATACTGCCTCCCTAGAAAAGACTGAGAAAGAGATGTGGTTCTAATTTTCTCATAGCTGATGAAAGGGATTATGGTTTAATAATTCATCTTTCAATAGCTTTATTCTTAGTTAAGTCTTTAGGGAATTTTACGTAGTATAAAATTTTTATTCATGGACCTAGACTCCAATGTCCCTGTGATTCTGTGGCTTTCTTATAATCTCTGTGCACCTTCTTCCTCATGTGAGAAAAAAATATGTGAAAACCTGAGACAAATATCACCATTATATAATAGATTGAGCAAACTATAAATAACCTTGAAAGTGGGGAGATGGATTCTCAAAATTTCACAGGTAATTGTGTCCTCCCAAAAATAATCTTCCTAGTGGTTCATAATTAGCCAATTAACATGTATGTATGTCCTCTAATGTCATCATGATTATGCATGTTGGAATTAATTAACAGCCTATGGTGTTCTGGTAAAGGTGTAACAAATTACTCTAGAAAAAATGAATGCCTTGATTTTTAGTGTTTGCCTATTTCGATGGTATTATTACTTTCACCTTGGCTGATGTCAAGCTGCCAATGTGACATCGCTAGACACACTATTGGGAAAGGACAAATGATCAGCTCTCATGAGCTGGTGTGAGTAGCTCCAGCATACAGAACTGCCCAGAGACCAACACAAAAAGTCTGTTGAAATTAGGAGGTTTTTTTTTTAAGCTAACTTAAATTTATTAAGATAATTTACTGGGAAAAAAAGCATATTAAGTTTGTTAAGAAAAACAGAATTAGGAAACTTTAAACATTGTTTTTCCTTTTTAATATACTAATTTTCTTTAAAATGAAACAAAGAGCATTTCTGTGTAATTGCTGAATGGATTAAAAGCAAATCAATTTGGAAAAGGGAATAAAGATTACTCGTTTGGGGTACTACTTACCTTGGATAAGTGCTATAACACCAAGAACTGTGCCTTACCTAGAGAAGTTCTGGCTGGCACAGCATCCTTATTGATCCAGAAAGACACCCAGGATAGAACAACAATGAGTGTGCAGGGGATGTAGGTCTGGATGGTGAAGTATCCCATTCTTCTGCTCAGGTCAAAGTAGACACACATGACCACATAATCTCCTGGGAACAGACCAAAGATAGCACCATGCAACCCCTTATCAACTGAAAAGCATTTAAAAATGAGCATATATTCAAATCTCTCACATTTAAAATGAGAGTTCCATACAAGGGTATGTTGAAAACCTTCTACCGACATGGTTTAAAATAAAAAACATTTAAAAAAGCAAAATCCAAATGAAACTTAAGTCTGATCCTTCTAGAAGCAATGTGACTACTAAAAAGAAGGAAGCATTTTTGAGCATATTCATCATATTTTCTTCTCTCAGGTGATTTTCGATGGTGCCTTTTCTACCTACTTAATACACACAATATACATAGTTTTTGTTTGTGTGTTTGTTTGTTTGGTGGGGAGAGATGGAACAGAGCTTTTATACTGTGTCTCACTTGCCTAAAACGAATCCTAAGATTTGTAACAATTTTCTCTTGTTCTCAGGACCTATCTTCATACAAACCAGAGGGTAATATGCTGGTGCTTAAAACTAGTAAATGACTAGTTTACAATGAAATTCCTATGCTGAGACATTTTTTCTCATATTTTCATTGAATAATATGGTTTTGCTTCATAGCAGTTACTTCAATTGGCAATTTCTCATTTATTTGTGTCGTTGTTTTTGTAATGCTTGTCTCCACTATTAGACTTTATCTGCATGAGTCCAAAAAGTGCCTATTTTAGCCCATCATTACACTACTAGTAATTAGCATCCTGCTTGATTCTAAATAGGTATTTCATAACATTTGTTGAATAAATGATCAAATAATTGAACACACTTAAATATGTAAGCATAAAGCAAAAAGCAAAATATCAAGAGGCTGTATTTTTGAACATTTGGATTAAAAAAGGAGTTTATGTAAATAATCCAGAATAGAGTCATAAAGGAATCAAGGAATAACCATATAGCTATACATGAGAACAATTTAATGGACACAATTTGAGGTCTCTGATTTTTTACAATCAAGAGTCGCATTGCTTTTAAAAGTCCGTGCCCTTCATTTTGCATGGTTCAAAGTGAAATTTTTGGGAATTTTGATTTTTAAGTTTAGAAAATGTACTATGGGGATATATCCCAGTTATCACAGATTTATGTTTTCTTTATATTCTTAGAGAACATCCGTTTTAAAGACTGTATCTGCTCTTGCAATGGGAGATGAACACATAAGAGACTGATTTTCAAATATTGCTTCTTTTCTCTTTACCAAATTATAATTTGTCTTAAAATGCAGGGAGAATGAAATCCAAATTATGTGTTTCATTTTAATTATTTGGCTTCATGCCCACGTTTCCCTACTTACTTGGCTGATTTAGATCTGATTTGAAAATAAGGTACTGTAGAAGCCTCATGCAGACAAGACTGATTTAGCAGATGAGATATTACTGCTCAGCCCAGTTCCTCCTCCCACTCTCAACCTTAAGGCCACACCCTTCCAAGCTGCTGAGACAGAAAGCCCTCATTGGCTCCTTGTCAAGGAAGTAAAAACTCTCCCTTTCTAAGTGGAGTTATGAGTAGCTGCTAACCCTGCCTTTGGTAGATTAATGTACTATTACTTGTCTGAGTCAGGCCTGGCGAAGGCAGTGACAATGACCTGGACACTGGGGAATTTGGCTCCCATTGGAACATCAGTTTCCTCTCATAGATCAATAAGTAGCAATTATTTAGTGATTACCTCTTAAAACTTGAAAGTACAAATTTATTTATTTTATCATTGTTTTTAAATCCTCACCTGAGGATATTTTTCCATTGATTTTTTTTTTTTTTTAGAGAGAGTGGAAGGAGAGAGAAACATGGATGTGAGAGAGACACATCGACTGGTTGCATCGACTGGTTGCCTCCTGCATGTACCCCAACCAGGGCCAGAGATCAAGCCTGCAACCGAGGAATGTGCCCTTTACTGGAATTGAACCTGGTAACTTCAGCCCACAGGCTGAAGCTCTATCCACTGAGCTAAACCAGCTAGGGCAAAGGGGCAAAGGTACAAATTTCTTATTTAGAATATAATATACACAGGCTATGATTGAGGATTAGAGACTTTTAATTTGAGATGATCCCTACTAATGGCTATCTTTTCCCCACTCTGTTTCTTTTATGTGAATACCAGAGGCAAATGCAAGATGGAAAAATAAATAGGTTTCTTTTAAAATAATAATATTCAGGAGATACTTTTTCTCCCCTTGAGAAAGAGTATTTTCCAAGTCCTTGAGAGTTTTTTCTGCATATTTTAAATGTGTTAAATGACACTTTACAAGTTATACTATTTTAAATAAATCTGGACAATTTTAGTAACTTCTTTTTACTCCTTATCATGAAAGAGAATCTACACTTTGGCATTAATGTTCTGACTCTCTGAAAGGTGAACTTTAATTTTTCCTCAAATAACAAGATAATTATCTCAATTCAATTCTCCTCTTCCCTTTAGGCCAGCTTCTAAACTTCCATGGCTTTTTAATCCATCGATTTCTATTTTAAGATAATAGCTTCTGAGCATCTTTCATCTTTACCAGCAAATCCAAAGCTTTTTTTACCACTAGAGTACAGATTCAAATTTGGGAACTGGCCATTTAAAAAGAAAGCAGCTTCCCAGTGATAGCCTGATGCCTGTCTTATCTCTAAGGCCTTATCACTTTTTGTATTTTAAAAAGCTCTTGGGCCCAGGAGCCTATGAAATCAAAGCCCTGAGGGTGCCACATTAGTGATTCACCAAGTCAAAGGGTTCAATGTCAACCCAGTCAAAGGTGATAGTTTCAGCCACTACAAATTTATTCTTTCTATTGAATTATTCTAACAAAAATATTTCAAGTCATAGCATATTATAAATTAGTGTGTTCCCTGCTTTTGTCCCAAGTTAGGTCATAATGTGCAAGCTATGATTGAGGAGAGAAGACATAGAATTTGAAAAACATCCATTAATGTCTATTTATTTTTTGTAAGCTTCTTATATCTAGTCTCAGGAAGAGACTGTCAACATCAGTGAACAGTGAACTCCAGTTATTATTTCTTTGGAGTGAAATAAACCATATGAAAGTTTTAAAATTCAAATTTACTAGAGCACTTAGGCTCTATTTCATACATGAAACTATCTCTTAAAAACTTGAAGATTCCGCCCTAGCCTGTTTGGCTCAGTGAATAGAGCATTGTCCTGTGAACTGAAAGGTCCTAGGTTTGATTCCAGTCAAGGGAACATGCCTGGGTTGTGGGCTTGATCCCCAGTGGGGGACTTGCATGAGGCAGCCGATCCATGATTCTCTCATGGATGTTTCTATCTCTCTCTCCCTCCCTCTTCCTTCCTCTCTGAAATCAATAAAAATATATTTAAAAAAAACTTGAAGATTCCATGATAAAGAAATATGCCCCTCCATTGAACATCTAAAATCAGAAAAAACTAAATACTTTCTAGCTACCAGTAATGTAGCCCTACTATGTGCAGACACTGGGCTGAATGATGTGCATATATTATCTCTAAACATCCTAATCACTTTGTCAAGATAATAATAAAGACTTTATTTTGTTACTCTCTCATGATTCTTCCTCCACTTAACTATAGTGAATAGAGTATATTTTATTTCACCAGGTTAACTTTGAAGACATAATTACTATTGTACTCTTTTTTACATTCCTTTCTCTAGTCTCATCTTTATTTAAATCAACAAATATTTTTAATCTCTGCTATACCTAGAACACTTATTTAAGTAATGTGGAGGTTAGCACCAAAGGAATTACACAACTAATTATAAATTAAATGGATTAAATGGGAACAAAAGTATTTTCTATCTGACTACAACTTAGATAGAGAGCTATGCTGAGACAATGCATTATATCTGCCTTTAGCCTTTTTTGTTAAACTCTTGAATCTGAGGCATAATTCCTTGAGGTTCATTTGACCACTAGCAAGTAGAATAGTTGGTTGCATTTTCATTTGGGGAAATTACTTTCTGAAATTAGATCTAGACCGTACCTAACACACAAAAATAAATTTAAAATGGATGGACCAAAGACCCAAATGAATATAAATAATGCACATAGAAAGTTAAAAATTTTTATTGCATGCTTCTATATTTATTTCTGTCTTTATCTGTCCTGGAATCATATCTCACCTAGATCCATAACTCATCTCATTCCTTTTCCTCATCCCAACCTTCCAAACACTTCCCTTCAACCAACAGACATCCATACTCTCTATTGTGACCAGACCTGTGCTAAGATTAAATAAAAGTTAAAACTTTATTTCCTGTCGATCAAGCTACATTTTATGTGCTCCATAGTTACACGTGTCTAGTGACTACTGTATTGTGGTATCACAGATTATAGAAAAGTTATTTCATTGTGGACAGCTCCATTGGACAGTGCTGATCTAAATTAATCTTTCTGGAATGAATTTCTGCTCATTCCCTTCAAGTTCCTGAGTATAGAATCCACTGCTTAGCATATGATTCTAGTCCATTTTGCCCTGATCCATACTTCACCATCCCAGCTGTGTCTCACATCACTTATGACCGTCCCATTTTATGACCACCCAACTGGATTTACTTCCTGCTGTCCCAAGGGGACCTGCTCATTCCTTTGTCCATCATGGTACCTTGAATTTCTACTCTACTCTGTGCTCCTCTAATCATGTCATACACATATGCACACCTTTAAACCATCCCATAATTGCCAGTTGATGTCAGTACACACTAAAATTCTTTAACTTGTCCAATAACTCTCTGTATGGTCATTTCCCTGACCACATCTCCAGCCTAATCTTAAATAGTATTTCTTCACACTCCATCTGGAGTCTCACAGTTCCTCCAATGCCCCCTGCTGCCTCTTGCTTTAGAGTCTTTTCACAGGATGATTCCCTTGGTGCAAACTCTAATACCTCCATCTTAACTGACTCTATTCTTTCTCATATGTCAATTAATTTATCTCAACATTAGCAATCCTTATTAGATCAGATGTCCTTAGTAAGATCTCACAGCACCATGTATGACCACAGTAGAGCTGATTGTACCTGAAGGTATATGACTGGTGTGCATGTTGGAATATGCTCTAGTTTATAATTAGTCCATGAGCTCCATGAGCAAAGTAGCTGTATCTACTTTGCTCACTGATTTTACTCTCAGTATCTAGTACAGTGCCTGATATATAGAAGGAATTCAACAACTATTTATTGAACTAAAGGCCCGGTACACGAATTCATGCACAGGTGGGGTCCCTCAGCCTGGCCGACAATCAGGGCTGATCTGGGCCATCTCACCCAGTCCCGATCCGGGCCAATCTGAGCTGGCCGGCTGTGGGAGGGACCATGGGAGGTTGGCTGTGGGAGCACACTGACCACCAGGGGGCAGCTCCTGCATTGAGCGTCTGCCCCCTGGTGGTCAGTGCGTGTCATAGCGACCAGTTGACCTGTCGTTTGGTCGCTCAGGCTTTTATATATATACTAGAGGCCCGGTGCACAAAAATTTGTGCACTCGGGGGGAAGGGGGGGTCCCTCAGCCTGGCCTGTGCCCTCTCGCAGTCTAGGACCCCTCGGGAGATAACGACCTGCTGGCTTAGGCCTGCTCCTGGATGGCAGAGGGCAGGCCCAATCCCTAGGTGCAGCCCCTGGCCGGGCTCAGAGCAGGGCTGATTGGGGAGTTGGGGCGCCGCCCCCTGTCATGCACAGAGCAGGGCGGATTGGGAGGTTGTGATGCCACCCTCAGTCACGCTCAGGGTAGGGCGTTGGGGGTTGGGGCACCACCCCCTATCACACTCAAGGCAGGGTCAATGGGGAGGTTGCGGAGCCACCCCCTGTGATGCACAGAGCAGGGCCCATCAGGGGGTTGGGGAGCTCCCCCATGTCAAGCACAGAGTAGGGCTGATAGGGGAGTTAGGGCACCGCCCCCTGTCACACACACAGCAGGGCGGATCAGGGGGTTGGGGCGCCGCCCTCTATCACCCACAGAGTAGGGCCGATCAGGGGGTTGGGGCGCCGCCACTGTCACACTCAGGGCAGGGCCGATGGGGAGGTTATGGCTTTACCCCGTCACACACAGAGCAGGGCCCGTGGGGGGGGGGGTTGGGGCGCCACCCCCTGTCACACACAGAGCAGGGCCGATCAGGGGGTTGGGATGCCACACCCTGTCACACACAGAGCCGCAGGGCGATCAGGGGGTTTGGGCGCTGCACCCTGTCATGCTGATCTGGTGCCAGGAGGCCTCGCGGCTCCGCTGATCCCAGTGCTGGGAGGCATATTACCCTTTTACTATATAGGATAGAGGCCTGGGGGCCGGCTGGTTTGCCCTGAAGGGTGTCCTGGATCAGGATGGGGGTCCCCACTGGGGTGCCTGGCCAGCCTGGATGAGGAGATGATGGCTGTTTGCAGCTGGTCACACACCCTTCAGGGTGGGGGTCCCCACTGGGGTGCCTGGCCAGTCTGGGTGAGGGGCTGAGGGCTGCTTTCAGGCTGGCGGTTGTTGACTGAAGCTCCCAACCACTCCTTTTTTTCTTTTTTTTTTTTTTCTTCTGGGCCAGCTTTAGCTCTGGCTCTAGCTCTGAGGCTTCCGCTGCTGGTTTGTTTGCCGTTCTATAATCGAAACAATGTATAACTTCAGCTTTGAGATCCCAGCCGGCTATATTTGTTAGAATGTTTCAAACTGCCAGCTCAGAGGCCGGCAAGTCAGGCGGGGAACGTTGGAGTCTGCAGTCACTGGAGCAAGCAAGCCTCATGTTCGCTTCCAGCTGCCTGGCTGCTGGCCGCCATCTTGGCTGACAGTTAATTTGCATAAGGATATGCTGATTAGCCAATGGGAAGGGTAGCGGTTGTACGCCAATTACCATTTTTCTCTTTTATTAGTGTAGATAGATGAATAAATTTAGCTTAAAAGGCCTTGAAGAAAATTCTGGGTAAATTATACACCAAAAGCATTTAAAATCAAGGCAGAGATCAACATGGACTTTTAAAATATTAAACTTTTACTTTAGAAATTATTGCTTCTGGAAATAACTTTACTGGATACTTTGCTGAAGCCTGCAGATGTACATATAAGGTCAGAGAGAGCTGTTAGCAATATTAACTGCTTGCCTAGGAGAAAAGAGGGAAAGGAAATTAGCTACATTGGAGTGGCTACATTATGCTTATTAAAGAATCGATTGGTGATTTCAGCTTCTCGGCCAGATCCAATTAGTGCCAGACGAGAACAAAGGGCTTGGCTGCTGAAACAGAACCATCAGTCTGCCACATCAAGCCTAATAGGTACGTTTCCATCACAGAACTGCACCATTTTTATTTCATCTGTTGCTTGTTTAAGTTCCTGTGTGAAAAAAAGAACAAAATAACAATTGGGGAAATACAATGAAAAATGAAAGTATAATATATCATATTTTCCAGGCTAAATCTATCCCCAGTGAGGAAAGAGAGCATAGGATGGTGGTGAAAAGCAGGGACCACTTCAGGTTAGAGGCAGAGCTGGATGGAGTCCAGATTTCCTTCAAGGCTGACTTATAAGGGGTTGATCTGTCAGGAAAAGGGCATGAAAGAAGCAGGAAAGGTCAGGGGGGAAAAGCTAAGCATGATTTATTTCAGCCTATGCACGAGGGCTTCCAGGAGGTTCTGGAACAAACTGCACCACAGAGTTAGTCCCACCTTGAGGCAGGAGAAGCAGTCATTTGTACTCGGCAGGCTGGAGGAGATGGTTCTGTGGTGGCCAGAGGCAATTCTTCAGAGAAGGGGTCAGTAGCAGGCTGGCAGAAGCCAACCTCTGCAGCTCCCAGGGTTAAAAAAAATCCTAGTCCTTCACTACCTGGTTGTATGACTTGGGATAAGTTCCTTAACATTCTGTGTCTCACCTTCTTTGCTAGAACTCAGGGTTATTGTGAACATAAGAAGAGTTAACACTCTTAGTATAATTCCTTAGTGTAATTCCTGACTCATAGTAAAAGGTCCATGCATGTCAGTTATTACAAACTAGTGTAATGTTATATAAAGGAAGCCATTGAAATTCATGGAAGACAATGCATGTTTTATCTTAGGAGATGAAACTGTCAGGCCCAAGAATCCTGCTGCCCAAACCAGTACTGCTTCTGGAGTCAACAGCCTGTTCATTCTGATCCAGTGATCAGGATCATAGATGTTAAACCCCAGCCACACAGAGAAAAATTCCTTTCATTTCTTCTTGAACCTTATGTAACAAATGTAGTGCTTTTAGGAGGATGAAAACTCATTTGTCTGGAATACCAGACTGTCTGACTCAACAAACCATACTAGAGATTTTCTCTCAGAGAATAGCTTTAGACGAAAGGAAGCTCAATATTTACAGCCTCCAGAGATTAGTGGTTTTCTCTAGGTTCACACAGTGAACCTATTGGCTAATATCTCAGTTCTCTACGCTTTTACTAGAGACGTTTATTAGTGTAATAGCTTCTCTTCCTTGCCCTCTGAAAAAGCCATCAGATTCTTAGCTCAGTGTGGCCTTTTGTAAGACAATTCATTATTGTGAGCCCATCATAAAATTCCAACAATACAGCGAATAAACTCACCTTGGGATTTATAGTAATAAAACAACTTTGGCTCAGAAGTCTAAAGTTGAAGTTACAAATGAATGCATTTGCCACTTTGATCCATCCAAAGGGAACGCTATTTCCCAGCATAATTAAATCTGACTCCTACAAACATGTGACTAGATACGAAAACATGTTTTTACGTAAGGGCAGAGTAGTTCATGGTTGCAGAAAATATACAGGATTCAGACCTGGGATTCAAATACTAGTGACATTACCAAGGTGCAAAGACTTGGGTAAGTTATATTCTTCCAGTAAATAGGGATATCATACCTATTGCTAAGGCTGTTGTGAAAACCACGTTTGCTAATGGTTGGGAAAGTGTTTTGTAATCTTTCAGAGACAATGTATAGATGAGGTGGTACTTGTAGCTTCCTAAGGACAGTTGTTTGTAAAAGTGCTTCCATGACATTAGTAGGTAAGCTGCCTGTTGAGTGTTTTTTTTTGTTTGTTTGTTTTATTTGTTTGTTTTTAGTCCTTGTTAAAAGGCTACCTGGAACGGTCAAGAATAATAGTAAAGCAGTCAAATTTGTTCTTGTTTATATGAACATCAGTGTATCCATGAACACCATTAATACCATCATTTAAATATAATTCATAGGCTGGGTCACAAAAATTATGTACTCTTTTCTGTTCAACTTGGACTCTGAAGCATAGAAGAATTACATATGAACATGGTAGTAAAAGGCAACAAAATGTCCTTTTATGTGTGGTTAATCTCTGCTTAGAGTATTATTGTGACACCAGCGGATCTGTTATACATTTGGTAAGCTCTTCTGAGTCAAGGCCTGGGTTAATTTCTAAAAGCTAATCTAAAAGTTTGCCTCCCTCAGTCCTCTCTTTAGGAACTCAATAGATGCCAGCGAGCTATTCTTAGCAAGTATGTTGGACTTGCACACTCACCTGTCCTTTGTATTATTAATACCAAAGATTAGATTTGGATGATGAAGAGTAAGAATCCTATCTGTGACAATAGACTTATCTTCCAAACCAATACTACTAGGAATGAAGATGGTATTTAAGCTCTGTTTAATTTATGAATGTATCTTACAAATGGTTCCAAAAATAAGAAGACAAAAATAGAAATGTTGTTAATGATTATAAGTCAAAATTCAGAAACCTCTTCTGGAGAAAGAAGCATATTAATAGAAATACTTTATTTTCTTCTTATTTTCACTCTTTCAATGGGCTTGGCATAGCTTTGTGTTTGAAGCAAGACCTGGTTAATCTAAGCCAGGCATTGACATTTTCTTAAAGAAAAGACTCCACAGAGCTTGAGAAACTTAATGTTATCAGAATACCATGCTTTCTAAAATGGCTTTGAAAGCAGCTGGAAAGAGAACGTTTAAATTCAGTCAACTGCAGGCAATAGTTGCAAAAGGTCAAATCACAAAATGTTCCCCGAGATGTGAAGTCACTGCTGGGGATACTCTGCAAAATTATAGGATTAAGAACGTGACCTCACTGGCTCTTTGCTCTATGCCCAAGCACTCAATTTCAAAGTATTTTTTAAATATTTATTTTCCATATATTTTTTCATTGTTGTTTTTCCCTGTTGGAATCCCCTCACCCAGGAAGTCTTTCTTTTTGTGATATTCAAGGTAAGATGTCTGTCAAAAATAATTACTATTGTAAAAATATATTTGTAAATCACATCATACTACATAAAGTTGGTTCTCAAAAGGCTCAACTTTTCTGAATGAAGAAGCTTTCTCTGTTGGTGGGGAAAGGGCTAGGCTCAAGTCAGTAGACCTGGGTTCTGATCCCTGCCTGGCTATGATCTTGTATGATCTTGAGTAAAGCCCTTCTCCTTTCTGCTTCTCTGTATTTCTTTTTTACAAAATATAACTAGTTCAATTAGATAATGGATCTTGAGGAAAGCAGACAACTACATCCATTTTCTGGTTACATTTGGGATTCAAATCTCAAGGCTCTTTGAGTTTTCAATTTATATGCGAAAGAATGGATTCTAGCATTAGCCTGTTTGCCTCATGGTGTGTGTGCCTCTTACATTTTATAAAGGTCAGTCTAGATCAGGAGTTGATGTCCAGCACTCTGTCCACAGGGAGGATGAGGACAGTGTTTTATTTTTGAGTAAAATGGGCCTCTGGGAGCAACTGCTTTGAGTGAAGGTCATGTGAATCAATGTATGTGGTATCTGCCTCACATCTGGCTTCTGCTATTGCCGGATTGATAGGAGATTATCAGAAACCCCTCCAAATCCCCTCCCCCCACTTTTTCTTGAGTTGGCATTTGCTTTATTTTCACAGATGGTATTCCATCAAGAACAATGGTGTAACACTCTACTCGCCAAAACTGACTCATTATACAGGGAGTTTTCAGTGCTTCTATTATTGAATTAGAATTGGGATTTTGATTCTGGGTGTCAGAGCTGAAAGCTAATGTAGAGATCAGGCCAGTGTCTTTGCTTTACAGGCGAGAAAGGAGAACTTTGAGGAGCACAGGAGCTTGCTGAAGGTCACTGTTCACCCACAGCACCTGCACCAGAAGCTGGGTCTCTCTGTTTCCCACCGAGTGCTTTATTATTTCCATTAACACTATCATTTACATAACTATACTTTGAGCTGTAAGTTGAAATATGGTTTATGCATTAAATATTTAATTAGATTCTCTCCTTTCCCATGCTTGAGTTCCTGAATACACTCCAAAGTTAAACAGCCCTTGCTACAAAGTAAACTGCTCTTATGATTTTCAAAGAATAAGATGGAAAAAATAATGATAATCCTTAATTGTAAAATCTGTCTTATTTGCTAAAGTACTTTTGTTCTCTCAGCACCGAGACAACTTCTCAGCCAGCTGGTCAGGAGATATTTCTCAAGGAAGATTTGATGTTGACACTAATGAAACCGTAGCCTGCTCCAAATCTGTTTAAGTAGTGAGAAAATTGAACTTTTTTTTTCTTCCCCTTTCTAGTCTTCCTTAAAGGGGAAAAATATCTCACTCTGTTTTTAAGCAGTTTCCATAGGATGTGCACTTTGTAGAGTGTATTAACGCTAATGTATAGGTCTTTCACCCCAACCAATTTCTTAACAACCTATTTGATTTGGTGGCATGGAACTACTAATGGGAAATATTTGTAAAAACCGGCTAGCAGGCTTTAGGACATTATGGAACTGAATGAGGCTGCTTTAGGTTAAATATTAGTATCTTCAACTTTTCAATGGAAGATACCCTTGGTGATGGATTCAGGCTTGTGTTCTGAAAAAGGAGAAGATCCTCCTTTCCTTGTTTGCCATGTGTCAGCTTTGGTGAACAATCTGTAATATACCCCGATGACAAAGTCATTAAGCTCATGTCTAGCCTGTCTTTCTAGTGACGTAAACATTCCCCACAAACTCTCATTTCCCTCCTGTAGAGTTTGGCCCTGTTCACACTAAGGAAAGACACGGATAAATACAGAATAGACTTTATAGACTGCTTTTGTTCCAGTTCTAAAATCATTCCTTTAACCACTATCACTGGGGAGTAAATAAAGTATCCTATATAATAAAAGGCTAATATGAAAATTGGCCCCTCAGGAGTTTGACCGCTCGCTATGACGTGTGCTGACCACCAGGGGCAGAGTGGAATGAAGGAAGGCTCCATCCGGCAGCCGGGGGAAGGAAGGCCCTGGCCAGCAGCCGGCAGCCTGGGGAAGGAAATCCCCGATGGGCCCTGATCACCAGCTAGGCCTAGGGACCCTACACGTGCATGAATTTCGTGCACCAGGCCTTTAGTATGTTAATAAGAAAAGAGAAAGAGAAAGCATATAGTTTAAACAATGTAGAATTAGAGGGGATCTCCAAAATCACTTAACCCAGCTGTAACTAAAACTCTGAGTTAAAATTATATACTCAGGGTCACACCATTAATTAGTAGGAGATACAAAATATAAAATTCCAATAGCTTGGTTCTTTTTAAAAAATTTTTGGAATTTGAAATTTTCTCATAGTGCTTTTCATTAAAAGCACGGCATGCAACTGAAATAATAACACGCTAACATAATCATAGAGATATGCAATGTGAGTTATCAACTTGTTCAGTTCTTTCATCTTGGAAATGAGTAAACTGAGTCCAAAGAGAGGCTCTCCCTCCCCACCGTTCCCCCTAGAGAACCGAGAGCTGTCAGTGTCCTTGTCAGGTTGCCATGTGTAATGTGGCAGAAGCGGGAGAGTCGAAGAGAGAGGAGCTTGGCATTGGGGAAAATTGATGATCCACCTGCCGGGAACTGAGCTTGGAGCAACAGCATTTGCCAGGGCCGAGGTTTCCTTGCTATGTGTCAGGAGAAGGGAAGCCAGGGCAGTTTCTAGCATCGCTCTGTGAAGAGCTGTGGCATGTTGTTATGTAAAACAAACCCAGACAAGGAAAGGGATGCCAACAAACAGGCTCGCCACACTTACTCAGCTGCCCTCCGGGGAGAGACTGACAGCCAGCTTCTCTGCCTCCTCTGCCTCTAGGAGTAAAAAGCACGCCGCTTGCTGAGTGTAGGTTGAATGACCCTGATGAAAATCTGAGCTGAAATCAATGCACCTCCTCACTGGGTCTCAGCCAGGGAAGAGCACTTGGGATAGCTATGCAGAGGAGCATCTTGGCTTGGCATGGAGCCACGTTCTTTAATCACCAGAAAGGACGGGCGTTCAGGAAACTGGACTGGCAGTTACAAGGAAATGAGGTTTTCCCTTTTTCTGGTTAATCCTGTGGCTCTACGCAAAAGCATAGTAAAGGCTGAATTTGTATCTCATGGTTCCCCTTTCTCTGCTCTCTTGCCTCTTGATGTGCTCTGTCCTATGGGACCCACCATCTCCTTTCCTCCTCCTGCCTAACTTCACACATGGCCTCTTCTTGCCCAAGGCAATGCTCTGTGCTCAACTCATGTTTATGCGATGCAAACAGTGTAGGCTTTGAGAGCAAATCTGGGTGTGCACCCTGACTCTAGTTCTTACTAGCTCTATCACGTTAGGAAAGTTACTGAGCTCCTCGGAATACCAGTTTCCTCATATCTACACTCATTTCTCCTCTGTGTCACATTCCCTCCCTCTGGTTTGGCCTCCTTGGTGAATCCCAGACTTCCAGGCAGAGCTGGCATTCTTGCTGTTCCTTAGACAGTCCAGCCATCCTCTTGCCTTAGTAACTTTGAGGCAATCAGCAGATAATATCTAGAAATCTGGGAAACCTAACTTTGCAGAATGGTCTACAGCAGCGGTTCTCAACCTGTGGGTCGAGACCCCTTTGGGAGTCGAATGACTCTTTCACAGGGGTTGCCTAAGACCATCGGAAAACACATATATAATTACATATTGTTTTTGTGATTAATCACTATGCTTTAATTATGTTCAATTTGTAACAATGAAAATACATCCTGCATATCAGATATTTACATTACGATTCATAACAGTAGCAAAATTACAATTATGAAGTAGCAACGAAAATAATTTTATGGTTGGAGGTCACCACAACATGAGGAACTGTATTAAAGGGTCACAGCATTAGGAAGGTTGAGAACCACTGGTCTATAGGATCCCAACAAACCTGATAGTGAAACTGTTCTGTGTGTTTGCACTGAGGGCTCTTCAGTGTCTGTGTCACCCACAATGTTGGTGGGAAATGGCTTGGTCACTAGAACCCAGATGCCCACTGATTATTTTATTCCTTCATAAGAAAAAAAAAGAAAAGAAAATCTAAAATGATTTATAAAACTTAACTCTAAGGCAGAAAGGATACATAAGACAGCAAGATAACATTGAATATCCAAAGGATTAAATAGAACTCCAACACCAAATATAGCTGGCCCAAAAATTCAACTGGAAGCAAATAGATACACATTTTAGGGATTAGAAGAAAAAAATTAGAGGCAGTAGGTTCTTGTAGTTGTTTCTCTACTAAAAAGTGCAAGTCTCTGACATCTCAGGATACAGCATATTTACCCCAAGGTCTTATCTGCCGTAGACCAATTCCAGCATGTCATAATTTCAAGTTTCATCAAAAGGTTGATGAGACTTGGGGACTCAACAGGGTTGAGTCACACATGTAGTCACCTGTTAGGAATGGCTAAAGGCATTTCCCCAAACCTGAATAGGATACATTAAATTGATTGTGGCTGCCAGACAGTTAAAGGGCATCTTAATCTACATGTTATTGCCTCCTACTGGCCAAACACCTGAACAGCTGTAGGCTAATTCCCCCATTCTGACAATGGACTCTGTACTAAACCCTGACCCTTTGAAGTGTATATCTCTGCCTCGCCTCAGGACAAGTTGTGTTAATAAAAAGCACGGGGTCCTGGGGACAAAGAGAGAACCTAAGACCTTAGATCTTAGCTCCTTTAGCTAAGCTCCTCTCACCCCCAATGCCTTTCAACATTATATTTCGTCTCCGGGTTCTTTATTAGTCTCTGGATTCCTATTAAATCTACACACAGCCCCTTCTCCAGATTCCTGAACCCTTCTTGATGCTGGGACAAGAATCCCGGCACTTATCTTTCCAGCTTTATTTATTCAAACTATTGAACACGATGAGGTATAGTAAAAAAAAAAAAATAGCACAACCCAAAGTGAGGAACCTTGCACACAGTTTTTCATATGCCTAGGTGCAAATACACACTCATATTCCTCCATTGCAAAAGGAACAGACTGTTCCTAATTTCAAGACTGTACTTACATTTATGAAACGCCCTTTCTAGGTGACTTATAAGCTCCCCTGAGCCATTTTGCAGAGGAGTATTTCAGTTCTACTTCATTGCTACTGGGAATTTTTAAGAGGAGCCAGTGCATTTTGGTTTTCTTATCTGATATTTTTCTAAAAAAGTAATCCAAATCTAGAATGGGTTGAAGACAGTTTTCTATTAAATAAAATAAAATATAAAATGTCAAGTACTGTATTTTGCCCTCCACTTATTTAATCCAAGTAAACTTCAAGGTAATTTAATCCAAGTAAACTTCCATTTTATAGATGAAGAAATGTCTGTTAAAAACAGATAAAATGACTCACTAAACTGCTCCTTGGTGAGTTTGTGGTTTAAACCTAAATTTTTCCAAATACTGAGCCATGTTTTTCTCATTCTTGTTTTTGGAAAAATTTGTGAAAACAACAACAACCGATCATATGTGAAACACAATACAATTCCGGGGAAATATTAAGTATTCAATAAACTGTTGCTATTAAAAGTCTATAGTGTCTTATCCACAGTATTCAATCTAAAGTTACAACATTAATCTGAAAATTAAATCTTCTTGCTTGTTGGAAGTTAATGGCTCTAAGGCAGTGGTTCTCAACCTTGGCTGCACACTAGAATTACCTGGGGATCTTTTTAAAATCCTGATTTCTGGGCCTCATCCTCTGGAAATTCTGTTTCTTTGTTATGGGGTGGGGCCACAACATTAGTAACAAAGAAACAGAATTTCCGGAGGATGAGGCCCAGAAATCAGGATGTTAAAAAGATTCCCACGTGATTCTAATGTGCAGCCAAGGTTGAGAACCACTGCTCTAAGGTAACAAATTAATATCTATTTAGAGGCTTCCCTTGGAAACATTTGAAGCTCCATGGTATTATTTGACCCTAGAGACCACTTCTTCACCATATGCCTCTTACTAGCTAAGAAAGAAATCACACCTTTTCTTACATTCCAGACTTTCCTTAGTATCCCTTTCTTTCTCTGGATTAATTTTCCGAAGAAGGTTATGCCTTTTCCTTCTGCCAGGTGCTGTTTCAAGACCTCTACTTAGAAGCTAAGCCCAGGTGGCAAGCATTGGCAGTAAGAAAGGTCCCGATACGCATGCCAGGAACTAAACAGCATATCAGATGCAGTGGACTTCCAGTGACACTCCTGGGTACAGGAACACAGAACACACCACAGTGTCAGACCTGCAGAAATGTGTTGTGGGGAGACGGAATCACTTGTGTAAGAGGGAATAATGAGGCCAGTGTATCCTTAATATCTGAGGCAGCGCTTCTCAAGCTTTATGATGCCTAAGAATCACCCTGGGGTCCTGTTTCAAATGCTGATTCTAAGGCTACATTCTGGAGATTCTAATTCCACAGATTGAGGTGGGGCCTGGAAATCTGCACTTTGAATAAGGAACAGAAATGATGCTGAAGTACTCATAACGTCCTCTGAGAAATCATGCTCTGAAAAAATCAGAGGGGGAAATGGGCACATCTGTAATAGTGTAAACAATAAAACTAAAGTAAAAAGAAAACCAGAGGGGTAGAGGACCAAGTAACAAAGGTTAGGAATGAAGCAACAGCTGAGGGATTCCAATGCTACCTCTTTTTCTTTCAGAGCCCCCTCATTGCTGTAAAGGTGAAGAGAATCAATTGTCCCCATAAGTCATTTTAATGACTCATAGGAGAGGATAACACAGTCATCTGGATCAATTGCAGAGCTTTAAGTAAAGACATAAAATCCTTTATTCCACACCTCTTGGGGATAGATGTGTTTTTGAAGCCATGTAAAAAATGATTTTAAGATGGTAACACTATGCATGTGACATGGGTTATGTCTTGTTCACAATTCAGAAGAGTCTGGGACAGTAGCCATACTCGAACATGCCAATGTTTCTGCAGGAAAATGTATGAATATTCATACTAAATGAGAGATAAAGTCTATAACAAGCTTTGTGTCCTTTCAGGTCAGTTCTTTCTGCCAAATGCATTGAGATCAGGTTGGTTTAGTGGCAATGCAATAGAAGATTTAATTTTCAGATTAATGTTGTAACTTGAGATTGAATACTGTGGATAAGACACTATAGACTTTTCATAGCAACAGTTTATTGAATACTTAATATTTGCCCGGCATTGTATTGTGTTTCACATATGATTGGTTGTTGTTTTCACAATATTCCTCTGGGGAAAATGGCTTATTGCTCTCATCTCATCATAAAAGTGAGGAAACTGAGGCCCAGAGGGTTAAAATGATGTTCTCAATGACAGGCTAGGGAGGGAAAGAGCAGGATAAGAATGTGGCTGATCTGACTATAAGGACGATGAGATCCTTTACACTGTGCTAGACTGCCTGGCTCCAAAATTGTCTCCTTCACTACTAAATTAAGAAAGAAAAACTGCACTTCAATGGCAATATAAATGCAACTTTAAAATTTCTTGATATTAATTCCTAAAATCTTCTACTTGTATGCATTCATGTAGTTCTTTAGTGCAGCTCACGAATATTCGCCTTCTCCTTGTATTCTGGATCATGGTAGAAAACCACTCCTTCATCCCCATTGGAGTTAGGTGTGGCCATGTGGTTGCTCAGGGAGCCTAATCCTGATTGTTACAGCACTCACTAATCTGCTGTTACTCGGTTTTACCGCTTTGCATCTATATTATTAGCTTCATTTTCCATTCCTAAAGTCTAAAATGACCAAAGTAAACATCCTTTATAATAAAAGCCTAATATGCAAATCAGCCATGGCGGAATGACCAGTCGCTATGACACACATTGTCCACACATTGTCCACCAGGGTGTAGATGCTCAATGCATGAGCTGCCCTCAGGCCCCAAGCCAGCCAAGGTGCGTGCCAGCTCGCCCTACCCGTCACTCCACAGATCGGCCATGATGGCTGGCCAGATCTAGGGATCCTACCCATGCACGAATTTTGTGCATCAGGCCTCTAGACAATTAATAATGTTGTGTATTAATTTTGCTGTTGGCATTACCACTGTTTCCTACCCTGGGCCTTTTCCATCAGCAATATATTATTAAAGGAATATAAGAAAATATATTCTGTTATATTTTTGGTCTGATACCAATGATTGCTCCAAACTGCTAGGCTTACTTTTAAATATTAAGACAATGTTAATTTAATGATAACCTATTTTTACACTGATTTTTATTATTTATTTTTCTTCATATTAGTAAGATTCATCTAATCTTCTCTAGGTTTAAGAAAATGAGCACCATTGTAATGGAAGTTTATAGGTCATTTACTCAGTATCTTATTCCTTCCTTTTTCTTTGACCAAAATACCCTAATTTCCCTTTGGAATGTACTTTTCTCCTTTCTCAGTCATTGAATTTGGGTAACCATCTCACTCCAGATCCTGGGGTCAGGATTAAAATGCAGATCCTACCCTCATGGCTAGAGTGATTCAAGGATGTGAATCAGAACAAATTCAGAGCCAGTAAAGATGTATACCAGGAGCTCCAAGGGGAAGTTCTCTTGTTAGTGTGGTGGGAAGATATGAGGTCTGGTCTCAATGGGTCATTTTACTACTACTAAGTGAGAAGCTGGATCTCCATGGTGGATCATCCACAGACTAGAGTCTGAGGATGGAGCCAAACCGTGGATAGAAGAGGAAAGAAAAAGACAGAAATCAGATCTTTGGTAACATTTTTTTGAGTAACTGAATCTCACTTAAATAATCCTCCTGTCTGTCACATATCTTGATACTCGAAGTAAATTTTCCTTAGAGTACTTTGAGACAAAGGGAATGTGACTGTCTTTAAATAACTTAGAATATGTGGACAGTTCTTTCTTGAGTGGAACCAGTGACCAACTAGGCTTTAACAGTGATGGCGAACCTATGACACGTGTGTCAGAGGTGACACGCGAACTCATTTTTTTGGTTGATTTTTCTTTGTTAAATGGCATTTAAATATATAAAATAAATATCAAAAATATAAGTCTTTGTTTTACTATGGTTGCAAATATCAAAAAATTTCTATATATGACACGGCACCAGAGTTAAGTTAGGGTTTTTCAAAATGCTGACACACCGAGCTCAAAAGGTTCGCCATCACTGCTTTAGGACTTCCCCAAGTGTGCACTGAGCTTTCCTTACATATTCACTCAAAGCTGTGCCTCAAGTGGCGGGGGGAGGGCAGGAGTGTCACTTAATACATCTGTTTTCAGTGAATTTATAATCTATTTGGAGAGGCAAGAAACATGTGCAATAATTAAGGAAACACAAAATGCTTAGCTACATGGTAGTGACTATCAGTGCAATAAACACCTTGAAAGCAGCAGTGCAAGAAACAAGAGTCAGGGAAGATGTCATGCACACAATATCACTAGATCTTGGCTTTTGAAAGTTTGTGCATGATTTGACCATAAAGAAAGGAGCTGAGTATTTTAAGGAGGGGGAATAGAATTGTAGTGGATGGTAATGGAGAAACCAACACTATCCTACCATTCACTCAGTCAGCTATGGGGCAAGGCCCATTTCCCACAGTGTATCCCTTGGCATCTCAAGATAATCCTGTGATGTAGACACTATTAATTCTATTTTATAGAAGAGTTGGTTTAGTTTTGTTTTGGTTTGATTTGTTTTTTATAGGCACAACATTGCATTAGAGATCTAACTCTATGAATTGCATTTAAATATTCAACTCCCTGCTTAATTTTGATCAATGTAACTTTCTTTTAGCTCTGCATAAATAAAAATTACTTCAAAATATGTAAGCAAATTTGTGTCTGATTTTAAAATAAATATGTGAGTGTGTATATGTGTGTGTGTGTGTGTGTGTGTGTGTGTGTTCCTTAATACATCAGCAAAATATTTCAAGCTCTAGGCTAGTGGAATAAAGAAAGATATATATGAAACTCATC
This sequence comes from Myotis lucifugus, assembly GCF_000147115.1. NCBI lineage: Eukaryota > Metazoa > Chordata > Mammalia > Chiroptera > Vespertilionidae > Myotis > Myotis lucifugus. Next base: position 904,837 of record NW_005871291.1, read on the forward strand.
TCACTCAATTCCCCAAATTCTATTATGCTTCTTTGTATAATTTAAAGTTAAGAACTTTTTAAAAGCTGGCTTTTGCCCTCAGTAACACTAAGACATTACAGAGCCAGTGAAAGCATTAATTTATTCATCCATGCATAGTTCTATCTGACCCTTTGATTGCAGCTCTTCCACATTTTACAAGAACAGACATTTAAATGCCAAACTAAGATCTCTCAGCACAAACAGGAATTAATTTTCCTGGTGTCATCTTCTCACTCTCTGTTGAAGCCAATACTGGTGAGAAGTGCAAGCCCGGAATTTTGAATAGTTTTCTGCAATAAGCCTACAAATCGTAATTACTTTAAGCAATACTCCCTTGCTTGAGAGAGATCACATTAACGTTCTTTCTGCTCTGTCCACATCTCTATGCAAGCTAATTTCTCCCTGTTTTCAAGATTCAGTCAAATGCTTGTATATCCACAATTCTTTGTTTTAGCTCCCTTCCTTTAATTTTACAACAGATGGTCATAGAACACCTACTATGTGCCAGGTCCTGAGCTGGCTGCCAGGGAGATGACCATGAATTTGGGCTTCCATGGCATTTTATCTGCCCTCAAGCTTATAAAGGAGAAGCCCTGTCATCAAATACAAAGAGTCTGCAGTATGTCAGTTAATTAGAAGTGGTCTTTTATCAGATATTAATAAATATGATTTATACAATGTTTTAAAATGCATTTTAACCTGAAAAAATACACTTTATCCACCAGAAAACAAACAGGTCCAAGGTTTTTATTCTTTGAATAAGAACCTGCCAATTTGTTTTAAAAGTGTCACTTTTCATACATAAATCACATATAAATTTTAAGGGCAACAGCTGTTTGATGTAAGGTGTAAGAAAGCGGTTCAATTTTTTAATGACCGGTTTGGCAGTATAGTGCATATGGCTGGCTATCAGTCCAGATATAGGGATTATGTATTTTTGTCTGCCAAGAGCATCTCCTCCTGATAAAAAAGGCTCGCCCCCCCATTTGAGCAAGCCTATCCTATATAATCTATCTATACTAATAAAAGGGTAATATGCTAATTAGACCGGGTTGACCGGCCATCTTCCGGACGTCCGACTTCCTTCTGGACAAAGCCATGGTGGTGGGGGCCAAGGCAGAGGCATTTAGGGGAGATCAGCCTGGCAGGGGAGGGCAGTTGGGAGCGAGATCAGGCCAGCAGGGGAGGGCAGTTGGGGGCAACCAGGCCAGCAGGGGAGGGCCGTTGGGGGTGAGATCAGGCTGGCAGGGGAGGGCAGTTAGGGGCGATCAGGCAGGCAAGCAGAGAGGTTAGGGGCAATCAGGCAGGCAGGCAGAGGCAGTTAGGGGTGATCAGGCAGGCAGGCAGGTGAGCAGTTAGGAGCCAGCAGTCCCAGATTGCAAGAGGGATGTCTGACTGCTGGTTTAGGCTGATTGGAGAGGGTGCAGGCTGGGCTGAGGGAACCCCATCCCCCGTGCATGTATTTCATGCACCGGGCCACTAGTAATTTATAATTAGCCCACAACTAAATATATGCCTTGCTGTAGTATTTAATATATTATTAAAATAGTTTAACTTTTATAAACATATCTGGTTAGAAATTCAGCAGACTGGTTAAATATTAAATTCAAAGAATTTTAAGAACATGTAATATAGTAACCCATAAGCCTCAAGTATTCAAATTGCCTTGGAAATCAGTCAGTACTTGCTGCAGAGGTAATAGAGATGGTAGCTGCATAGATTAGTTTGAAGTGAATTAAAGAGGGTAAAGAGCGCTTCTACAGTTTTATAATTATTTGAATAACTAACTAAAATAACTAGTCCTTATACTTCTAAAAGTGAGATGCATGCCTCATATTATTTTTAACCTGTTATCTCCTGACACTGTTTTATTTATCATATGTGCTTAGGAAGTACTAAATGAATGATGAACAAAGTAACCAACTGAAGAACACCTTGGTTAATGAAAGAAATGTTAGATTTTATACCATGTTTAATAGGAATTTTTAATATAAATTGGCAAGCTTCCTTGCTGTATAATGCTGTATAAATGATCCTATAAAGTTATGTATAATGCTTTGCAATTACAAAGCCATTTTCACATACTTTAATCTCATTTAATTATTATAAAGATTCTAAATAGAATATTTTAGTCCTTATTTATAAGCATGGAAACTAGCTCAGAAACATGCCCTAGTCCATGTAGTTTGCAGAGATGGCACCAGAGCTCTGGGTATCTGCCTCCTCGTCCAGAATTCTCCCGTCTCCCTCTTTAGCTACGTAGAAAGATGCATCATTCAAATAAATGCTGCAGCACTGGAGGGCTGATTGCAACTTCCTAATGTCACCATTGCCCAGAGAATTCTAGTAGGTATGGTTTCATGTCAGACATGGAATTTCAATCCTAGAGTGATGGATCTCAAGAAGAGCTCAATAACAATACTCTCCTTGACTATGACCTATTATATTCCCCTAGGCCACAGAGAGGACTCCTCTGGAACTGATGGATCAGAGGTTGACTATATCATCAAATGACTATCATATCTAGAGATCAGAATTGTCTGGATGCAAAGCTCATTTCTGGCACTTCCATGGGAGGGAAATGCAAAAAGCAGGGGAAGACAAGCAGAAACCTTACAGCATCTCACTCACTGAGCGTTATGCTGACACAGCTACAGAAACCTCACTTTGGCTGAGGTTTTAGTGAAGGCTCCCCAAGCAAACTTCATTTCTCAGAGTGTGGCTGGCAGCTGGTCTCTGCAGACACCTCTCTCCCACCAGCTTCAGTTTGGGAGGCACTAGGCATTGCAGGCAGGGGGCGAGCATCCCTACTGCCAGAAAGAGGGGTGGGTGGAGCTAGGCACTTCGCAAACATAAGCTCCTGGAGCAGTCACAATTAAGAACTACAATAGCTCTTAAACCGGTTAATGACTTACCGATACTTTCCAATTATATTCCAAAGGTATACTAAGGTACTTTAAACATTTGAGATATTTTTAGGTTAATAGTTTCTTCATTCAGGAAGAAAAAAAGAGTGAGGATGACATACTGTACTATTGAAGCATGTATGCATGGATGTGCTCTGGTGCAGTAAAAAGTATGGATTTCTGTGCGTGATGCTTCATTAGGGTTGTCACAGAGATTCATGTAAAATTATTTAAAATTCACTTAGATACAGCTCATTGTCATCCCATTAGACTGTCAGCTGCTCAAGGGCAAGAACCATGTCTAATTTATCGTCTTGGACCCTATTAATGGTGCTGAAACATAGGAGGTTCTGAATGAATCACAATGAAATGAACTTAGCTGATATCAGAGAGAGGAGCTAGCCGGGACAACTCTTGGTAGAGCGGAGCCAAGGTGCACAGATGTATATGGGCAGGTTTTGCAATCTGAACTGAGTTTGACCCACTCATTAGACCTGAGACCTTGGGCAACTTACACCTCCTTTCTGAGCCTCTATTTTTTCATTTGTTAAATGGCTGTATTAACACCCACTGCATGGGGTCATTGAGAGAGTTAAATAACATTGACACTATTTACTATTTCAATAGCAAAAAATACCTTTAAAAATGTTTTCATGAAGTAAAAATATCTTTAAAAATGTTTTTAATTTTCTTTAGAGCAATAAAAATCCTGGGCCAGTTAAAAGAAAACAATGAAGAAACCATTTTTCTGTTCAGTATGTTTTGAGTGGGTTTGCCCACTAATTTGCATGCATTCTATACTGCATCTCTGACTATTCTGAGAGTTGCTGAAATCCAACAGTAAATAAGCCTCTAAGACAAAGGAAACTGACACATTCAGGGGCTTATGAGGAGACCTTTAAAATGTCTCTTTTCATTAGTTAACATATGGTGAGGGAACGAGATTGAAACTGGAGCAGCCTTGTTGAACCTGCCTTTGGCAAAAGCTAGTAGCATTTTGGCATGTGCCTTCTAGGCTTGCTGATCTCAGATTACAGTGGTTTTAACGTACATCATAACTGCAGAATTATTTTTCCCCTACCTCTTCACCCCTTTCCCTCACTAAAGGCATCCTCATAAAGGAAACTTACAGAGCAGAATGTTTAAGAACCTGGTTTGCTCTGATTTCGGACCCTTTATTTCTCTGACTGAATGTCAGGGCTTGGACTAGGTACCTAATTTTCTTGAGTTTACAGTTTCTTTTCTCTCAAAGAAGGTAGTAATCATATATACTTGGAGGTTTTAATGGGGATTAAAAGAGACTTTATAGAAATTGCCATGTGCAGTTTGTTCCGCAATTTGTTTTCAGTAAATAAACTATGTTATTCATTATTTCGTTGACTAACTGTATTCCCTTAAAATAAACAGCAATTATCCTGAGAGAAATATTCAATGAGGCCATCAGTTTTAAAGAAGAACTAAGCATTGGTTTCTCCCATCCCAACCAGAACAAAGCCTAGCGCTCATGCAAAGTGTGATAATGCTTCTTGCATCCCCTCTTAGAGGCAAGAGACTGCCCTCAATGTGTTAAAATGAAAGCATACTTCTCTTAAAATGTGTTTCTAAAACTCTACATGAATTTTGTGTTTTTTACCCTACATTCCTCAAGTAAAGGTTTAACTTTTCAGTCCCAGAAAAGTTAAAGGACTGAAATTAGCCCTGCTCAGCTCTCTTGCAAACCCCTAGGGACTTCAAAACTGTCAAATGCTACAGGTTCCTTCTTGGCATTAGATGACAATGCATTAGTCCTAGGGACCTGCAAAATCCATTATTCCATCTCCCTCTGTATGTAACTTTATTTATCATTTTATTTCCAAATTTAGCCTTGATTTTTTTCATAGCAATACCCCCACCACCCAAGAATAGCAAAAAAATGTCAGAAGTTTACCTCTTGTGTTGCTTTAATAATTCCCCTGATTGTTATTATGATTGTTATTTTCATGAAGTGCTAATGACAAAATCTGATCATGGAACCCAAGAGTGAGAAGCAGGAACATGAGTCACACTCCCAGACTTGCTCCTTCTGGAGCTGGGATAAGTGATTCATTTTTTTTTCATGTCTTCATGGCACAAATATATAAATATATATATATATATATATATATATATATATATATATATATGCACTAGAGGACGGTGCACAAAAATTTGTGCACTCGGGGGGGTCCCTCAGCCCGGCCTATGTCCTCTTGCAGTTTGGGACCCCTTGGAAGATGTCCACCTGCTGGCTTAGGCCTGCTCCCTGGGGGATCGGGCCCAAGCTGGCACTCAGACATCCCTCAGGCAGCCCGGCAGCCCTCGGGGGATGTCCACTTAGCAGCAGGGAGCAGACCTAAGCTGCAGTTGTACATCCTTAGTGCTGCTGAGGAGGCGGGAAAGGCTCCCACCACCAACACTGTGCTGGCAGCCATCAGCCTGGCTTGTGGCTGAGCAGAGCTCTTCCTGTGGGAGCGCACTGACCACCAGGGGACAGCTCTTGCATTGAGCATCTGCCCCCTGGTGCTCAGTATGTGTCATAGTGACCAGTCATTCCCAGTCGTTCTGCTGTTAGGGTCAATTTGCATATTACCCTTTTATTGTATAGGATAGAGGCCTGGTGCACGGGTGGGGGCCATCTGGTTTGCCCTGAAGGGTGTCCCGGATCAGGGTGGGGTTCTCGCTGGGGTGCCTGGCCAGCCTGGGTGAGGGGCTGATGGCTGTTTGCAGCTAGTCACACCTCCTTCAGGGTGGGGGTCCCCACTGGGGTGCCTAGCCAGCCTGGGTGAGAGGCTGATGGCTGTTTGCAGGCTGGTCAAGCCCCCCCCAATGGGGACCCTCACCCCATGGAGGTTTGGCCAGCCTGGGTAAGGGGCTGAGGGCTGTTTTCAGGCTGGCCAAGCTCCCCGGCAACGGAAGCTCCCAGCCTCTCCTTTTTTTATTTTTATTTTTTATTTTATTCTGGGATTTATTTACCTTCTATAATTGAAACTTTGTATCCTTTAGTGGAGCTCAGAGCTGGACAGGACGGGCGGGAAGCTTGGCTTCCTCCATCGCCAGGGGCAACCCAAGCCTCCTGCTCGCTCCAGCTCCGTGGCTGCTGGCTGCCATCTTGGTTGGGTTAATTTGCATATAGTTGATCTGATTGGCTGGTGAGTGTGGCTTAAGGCGTAGTGAAGGTATGGTCAATTTGCATGTTTGTCTTTTATTAGTGTAGATATTAGAGGCCCGGCGCATGAAATTCGTGCACGGGGATGGGGTGGGGGTTCCCTCAGCCTGGTCTTCACCCTCTCCAATCCAGGATCCCTCTCGCAATCCAGGACTGCTGGATCCTAACTGCTCAGCTGCCTGATTGTCCCTAGCCACCTGTGCCTGCCTGATGCCCCTAACTGCTCTAGTATATATAAACTAGTATGTTTATCTTAAGTCTTAACTCCAAGGCTTTAGACATCAGATTTCCAGGGGCCTTATAGATGATTATTAATGCAATGATGATGATGTTGCTTTGTTATAAAGCATTTTCACATCCATTGTCTCATTTGGCTCTCTCTACACCTGTCTGAGAAAAGATGCCTGCTAATGTCATATATACCTTACTGACAAGAAACTGAAGTGCAAGGGTGAAAATAATTTGATCAAGGTGATGCCAACAAGTTAGAGGCAGGCCTGGGAGTGAAACTGGATTTTAAGAAATACTAAAGCTTTCCTTTCATTGCTCCATGATATTGTAACTAAGTCATTAATCACATGTGACTAATGACTTAAATTTCTAAGCACTATTAAAAATGCTAAAGCATATGCAATTTATTCTACAGAAAGCTGAGATTTTTCAGAAAGCATAGAAGTAGACATATGTCATCTTTTTAACTCTGCTGCATATTTACATGAATCTTGAAAAGTACCTAGCACAGTGCCTCACATAGATGTGACATTCTCAATAAAAGCTGGCTTTAACATCCACATTATCATCATCAAGTCATTATCAACATGACTTATCAGTGTATAGATTAATAATGGCAGATTTTTAGGACCAAAATAACTCCTACTACTTACTTATCCATTGACAGCCAATGAAATGTTCTTTTTTAAAATTAGACTAGAGGCCCAGTGCACGAAATTTGTGCACTAGGGTGGGGAGGGTTCCCTCAGCCTGGCCTGCACCCTCTTGCAGTCCAGGAGCCCTCGGGGGATGTCCGACCACCAGCTTAGGCCTGTAGGGAGCAGGCCTAAGCCACAGTTGGACATCCTTAGTGCTGCCACGGAGGCTGGAGAGGCTTCCTGCCACCGCTGCTGTACTCATCAGCTGTCAGCCTGGCTTGTGGCTGAGCAACACTCCCCCTGCGTTGAGTGTCTGCCCCCTGGTGGTCATTGCATGTCATAGCGACTGGTCAGTCCCCGTTTGGTGGATTTGCATATTATCCTTTTATTATATAGGACTAGTTTTAGGTAATGGCAAGGAGACAGGGGCTGGGGACTTAGATGCTATTGTTTAGTTCTAGTTCTGCTAATAACTAGACAAAACAAAATGTTTTAAGTTATTGATAGATGAAGTACTTCATCTGTCAATAGAGAAATAATTAACTTAAAGAATGTTTCATAGAGGAAGGGTTAAAATTTTAGCTCATTGTTACGATTAAATAAAATAAAACATAAATTTTACTTGCAACTGCTCTATTTGCACTTTCTTAGGACTGTTAGAGGCATTCAGGATTTTTTTCCATGTAAAAAGTAACAGCAATCAAGACAGACTGACCTTTGCATTACTTTATGGCCATTCTTTATTAAATTGTGTTCAATCATCCTACTGACATGAGGATGATTCTGGTTTATTGTTTCCTAGAAGTCACCACTGCCTAATATCTGTAAAATTGAATTTAGTACGGGACCAATATTTATGGACTTGTTTTTTGTTGTAATTAATAAGCTGTTCCGGCAGTACAGCAGAGGAAATCTTGCCCATGTTTATAAAACGTGACAGTTCCTATCACCCTACAGTCATTTTCATGTTAATATTGTGTCTTCTCACCTCTTCTTCTGAAGCCAATTTTACATAAATAGGAAATCATGGCTCCAGGTCATTGACAAAGTGAAGCAGGCTTAACCCCAAACAGTCTTTTTTTAGAGGATAATTTTCAGAGTGAGAGAGATGTTATACCTGGGCTCTGTTTTCTTTGACAGGTAGTCATTGCTTTCCCTGGCTGGGATGACATCCTGACATGTGATTTTGAGCTACACTTACTTACGTGGCCAGGTAGGTTGGCCATGTGTAGCATAAAGGATTATTCTAATGGTAAATTTTGGTTATAATTTTGTAGTTCAAACTATTTTCTATCTTTTTCTACCAAGTTCATACCTACAGAGGCCTTTCCTGAGGCCCTTTGCTTGCCCCTATGACTTGCTTTGGCAAATAGAATGTGTGTCAAGTGACACATGCCTATCATAGCAGACATTTCAAGAATAATTTTTTAAAATTATTTCTCCCTTTGGCAATGAGAATGGTAAGCCACAGAATGAAAAGAAATGGGGAAGAGCAATACATTACATATTAGTTTTAAACTACTGAGATTTGAGGGCTATTTGCTTAAACTGGCCAGTACTACCTAATTCTGCCTTATTTGTATACAACCAGCTTTGGATAGACAGATGATAGATAGAAAGATATACAGACAGACAGATGGACAAATAGATGCCATAACAATACAAAGAAAACAAATTACACACCAGATAAAGATAAATGGCCAAGAGCAAGCCTTTCTGCAAACACAAATTTAGAAACAGCTCTAGCTTTCATGTCATCACTGGATTGGAAAATCAACCTGTCAGTCAGGAAAATGGGTGTCTGTTTAGTAACTTACTCTCTGGTTTTGAACAAGGTCCTTACTGTCTTGATACATTTCTACAAGATTGGTTGTATATAATAATCTCACCTGGAAAATCAGCATCGCATTATAGAATCACTGTGCAAAGTTAATGAAGCGTTGTTTATATAAAGGGCTTACCAATGCTGGCACATCATGTCTGTCTTATTGTTGTAGAAGGGTTAGCATCAGTACTGTTTTTTTGTTTTTGTTTTTTTGTTAATCCTCACCCTAGGGTATTTTTCCATTGAATTTTAGGGAGAGTAGAAGAGAGAGGGAAAGAGTGAGAGAGAAACATCAATGTGGGAGAGACACAGCCATTGGTTGCCTCCTACATGAGCCCGGCCCAGGCCCGGGAGGAGCTTGCAGCCAAGGTACTTGCCCTTGACCAGAATTGAACCCAGGACCCTTTGGTCTGAAGGCTGACGCTCTGTCCATTGAACCAAACCAGCTAGGATAGAGTCAGTACTACTTTAATGGACTGCCAATTCACAGCATATATACTTTAGTCAAATTTATGTAATTAAGCTTTTAAAAATAAAATATTAAATTAAGGTTATTCTAATCACTGCTGATTACAAGTATTCTCTCTATTTAAGGTCAATGACTGTCCTTTCTCCTTTCAAAAGCGTTGTCATTATCATTGTCCTATCCTGACCCTCTCTCAATTTCTCATTCACAGTAAATTCAGTTGACATCCACCCTCGATCCTCACACCCACAGCGGGCCTATTTTTCCTGTGCCAAATTCATTTTTCAGACCTTAACTAACTTATCAACCATTTCTATGGCAACACCCTGGGCCTCTTGCCCCCACAGTTGCCACCAAGGTTCTCTATACATGATAGATAAAATAGATCTGTTAATTTCTGAGTTTCACAGAATCAGAAAACCAGAGGAAATTTCTATTAGGAACTCATGGGGATATAGAAAACCTACATAACGACCAAAAGTTTGCTTTTCACAGAGCTGCTAAATATAAGAAAAAACAACACAACATTTCGGGGACAAAAAGAACCTTTAATTTCAATCTAGTCTGGTGTTTTATTTTGAGATGAAGAAATTAAAGGGCAAGAGAGAAAATCACTAGTTCAAGGTCATTCACCTATATGGTAGCACAACCTCAAAGGCCATTCTCAAATAGCAGTCATAGTCTTTTGCTCTATATCCAGCTATCTCATTTTATCAAAGAAAATAGAGAACAGGGTTTTATTACAGAACAATAACTGTATTCATCTTCAAAAAAGTACAATGGGAAAAAGTGTTAATTGGCTATGTATGACTGCTAATCAGTAATGTGCAGGAAAATTGCAACAAAGCTTCTGGTGCTTGTATGTGGGCTGAAAAAGAAAAACACAGAGAAGGCTAGATGCACAGATGTTTGTATAGGAAACTTCAGAATTTTATATTTACTTTAAGTCCATCTTTCATGAAAGTGGATCGTAGAGCTAAAGTGAATGAACTTAAAATCAATTCGAATCATATGTACTAGACAGTTATGATAAATAAACCCAGTTTTGGAATGTAAAAATCAAGTGAGACCTAGGTCAGCCAGGTTCTGGCACCTCTCTGTCAATCACTATATATTCTCAGGCAAACCTTGGTTGGGTAATACATATCACATTCATCCCTTAGAGCGTTGTTTCATGATAGAAACTCCCTTGGCCTATCAAAGGTAAAAATATTTATTTTCACAGACACATATGTTTTCTCATTTGCTCTCATTATCTTTCATTTTCCCTATTTTTAGGTAGAGATACAGAGGCACATAATTTTCTAAAATAAGGAAATAGTTATTTAAGAAGAAAGACATATAGCCCTGAAAAGACAACAGGAAGTGGTAGGGATTCTGGTAAACCCGAGATTGTGCCTCACCTAATGGGACAAGTGACAATTCAGCTCTGCCCAATAATTTTCAAATGCCAGTGAAGACCCCAATGTTTACAATGGAAATATATCTAAAATTCCCATGTAAAATTTCTCAGTTGTTCAATGTTGACTAAAATAAATAAAATTTAACTCTATTCTTGTCTAATGATCCATGATCTAGGCTGGAGTTAGAGAATTGACTACAATATACTTTGCCTCTTTGGATAATTTCTTTAAAAGTAAAATTAAAATTGGGCTTGATCTTCAAGATTTAGCCCTAATTTTTCTTTTTCTTTTTTTTAAATTGTTTTATTGCTTAAAGTATTACAAAGAGTATTTTTGTCTCCGTCACTAATCCTGGTAACAAGAAACCACCAACTAAGAAAAGGTAATTATTAGGTGGTTACAATTTGTCTCCATAATTGCATTATCTCTTATCTCTTTAACAAGTAACTCTTACACAGCTCATGAAGTACACATTTCCTTTTATATTACACTAGAGGCCCGGTGCACAAAAATTTGTGCACTCGGGGGGGTGGGGAGGGGCGTCCCCCAGCCCGGCCTGTGCCCTCTCGCAGTCTGGGACCCCTCGGGAGATAATGACCTGCTGGCTTAGGCCTGCTCCCGGGTGGCAGAGGGCACGTCCAATCCCTAGGTGCAGCCCCTGGTCAGGCTCAGAGCAGGGCCGACTGGGGAGTTGGGGCGCCGCCCCGTCATGCACAGAGCAGGGCGGATCAGGAGGTTGCGATGCCACCCTCAGTCACGCTCAGGGTAGGGCCGATTGGGGGGTTGGGGCACTGCCCCCTGTCACACTCAAGGCAGGGTCGATGGGGAGGTTGCGGCACCACCCTCAGTCACGCTCAGGGTAGGGCCGATTGGGGGGTTGGGGCGCTGCCCCCTGTCACTCACAGAGCAGGGCCAATCAGGGGGTTGAGGAACTCCCCCCTGTCACTCACAGAGTAGGGCCGATAGGGGAGTTGGGGCACCGCCCCCTGTCACACACAGAGCAGGACGGATCAGGCGGTTGGGGCGCTGCACCCTGTCACACTCAGGGCAGGGCCAATGGGGAGGTTATGGCTCTACCCTGTCACATACAGAGCAAGGCCCCTGGAGGGGGGTTGGGGCGCAACCCTCTATCACCCACAAAGCAGGGCTGATCAGGGGGTTGGGGCGCCGCCACTGTCACACTCGGGGCAGGGCCGATGGAGAGGTTATGGCTCTACCCTGTCACACACAGAGCAGGGCCCATGGGGGGGGCGGGGGTTGGGGCGCCGCACCCTGTCACACACAGAGCAGGGCCGATCAGGTGGTTGGTGCGCTGCACCCTGTCAAACACAGAGCCGCAGGGCAATCAGGGGATTGGGGAGCTCCCCCCTATCAGGCACAGAGCAGGGCTGATCAGGGGGTTGGGGGGCCTTCCCCTGTCAGGAACAGAGCAGGGCAGATAGGGAGGTTGTGGCCCCGCCCCCTGTCACACACAGAACCGCAGGGCGATCAGGGGGTTTGGGCGCTGCCCCCTGTCACTCTGATCCCGGTGCCGGGATCCTCGCTGCTCCGCTGATCCTGGTGCCGGGAGGCATATTACCCTTTTACTATATAGAATAGAGGCCTGGTGCACAGGTAGGGGCTGGCTGGTTTGCCCTGAAGGGTGTCCTGGATCAGGGTGGGGGTCCCCACTGGGGTGCCTGGCCAGTCTGGGTGAGGGGCTGAGGGCTGTTTTCCGGCTGGCGAGTGACTGAAGCTCCCAACCGCTCCTTGTTTTCCTTTTTTTTAATTTTATTCTGGGCCAGCTTTAGCTCTGAGGCCTCGCTGCTGAAAACATCGATACAATGTTGTGGTCCTGCTGGCTTTCAGTCCGGCTGGTTTCTGGGGTTTTGTTTAGCTTCTTATTTGCAACATAGTACATAGTTGCTTAGAGTTGCAGCTGAGAGGCTGGCAAGTTAGGCGGGGAACGTTGGAGTTCGCAGTCAATGAAGCAAGCAAGCCTCCCTGCTCGCTTCAGTGCATGGCTGCCGGCCGCCATCTTGGCTGACAGTTAATTTGCATAAGGATATGCTGATTAGCCAATGGGAAGGGTAGCGGTCGTACGCTAATTACCATGTTTCTCTTTTATTAGTGTTGATTAGAGACCCAGTGCACGAAATTCGTGCATGCGGGAGTCCCTCAGCCCGGCCTGCACCCTCTCTATTCCAGGACCCCTCAGGGGACGTCCAACTGCCTAAACGGGCAGTCAGACATCCCTCTTGCAATCCAGGACCTCTGGCTCCTAACCACTCACCTGCCTGCCTGCCTAATCGCCCCTAACCACTCTGCCTGCCTGCCTGGTTGCCCCTAACTGCCCTCCCCTGCCAGCCTGGTTGCCACTAACTGCCCTCCCTTGCCGGCCTGGTCGCCCTAACTGCCCTCCCCTGCCGGTCTGGTCACCCCTAACTGCTCTCCCCTGCTGGCCTGGTTGCCCCTTACTGCCTCTGCCTCAGCCCCTGCCACCGTAGCTTTGTCTGGAAGGATGTCCAGAAGTTTGTCCAGAAGATGTCTGGTCTAATTAGCATATTACCCTTTTATTAGTATAGATAGCACTTCACCACTTAACAATGAACAATAGATATAATAATGGAAAACAAGGTGTGTGGTACTGTAAGTAATATGAGTGTAGGCAGATTAAAAATTGTGTTTGGAAATTATTCCAATGAACTCAGTTTTTTAAATTGAAGCTTTCATATTATCAGCAATATCACTTACTGTACTTCAGTATTCAAAAATAAAGATATATTGCTTATAGAAAAGCACTTATGGGTAAAACAATTAGGTTTGTGGTGGGGATAGAACTGTAATTTCAAAAAACACTATTTGTTAGGATTTTTTTTGTCATAATTCTGAAAGATGGTTCATAGAAGGAGCAGTTAATTTGGGGTGGATAAATAGGAAGACAAATGTGAAAAATTATACATTTATGATGTGATTTATATGTTAAAAGTGAAGCATTGTCAATTTTTTGAACAGCAGAAACACCCACATACAAAAAAATAAACAAAAAATGTAAAAGTAAACAAAAAATACTATACTAAGTCATATTTAACATATTTGTCAATCTCTTTTCCTTGAGTTTTTCTGCCTTATTGAATGTACTAATTGATTTTCCAAAGGCAATAGATTACAGGAGTGGCAGATGAGAGTGGTAAGCAAATTCTGGTCAGTCCCAGTTTGTATGCCCAGCAAATTCTTTCCTGGGCTGTTAAGCACTGCTGTGTGCTATGATCCTCATAACAGCTTCCTTTTGAGGAAAGAAAGTTAAATTTTATGAAATGAAAATTATTTTTCTTATTGCTATTTGCTGCCCATTGCAGTCTCTGACATGCTTAAATTTGCATTATCTGCAATGCTGGAGAGCATTATTTTCTGAAAATGCAAAAATAAGATGAAGAAATTACTCAATTGTGTCAAATAGAGTAAAAGGAATGAGTTTGAGTAGACAGCATGGTGTCTGTAGTCTCAGTCGTCATAATCTCACTCACATTTCTATGTTTTTAAAAAGTACTTACTGTTTTATTACATTTATTTTGGGGTAGCAGCTGGACAGGAGGGCTCTATTAGTTATATCAATCATACTGATGAATGTGTCTTTTGAACACAGCAAAATGGGATTTTTAATTGAGTTAGGAAACACCAAAAATTTGGATAAAAATTCATGTTGTTTTGATCTGGTTGGTTTTGACAGACTGTGAAAATAAGATATTAATCCTCAAAACTACTGTAAATATAGTCATGAAAATATTTTATTGTGTTTTATTTCTGATGAGATTTATCTGTGAGGAAAAAATTTTATACAAATACAGTGGATCCAACAGTTCATTAAGTCCAGATTTGGGTGGTAACCCATAGGTCTACTTAGCAAGTGAATGATAACATCTCATATGCAGTAAACATATTTCGGAAAAATGAAAGAATATCATTGCTTAATTGTTTCTCACTTGATCTTATTGCTATGTGTAAATATAATTGCTATTCCTACAGGTTAACATTTAGTTGATGCCTGTATGCATTTGTCATATTAAGTGCTGTTATTTCATTTCATTGCCGCTATAAAATTAGCTCTTATGAAGCTTAGAAATAACTTTTAATTAATTCATCTTTTTACCTAATTTGGGATCTGGATAAATAACTCTGCTTTATTGAATATCCTTGAACAAATTACTTAGCCCTTCTCAACTTAAGTTGCTTCATCTGTCAAATGGAAAAATAGTATCTTTCTCAGAAGTTAGTTGAGAGAAATAAAAATGATATGCATGTTGCACAGATGCTGGGAAGTTATAAAACCCATTGTCCCTTCCTAGCGCACAAATGAGCTACACGTTCCAGCCCCATTTTATCTCATGGGAACATGCAACTAGTTCTTGTCAGTGGGATGTAAACAGAAATGAAATGGGTCACCTTGACACCAAACATTTTCCTAATTTTAATAGGACTTCTCTGTGTAACTTCTTTCTATCTTCCAAGTCCTATCTCCCCACTGGGTAATGTCAGAGCAACCTTGGAATTTAAAAATTCCAATGTGAGATTCTTAAATGTCATATATGAATATTGCAACTGAAAGAAAATAACAAAGATGTTTGGATATATATATAGAGAGAGAGAAAATGGTGCCATTCCCCCTAAATTAAAAACTTAATGGAGTTTTGCATTTGACTTGCTTTAAAAACATGTTAAAAACTTAATGAAGGAAAACATTTCAGGAGAACATTAATTTATAAAGAAAGTCGCTCCTACATTATACATGTATTGTGTGACCTTGGTTACATCAGAGGTTATGGATAGCTCTAAGGACAAAGACTTTAAAGGAGCATCTAGTCAAATGCATTTATTTTAAAAATAAGAAACTTTCGCCCAGCTGGCATGGCTCAGTGGTTGAGCATTGACCTATGAACCAGGAGGTCATGGCTTGATTCCTGGCTTGCAGGCTCCATCCCCAGTGAGGGGCATGAAGGAGGCAGCCAATCAATGATTCTCTCTCATCATTGAAGTTTCTATTTTTCTCTCCCTCTCCCTTCCTCTCTGAAATAAATAAAAAATATATTTTAAGAAAATAAACTTTCATCCTAAGCTTCTTCCCATGGCTGTTACTGGCCTAACTCTCTTTATGTAATTTATACATTTTCCTCTCCTGAAACCATACTCGTTTTTCTAAATTAAAGCTTAAAGAAAATAAAACTCTATTACTATGCGGTCATCCACTGATTTATTTTAAGATAGTATGCTGCTTCAAGTAGTTTGAAAACTTTACTATTGACTAAAATGGGCTCACAACTTACTGTGACTCAGAAGTGCTGGGGAACTCTGGGATTGATGCTGTACTTATTTACTTCTCTCTATCATTTAGGTTTCTAGTTTTTTTCTTTTAACATCTTCAGTGAAAAAAATTACAATTAACGTGTATCTTTTTTAAAATTTCATTTTTCTTTCCTCTAACTAGTTCACTTCAATAATGAGTAAAAATCATCTTAATTAAAATACAGCCTGGCCTGGCTGGCATGGCTCAGTGGTTGAGCGTTGACCTACGAACCCTTCAATTCCTGGTCAGGCATATCCCATGTTGCGGGCTCAATCATCAGTGTGGGGCGTGCAGGAGGCAACCAATCAGTGACTCTGTCTCATCATTGATGTTTCTATCTCTCTCTCCCTCTCTCTTCCTCTCTCTCTAAAAACAAAACAAAACAAACAAACAAAAAACAACAACAACAACAACAAAAAAACACCACCAATAAACATTTTTTAAAAAAGAGGCTATAAGCCTCTTAATTCTTTTTTTTTAAATATATTTTATTGATTTTTTACAGAGAGGAAGGGAGAGAGATAGAGAGTTAGAAACATCGATGAGAGAGAAACATCGACCAGCTGCCTCCTGTACATCTCCTACTGGGGATGTGCCCGCAACCCAGGTACATGCCCTTGACCGGAATCGAACCTGGGACCTTTCAGTCCGCAGGCCGACGCTCTATCCACTGAGCCAAACCGGTTTCGGCACTTAATTCTTTTTTTTTTAATTTAATATATTTTATTGATTTTTCACAGAGAGGAAGGGAGAGGGATAGAGAGTTAGAAACATCGATGTGAGAGAAATCGATCAGCTGCCTCCTGCACACCCCCCACTGGGAATGTGCCCGCAACCATGGTACATGCCCTTGACCGGAATCGAACCTGGGACTCTTCAGTCCGCAGGCCGACGCTCTATCCACTGATCCAGACCTGTCAGGACAAGCCTCTTAATTCTTAAAAAAAAAATACAGCCTAGAAGAAGGGAGCTTTTTAATTTTTTCTTATTTGGAGAGTTATTTTGAATTATTTGACCAGTATATATACACTGATATAAGCAGAGAAGTTTGGACTTGGTATTAAATAAGGTAAATTGGGCACAAAGACCTGGAGTACAACTTACAAAGAAAAGGGAAGGAAGGTGCAAGAATAGTAGGAAAGGTTAGGAATCAAGTAGTGAACAGAGACTTATCCATGCAGCTGACTTTTCTAAAATTGTGGTCTACATGTCACTGTTGGAAAGTAAGATGAATTTAGTGGTATGTGAAGCTTTTATTTTAACATTTATGCATTTCTTGCATTGGAAGCCAGGAAAATATAACTAGGACATGGAATCTAAGTAAAAAAAATGTTAAAGACAAAAAGGAAGTAAATAATAGTTAATGTACATGGGTTTGTCAAAAAATTATGAAGTTATTTCATGAACACCGATGTTTGCATTTCTAAAGACAATATGGGAGTTTTAAATTTTTATTTATTGACTTTTAGAGAGAGAGGAAGAATGAGAGAGAGAAAGAGAGAGAGAGAGAGAGATTTGTTGTTCCACTTATTTATGCATTCATTGGTTGATTCTTGTATGTTCCCTGACTGGAGACTGAACCCACAACCTTGGCTTATGAGGATGATGCTCTAACCAACTGAACTGCCTGACCAGGGCCACAATATGGAAGTTTTAATGGCATTTTAATATGGGAAGAATGGGATATATTATTTTTAAATAAATGTGATGGCATTTGGATCCCAAGAACATAGATAGGTTCTCCCATGAAACTAATTTTCCCTCTTTTCTAGCCCACATTTCACATTGAAAACATGAAGGAACAAAGTTCTGCTTAATACTAAAAATTGGGTTAGATAATTTAGTGAACTGGAAATGGGAGCATGACCAAAAAGAAGTATTCTACTTTAGAATAAACATTGATAGAAAAACACACACTAGGATCCTGCCTTGTTTATTAACTTGAGAAAGAATGTACAGTTTTATCCATATAGTTTTCATAAACTACAGTTTACCTACTAATTAACCACTCTAGGCAGGCTACCATGCTAAAAGCATGATAGATACCAACATAATTACTGAAAGGATTCTGTATTGAAGTTTGCAATTTATTGGAGTGAGGAGGCAGAAAAGGAGAAAAATGAATGCCCAGCAACATGAAGCAGAAATTATCCTATCTAATAAAAGAGTAATATGCAAATTAACCCTCACTCCATAACAAATATGGTGGCAGCCACGGAGCTGGAGTGAGCAGGAGGCTTTGGTTGCCCCCGGTGATGGAGGAAGCCAAGCTTCCCACCTGCCCTGGCTGGCCCTGAGCTCTGCTCAAGGCTACAAAGTTTCAATTATAGAAGATAAATAAATCCCAGATACCTGCTTCCAGCTGGCATGACCTCTGCTCAAGGAGGGCCTGGGAACATGGGTTGCCAGGGGCAACCCAGGCTTTGAGTGGGACCAAGGATACAAAGTTTCAATTATAGAAGTTAAATAAATCCCAGATACCTGCTTCCAGCCTGCAGCCATGGCCAGCCTGAAAACAGCCATCAGCCCCTCACCCAGGCTGGCCAAACCTCCATGGGGGGAGGCTCCCCACTTTGTGGGGGCTTGATGAGCCTGCAAACAGCCATCAGCCCCTCACCCAGGCTGGCCAGGGACCCCAGTGGGGACCCCCACTCTGAAGTGGGTATGACCAGCTGCAAACAGCCATCAGCCCCTTTACCCAGGCTGGCCAGGCACTCCACAGGGGACCCCCACCCTAAAGGGGTTGTGGCCAGCCTGCAAACAACCATGAGCCCCTCACCCAGGCTGGCCAGGCACCCCAGCGGGAACCCCCACCCTGATCCGGGACAGCCTTAAGTGGCAAACTAGTCGGCTCCCACCCGTGCACCA
>NW_005871291.1:924035-942720 GCF_000147115.1 Myotis lucifugus
TCCCAGACTGCGAGAGTGCACAGGTTGGGCTGAGGGACCCCTGAAAATACACAAATTTTTGTGCACCGGGCCTCTAGTGATTTCATATGGTGGGTGAAAATGCTGTGAGGGGAATTAATGGGATAATGATGATGATGATAATACCTTTCATATACTGAGTCAGTTGTATGTGCTAGACGAAGTTTTCAGCATTTTAATGGAGTACCTTACTTAATCCTCAGAGCAACCCAGCAATATTATTGAACTTAATTATATTAAATCATGTATACAAGCCAGTATTCAAACGTGAGCTGCCTGACTCCAAGGGTGCGCATTCTTAAAAACTGTTTGACTTTGTTTTGGTGATAGGGTCAGTGAAGGCCTCATTGAGGAGGTGCTGCCTATTTAAACCTTAAAGTCACAAAGAAGAAGGGGATGAGTGGAGAAACCATTTGATAGAGAAAGGAGGCTGAGATTCAGTGAGATTGGCTAGTTATATTCAAGAAAACAGAACAGATTAGTTTTATCACATGCTGGCTAATTATAGAAAAAAAAAGCTGGGAAGTTCTTGAGATCAGGTGCTCACATATTAGGAGCAATAGCTTGTGCTTCATGGAATGTACTGAATTCTTGAGACAAGATGCAAGTTGTGCTTCAGACGACCTGGGCCATGGTGGGGGTAGCATAGTGTAATGATTAAGAGCCTGAGTCTGCCAGTAAGACTCTTGAATTTATATCCTATCTTTCATAATGATCCCTGCTAGTCAGTGAACCCCTAGACATCTCAGTTTCCTCATCCACAGTGTTACCCTCAGTGTTAATGATGTTAACTATGACTATGGTTATGAGAATTAAAGTAGGTCATTTATGTAAAATTCTTCCTATGGTGCATGTATTTAGTACTCAGTAAGTGCTAGCTTTTATGGTTAATGTGTAAATAATAGATTGTAGAAGAGACTGAAAACAGGGACGGACTTAATAGGCTATCAATACAGTCCAGATGATAAGAGGCAACATCGTGAACTAAGACTATGGCGATGGCAACTAAGAAGAGAACAGTTACACAAGGTATTTCATAAGTGCCTTTATGATTCATTAGGTGTGGGAGGCAGAGATGTGACTCTTTGAGTGTTCATGCCTGGCTCGCTATTTTCAGATATAGTATAACCAGGAAGACATGATGATTTGGAGAAGAAATTATGGACCCATAATCTGTATTGACTATGGATTAAAGGCATTCTTCAAGTTTTATCAAAATGTCACCAAGGCAATGTTTTAATCAAGTGTGATACAGATCAACTGGTGGTAGGAGATGATCCGGGTGGTGGATGCATGGGTTGTCTCCATGGTGAGAAAACTATTTCCTATGAAATGCTTTCTCTTTACATCAAGTATGTTTTTACTTTGGTAATAGCTGTATTTTCCTGTTTTTTCTAATACCTCTCTTTCTGTTTCTTTTCCAACATATTCAGAGTCTGGGGAACACAAATATATATATGCACTTAACATTTAAGAACATTTTATATAATATAAAAACATGTTTTTTAATGAAAGTTTGATATAAACTTATATTTATATCAAATACTTCTAGTTTATAATTATGGCCCTAATATGAACTTTTCTTTAAAAATTTTATAACTAAAAACAATAAATCAATTTAAAGAAAAAAAATACTAAGGAACCAGTAGTAGAGTCACTTGGCTTAACAAAGTCCTGAAAGGTAGGCTTGAATGACTGAAGGTTAGAAATCTCCTACAGTAAGCTAGGTACCAGTTTAAGCAATATTCTCACCCCATTTCCACAAAGGCTCTTAAAGGAAAACATTTCATATACGTCTAGGAGAAAACCACATTGCAATAATGGCTAAGATGAAAAAGAACTAGAACTAGAAATTTGATATTCCAAGAAAGTTGTTAACATAACTTTGTGGATGTTAACTAATTATGGAGCTTTGCTTGAAGATAGGAATGACATCAGGCATCAAACAAAAGACCATGTGGAAAATTCCAGTCATTACAAAATCAACCATCACAAGAATCGGGCTGCCTCTCAGCATTGGTGTTCAGTTTCAGTTCAGCCCTCTCCACAGAGGCAACTGTAATAGGACTGCCCTCAAGTACAAACCAGCAAGAGCAGGGAGTGGACAAGAAGACCAATGCAAGGACTAACTACCATATTAAAATTTTCATTGAGTAGAAGTGATCAATTAGATGATGCTACTCAAATCTGATATTTAGCAGTTTTGCTTTGATTTCCCTAGGAAGATTAATAGCTGTGTGACACCTGGGTGATATTTCTTCCTGTGCTTTCAGTAAGTGGATCACTTTCTTCTGGCAGCATCTCTCAAGAGACAGTAAATACTCTAGATCGTCCTCAATATGAGACAGTGGGAAGGGGATGATGTTAGTCCCTGTGATAAAAGCCAACCCCTTCCTCATCACCTTTTGGTTTTAATGCAACTCTGAGCTCAAATAACTGAACAAAAGATTGGCTAGTCATGACTTTGTGGGTTCTGTTTTAGGGTACTGAAATAATTATAGATATGAATATACAACAGAACTTGATGTTCAATTTCACATTCTGGAAGTGTGCAGACTTAGAGATTATTTTTACACATGTTCTTCCTTCCACAGATGGAAGATTTTACTTCTAAGGCAATCCTGAATCTTTTTTTGGCACCAAATGAAACACTGTTCTAGTACTTGATGGTCAGGGTTTTTAGTGAATAATGGAGCAGAAGGCCCCTTTTAAAAATATGTATCTGAGCATTTCTTTGACTCTCATTCAGGTTCTTTTTTCAAAATAAAAGAATATTTAGGAGAAATCTGAAAATGCCAATAACAGTGTGAGGGCCAGATAGCTCTTTGAATTTGAGGATGGTTTTTATGAAGGTAGAATCTTAAATTTCCATTTTTGTATAGGTCTTAAATTTGCTTCTGTACAAAAGACCAAGGCCTTATTCCCCATAAGTCAGCACAAAACTGTGTCACTGTGTCTTACAAAATCTAGGCTAGGTGTGGAGGGGAAATCAGGTATATGTGAGTAAATCAACAGAAAACAGCTCAACCAATTGAAAGACATGTCTTAATAAATGGTAATCTGAGAACACTAGGTTTATATTTGAAATCGGAAGCACTTTACTTTTTTCCTCCTACACATAATAAGCTTGTGGTACAGCTCTTTTTGTTCACATTGGTTATCTGGGAAAACTGATGCCCTGAGAATTTCAATAATTTCTCAATATCAACAGCTGGTAATTGATGAAACTGAGGTTTGAACCCAGACCTATTTGATACTCCAGTGATAGAGTCAGTTCAAAAGATTAACTTATTGAATGGAGAATTAGTCCATATTCACTATGGTCACTTTTCTACATTTTTGCACAATTGATTTTTTCTGTGCAATTACTTTAAACGCTTCTATTTCAATATTTTATGAAACATTTCTTAAAGGAAGCATTATATCTATACCTAATAAGTATTTTCTTTTTAAATAATTGCTGCTTATTCTTGCTTAAAGAAAGTAAGCAAATAATTTACTAGTCCAATTTGAATTCAGTTTGCTTCAGATTGAAATAATCCATTTATATATATTTGATTATACAAGAATACCAATTATAATTTTCTCTAGTAAATTAAAACACTTTAATTTTCTGAATATCACCTGTAGACAGCTACTGAAAAGCCTTCTGGAGCATATACACCACAATTTTAGCTCTTAAAGGGTCATTTAGAATTCTCTTTAAATGCATCTTACCAGAAGTTGTCTTCACTACATCTGTGGTATTTCTCAGTCCAACAAATGAAAATTGATAAAGCCTCCAAGATCTTGTGTCACCCACTTCAACAGAGTTACGCTTCCATTGATAGACAATTTCTTCCCGTGGATAGCCATCTGCCAAGAGGTGGGAAAGCACATGTTTAAAATGATTATAAATGAACATATGTAGCAACCACCTTCCAGGAACAAGACACCAAAGAATGTGCTGAGAGAGATAAAGTTATGACTTAATGAGAACCCTGGACTAAAGAGTCTCATCTTAGAGAAAATAAATACAGTGACATCCTATCCTAATGGGAAGTTAGATTTAAACATTATGAGGTTAAAATCATCCCTGAAAGTCACTTAAATTGCATAGCAGATATACTATACATTGTTTAATATATACTATATGCACAATCTACATTGGGGTGAGATATATGTGGTCAGTATAAATAGACAGTACACATGTAAGATATTGTTTCAGCATGAAGGGGAGTCAACCACGGAAGGGGAATCATGCAGAAACAGAAAATATTGAGAGAAGAGCAGCCTTAAAGTTCCTCTCCAGAACATGCACCCTTAGTAGAAGGTGGTGGGGAAAAATAACCTCAACTATTTACATTAATTATTCTCTCTCTCAATTTTTTTGGTTTTCATTTTAATTACAGAAATCTGTAATGATAATGCAGTGACTATCAGTACCATTTCTTTGCCCAATACCCTAGACCAGTGGTCGGCAAATTCATTAGTCAACAGAGCCAAATATCAACAGTACAACAATTGAAATTTCTTTTGAAAGCCAAATTTTTTAAACTTAAACCATATAGGTAGGTACATTGTTATTAACTTAATTAGGGGACTCCTAAGGCTTAAGAAGAGCCACACTCAAGGGGCCAAAGAGCCGCATGTGGCTCGTGAGTCGCAGTTTGCCGACCACGGCCCTAGACAAGTTTCTTAATTTTTTACGAATTATTTGCTTCCTTATGGTGGTTATGATAATACTTATTTCATGAAATTGATGATCAATGTACATTTAATGGATAAACATTACTATTAAGTAAACAATATAATAAACTTTCAATTAAAAATTAATTAGGGAGAGATTTTAAAAAATTAGAAAGCATCTCAACTGTTTGTCTACTAATAATGCTATGGAAAGATGAGTCTTGATTACGGAGGCTGATTCACTACTTAGCAAAAAATTATTTGTGTCTTCCTTTTCTTCGTTTTCTTTTGGTCCAACTCTGTGTCTGTTGTGTATTTATTAATTAAGAAGAAGGAAAAGAGAAAGCAGTATCCCCTGATAGAGCAGGGGTGGGGAGGCAGGATGTGCTGGAAACAGGAAAATAATGATGATATTAAGGAACTTCCTATGGAGAATGTAATTATGATTTAATTTTTGATAGCAATAAGTAATATTAAGTTGTGTTTGGGTTCAGAAGACGGTTGTCAATTGGTGATATAAAGGCACAAAAATCACCAGTTCTTAAGCTTAGCTGATTCAGGAATAATCCCAGTTGAAAGATTAAAGGAAAATAAATCTAATCTCCTAAAGCTTGGGGAAGTTTGCACTAAAAATATTCCATTCTTGGATGAAGTAAAACATATGAAATAAGTTTTATAGTAAAACCTTTTGTAAATATAGGGTGGGGGAAAAGTGGGTTTACAGTTGTGAGTATCAAAAGGCAGAGCTTATTCTTATATTATTATTTACAAATTATCATATTTTTATACGAACAACTATAAATCTACTTTGCACAACCCTGTTTATATGATACTAGAGGCCTGGTGCATGAATTCGTGCACCCTCAGCCTGGCTTGCGGGATTGGACCAAAACTGGTTCTCCGACATCCCTTGAGGGGTCCCAATTGTGAGAGGGCACAGGCCAGGCCAAGGGACCCCACTGGTGCATGATTGGGGCTGAGGAGTGATGTGGGAGGTTGGCCAGCTGGGGAGGGACCGCGGGAGGGCTCCAGGGCATGTCCAGCCATCTCGCTCAGTCCTAATCTGCTGGACCCCAGCAGCAAGCTAACAGACCGGTCGGAATGTCTGCCCCCTAGTGGTCAGTGCATGTCATAGCGAACGGTTGAGTGACCTTAGCATATCATTCGCATATTATGCTTTGATTGGTTGAATGGACAACTGGACGACTGGATAATTAGCATATTAGGCTTTTATTATATAAGATACAGTGATGCTTTTCCTTTAGTTCCATTTGGAATTGCTTTAGTTATAAAATAACGATTGATTCTCTCATCACTGATTTTTTTAAATGATGGTTATTATGATTTAATTGGCTCTTAGGAGTCTCCTTCAATCTAAGGCTGGGAAATTATATTTATGAAAATAAAAATTAAAATTCATAATCAGTTTTCATTGCTTTATATGTACAGTTGGCAGATCAATAATAAGGAGGAGGTGAGCAACCTAACACGTTTGCTGCACAAGTAGTGAGACAAATATTTGTTTTTAATTCAGGCAGGAAATATGTGAAGGTTACTAAAGCTTATTGTAATTTATGCTAGAATCATCATGAATCTTTTTACTATAGTCTATTATCTGATTATGGTAATAATAGTTAAGAAAAATAATAGAGCTTTTTATTGAACCTTGTGTATTGAGATAGCATACCAAGCATTTTACAAACAAAAGAGTATTGTGCTGGGCAGGTCTTATAATCTCTGTTGGGTATCTGGGAATGTGGACTCACTGATGAGAGATTTAGTAATTTGCTCAGGTCTGTGTTGATAGAGTTGGAATTTGAACTGGACTATGGAATGCCCATAATCAGTCTTTTACTCACTGGTGGATAACTAGTTCTAGGTATTACTAGAATTCCAAGAGAGGGAGGTAGTCATTAATTTTGTTGTCTTTAACAGGTATACAGAATTGGAATGTGCAAACCACACTGTTGGATCTCTGTGCATCCTGACAGGTAAGGGAGAAATTAAGTAACAAATGTGCTGCTATTCTTCTCCTGGGCCCATGGAGGGAGGGAGATGTATAATCCACCATTACCCCTTTCTATTCAGCATAGGCCTGGTTTTACAGTTCTCCTCAACAAAGGGCTCCTAGCAACCACTGCCAATTTATTAAAAGTTTATACATCAATAAAACTTATTTGTAACTCCTGATAAATTAGACCCTTTTCTGCAAGAATCACTCTAAAAAGACCAAACTGGCATTATGATGAAAGAAACTGTCAAAATCTTCAGAGAAAACAACATTGCTTAATGCAATTTTGTATTTTCTGTAAATCTCCCAATTAATTGACAATGCAATTAGACTATTGGTGAGAGGAGCTACAGACCACAGAATGAGTGTTACTTACAACTGGAGAACTCCAAGGGGCAGGAGTGTTCATCCATTGGAAAATTGTGCAACTGTAATTGGCACTCAGCATCAATTGTCAACCTAAACAGAAACATATGAAAGATAACTAAAAATATTTTAGACATAGTTTTAAAAATGTACTTTAGCACAATTTCTAATGACCATTCTCCATCTTCATTCTTGGGGAGTATATTTCACATTCTTATGGATAACACAAGATGATTCTCACTGAAGAAATCCACCGAGTCCAGGAGAAAAGCATTTAAGACCTAATGTGGTCCCTTCATTTTCACAAACTGAACATTTTCATTGACCTCAACTCCATTTTTTTCAAACCTTAGGATCACAAGTTTTTTTTTTGGCAAATTAATTGCACACATGAAATTGTTCAGTGAATATATTTAACAGAACAAATTGTTGTAAGAACTTAAGTTCATTTACTGTTTGCATATAAATGAATGCTGATAATTCTCAGATTGTATCTGGTAATTAAAGCAGAACTTTCTGTAAGTACTTGTTAGCTGTTAGCATTAAATTACTACATGTGAGTTTAAAAATACCTATGTTTCACAGTAGGGTATTATGCATTTTATAATGGAACACCATGACGCCATTAACTAAGGTTTTATAAAGTAGAAAAATATCTAATGGTAAACAGGAAATGTTGAATAAATAGACACAGACATACTAGGAATATGTCTGCCAATGAGTTTCAAATAGTTTACATCTGAGAATACTTATTAAACATATAGGTTTTCTGGATCCCAATGGGCTGGATCTCTAGAAGGGAGAAAATTTAAAGGTGTTCAGATGATTTGATCACTTTAGGACAAAGTATGAACATACTCTAAAATGGTAATAGTGATGGATTGATGTTTTAAATTTCACATTTTTAAATATATTTCTTACAATGATATCAACCTTGAAGTAATAAAAATGTTGTTTGATGAACATTTGTTAATTTAAAAGATTTTACAGTTTAGCATGCTTTTTCATTTGGGAGATTTTTTTGTGTAGTATAGTAGAGCAATTACTGATCTTGAAATATAACTGGTAATCACTGAGCCATTAATTGTTTATATGGCACGGGGCAAAGGTGAATTGTTCTATCATTTAATAAGCATTACTATGGCTTTATTTTCTTTGAACTTGACCGAAGTCACCAAACTAGTGGCACAGTTGAGATCTGAACCCAAGATTATGATGTGTCTCCAAAGCTGGAGGTTTTAATCATTGTCACTCTTTCAAAGAAAAGATTAGTTTTAGTCATATGTAAAACTTTAATTAAATTTGATATATTTAGTATGTTTCCAAATTAAACTAGAATTATTAAAATTGAAAACAATATAGATCATTTGCAGAAACAAAGATAGATACGTACATATATATCTATGCACACACATTCATAATGCATTATAGATAAGAACAATAATAAAATCATCTCTCAGCATAGATTGGCAACTCATTCAAACTTTGATTGAATTTTATGAGTGACATTTTTAAGGTGGTTTCCATAATTAAAAATTGTATAGTGATTCTGCAAATCAAGGGAAGTGAGAAAAATGACTATAATGTTATGAGAATATAAAGGAACTTGAGATAGTGTAACTTAATACTTCAAAAGTTTAGACCAAGCCCTGATTTATCAAACTTTGATTTCCACTAGATACAAATTACAGTCATTGCTGTATGTCTAATTTAATAAAACTCATGATGAATTCAAAATATATATGATGACTTTCTTCTATACTTGTAGCCATTTATTCCTAGTGATCAACTCTGTTTAACTGATATAAATGTTTGAAGCCATTTTAAAGTATTTTATTTTGTATGTTGACTATTATGTAAGGCATTATGTATATGTCACAAGGGCATTTAACATGAATCATTTGGAAGTTAAAAGTTCTAGGATACTGAGACCTAGAAGAATCATATTTATATCTTTTACTAAAAATATTTATGAATAAATTTAGTCTCTGCTATGCTTACTATATATCAGAGTTAAGCACTTTTCTTATCACACCGTTTAGTCCTTCTAACAACTCCATAAGATAAGAATCATCATCTCTATTTTATAGAAATCAAAGAAATTAAATGTAAGAGTTAGCTCAGTTGGATGGGGAGTGTGTTGTGGGGTGGTCATGCCTTCTTTTCCAATAATCCCCATTATTTCCCACCTAAATCCTCTCAATAAAAATGTAACCAACTAAAAACATCAAACTTACTGTACAAATAAGGCTTTGAGATAAATCTTCTATCTAGCACTAAGACCCCCGCTACAGATAGCTGCCCCCAAGTCCTGTACATAGAAATTCTGAAGAGTTGCCCTAGTACATATAGATAGTATGCTGTAGAGCTAGGAACTAAAGCCAGGTTTGTCTAATTTTTAAGCCTATGTACTTCTCTATTATATTATTTAGTAATATATGCTCACCAATGAAAAAAAATCCAGCATAGAATTATTTTAAATACATCTAAGTATTATGCTAGGATAATGGCATAGAAAACATCCCAAATATTACTTAATGTTTAACTTCAGAAAATAAAAAAAGCTCCAAGTTTTCCCTAAAGATGTCTTTCAAAATAGCCAGTAAATTAATTCAAACAGCCTACCAATGTAGTGGGGAGTTGGTGCTGGGAGATGGAATTCATTCTAGGTACTTGCCATTGTGTAGCTAAAAAGAGAAAGACATACAGGAGACTTCTGCATAAAAAAAAAATCTTCTTTTGCAACAGTTTCCTTGGAAACGGAGACATTTCCAAGCATAACAACTAGTAGTCCTAAGGATGACTGTGTTTTAGTTTCCATATTTTAAAGTTGCAGGACACACACACAAAAGCCAAGATTGATGCAAGATCAGGTGATCTTACAAAGGCAAGGACAATTTCATGTGCTTGTGAGGAAAAAAAGAGTTCTCACATCAGTCATAGAAAATAAGTTTCACCTATTTCTAGTCCTTTGAAAAAGCTTACTGACAACAGAAAGAAAACTAATTTTGTAGTGCCACATACTATTTTGTTCAAACATGGCAACCCTGATGTTGGCTTGACGTTTTTGTGTGTGTGTGTTTGGTCTCAAGGAGAGTGTGGTTGATCTTTGTTTTACTCCCAGCAATTACTCTTTTTTTTTTTTTTACTTCTGAAAGAATACCTTAAGGTGTAGAGCACTCGACCATCATTCCAAATTCTCAGCATCCTATTGGGGGTGGTTATCCAATGTGCATCAGCCTTTTTTGAATTTCTGAAGAAAGTGTCTGGAATCCAGATTTTCCCCACCATGTTGCTATTCAATCGGAGGACTTTAATGGTGCTGTTGAATTTCAAACGTCTGTCATACCATGTTTGGGCAAAAAATATATCAATTGTATATTCCTGTTACAAAGAAAAATATGAAACACAATATTTATATTACAGTTGGGTTATATTGTAGAGCATTTTTTTTGGTATTTGTCATCTTTGTTCTCATTGCTATTTTGAGCTACACTTTGGCTTTGAATAGTCCAAAAGAAAGCAAAGACTTTGCTAAGGAGACTCACTATCTCTGGTAGACGAGTTGATATTTTTATGAAAGAAAAAAAAACAATGAAAAAGGATGGTCTAAATAAATTCTGGCAAAAGATCAGAGCCCTGCTACATTTGTTTGCATTTGGTGTGGATAGAGCAGAGTTTCTCATGTTATTTGGGCTATCTAATATTTTGTTGTGGGGGCTGTCTTGTGTATTTTAAGATAGGAGCATACCTAGCCTCTACTCACTAGATGCCAGTAGCGCCAACACAAACCTCACCCACAAAGTTGTAACAACTAAAAAATACCTCTAGACATTGCTAAATGTCTCAGTGAAGACAATCACCTGGGTTGAGAACCTCTGCTGTAGAGTGAAAGTGAAGAATACCTAACACAGTCCTAAACTGGAGCTGTGGAGCCTCAGTTACCTCATAATAACATGGGGACCCTAAAGAATCTATCTTGCTGGGTAGTGTGAGGACAGAAAAAGAGAACACACATAAAGTGCTTTTCAGTGTGTCTGGCAGATAGAAAACACCAATATAATGTACAAGGTAACCTTTAAAAAAACACACAAAACTATTATAGTTGTTGTCTTTTCCTCCAAACAAGAAGAAATAAACCAATTCCAAATAAGTTTAACACTTTACTGATCGCTATCACAAAGCATATTCCCAAAATGCCAAATTGCTGTGGTGATTAATTACTCCGCAATGATTACTCTCAAGGGCATACCACTAAAGTGGCAAGTGATTGACTGTAATCAAAGAGAATTAAATATGATGTGAATTCAGACCATGAGGCCTGGCATCAGAACACCCAAATTCTAGTTTGACTATCATTACTTTGCCTCATCCTTACTGTTCTGTATTATTTCCTAGTACCTCCTGCTGCCACACCTCATTGCACTTGACTACATTTCCACTGGGGTAAGACATAGCACTTGGTTCACCATTTAATTCCATATTTGCAGTCTACACAGCATAAGAAAGGAACCTATCTTGTGAAATTCATTGTCAATGAATTAATGCCAGTAAGTAGAGTAAATTAACAATTTCTGATGTACACTTTGGCAAAACACATACAAATAAATAAAGAAAATTAAAAATAAGAGCTTTAAGATTAATCAAACCAGTAGCTCTGGGGACTAGTATTCTGGATAGTAAAAGTTCTGTGCCTTCTTCTTCTTAGATTTACAGTTTGCATCAAAATGCTAAATATTCTGAGAATTTTAGTTGTAAAGAAGAAATGTGTTGGCATTTATTTAATGGTTAAATAAGTAAGCTTATTTTTGTGAATTATGCAGGTGGTGGTATACTTTTTAATCACCCCAATTGAGAGCAATTAAAGTTTCTCATATTTCTGACTCAATAGAGTGTACTAATTGCTAGCTTGGTAAACACTATTTTAAGGTGTTAGCATTACGATGTTATGTTATGTTATATGATATTGTTATACTATAGACTCCAACTTAGTTTCTCATTTCAGATTTGGATAGAAAGTGTTATACAATAATAACTTGCACTTATTGTTACATCTAATCAATTATTTCCTCTGAGAAACAGTTCTGATTTGAAGCAAACTATGCCTTCTCCACACCAACACTATTCTAAAAAGTAGTGGAGCCCTATATTGTATTTTGTAGTAAGCAGTACTTACCAAGTAAACAATTATTGAATTTTAAGTATAACATTTTCTACAAATTAATTTTATACATATGATCACATTTAATTCTCATAACAAATCATTAAAATTATCCTTATGTTGCAAGAGAGGAAAACTGAAAGATTCTCCCTTCTGCATTTTTTGTTGGCATTTTATTGCTATTTTCATCATACCACATGGACCCTTTAATATGCTAATAATATAGACAAACTATTAGAAACTTACCATATTGATAGCATTCACTGGACCGATGCTATTCACATACATGTCTGTGTGAATTAATGTTGGCTTCACTGTAAAGAGAACCACAGAGAAGCACAATATTTTAAACTGTGCTATTCTAGAAATACATTTACTTTGCCATTTTAGAAGTGGTTTATTTACAACTAATTTGGTGCCAGTGACTAATTCTCCTCTTTTAAACGACTCTGTTTTCAACGAAATATCTCCATTTAGCATGTAAATGCTATAACTAAGCATAGTAGAATTTCAAAACTGGTTTTCCTTTCAAGACTATGTAAAGATAAACAAATAAGAAAAAATTCCTCAGATTTCCCCCCCTTCAGATAGCCTGAATTTTACCATTTTTCCTTCAAGCTCTGAAATCTATTTGGGCATTACTACCTGACTTGCTCCATATAGAAAAAAATAACTACTTAGTGACCTATAAAAATAAGCATGAGAAACATGAAGTAGATATAAAGAGCAACAAGTATTGTGAATTGTTTTGGAATATTTGCACCTGTTGGTTCCATTTATGACCGCTTTATCCTAATATACCTCTAGCCAAAACAAAATCAATCTTCCTCAGTGACTTCATGGATTCTGTGACTCATCAAATAATACGAGGAAACCATATGGAAACCCAATACACACCTATTTGTCAAAGAGGACTGATATTAAAAATCATGAAGTGTTACATTTATGACTAAATGCAAATGCATATGCTCCATTTTCATTTCACGTTTAATGAACAAGGGTCCATAATATCATTCCTGGCTTCAATTCAACATGTATCTCATTTTTTAACCACTTTCCTTGAAAGTGTGCCCTAATTCTCAGTGGTGGATTGAATTCTTTGCTATTCACTGTATCTACAACCTTCCTGTCACCTCATTGAGGCTACTTCTCTCCTTCGAACTTTGGGCTTGACTATCTGATTTGGTTTGGCTAACAATATATAGACAAAAGTGGGTGTGCTAGTTCTAACCCAAGCATTTAAGCCTTATGAGCTTCTACTTTCTCTCTTGCTCTTTGCTATTATCATGAGACGAATACTCCCAGCTAGTGCTGTTCCCAGGAGTAAAATAAGAGAGAGTACAGATTTCCTTAATGAACAGCCCGTTGGGCTTACATTAAATCACCACCCCTAACAGGTGCTAAGAAAATGCCTATTGTAATTTGCCATTGAGAATTTGTGGTTGTTTATTACACACAATAGGTAACAAGTATATCCTTCCTTTATCATAATATGCTTTTTTTATGTCT
This sequence comes from Myotis lucifugus, assembly GCF_000147115.1. Lineage (NCBI taxonomy): Eukaryota > Metazoa > Chordata > Mammalia > Chiroptera > Vespertilionidae > Myotis > Myotis lucifugus. The sequence continues at coordinate 937,769 of NW_005871291.1, forward strand.
CTTCATAAAGAACTTGTCACTTTTCTTCTACAGCCTTTGTCTGGGATACCTAACAAAAATTGAATTTCTAGCTCTCAAATCTCACTTGAAAATCATCTTTCCTCATTTGAACTTATCAATGCCCATCCTACCTTCAAGCCAGAATGCTACTTATATATTTTTTTATCTATTTTTATAACATATAGTGAAGGTTTCATTTAAATAATTCTGGTTATCGAAATATGCTAGTGTTGTCTTCTAATGTGGTAGGCATGTTTATGAGTTTCGATCTACACCAAGGTACAAAAGACTTCAACATACCTCCTATATCAGGTCGGAGTTTATTGTCATATCCTTCTAGGAGGTTGTTTAAGATAATAGTGACATCACCCTCGGGAACTTTTGGTGTCAAGACCCATGTTTTGTTAGAAGCATAATCTTCATAGTCGTCATCAGATTTTTGGCTAGTAAGGCTAAGAAAACAAAAAATATTGGTTACAAAACACATAGACTATACTCAAATTAATTTTTATCCTCAGACTATTGGTGGAAAAGGAGAAGTGACACCAGGTTATAGGAATCCATTAAAATGGACTAGAGTGGAAATTTTCACCTGAGGATTTGTCTAGGTAATTGAACTGCACAGATGTACATTATAATTTGTAAAAGTGAACTCTTCCATTTTGCAGAATGCTCTGCCCTCCTATCTCTAAGTAGACTATGTTTACCAGCTTTTGCCTTTTCCATAGTGGTTCTTTTTGCCCACCTGCCCAGCCTTATGAAAGATGGATAAAACCCCACACACTATTTTTGTGAAAGTGATGCTTAAACTATCATAATGTAGGCTAAGAATTCAGGCATAATGTCTACTTCTTTTTCCTTTGAGAAGTTAACTTGCTTCAACCTATTAATGAAAGTAAGAGACTGATAATTAGATTCACTCCCACAAACCGCCAGACGAGCCTCTCCCTCCTCAATTGAACTACTGAGGAGAGCTCAGGCTTGCTGCCTTTTCCTCCCCCAGGGTGTGTGTATGTGCATTTTGTCTCCTCACTTGCACTGAAGGCAAGGGCGGTTCATTTATCTTTGATTGTTAAGAACCTGGGACTATGAAAGAAAATGTAGTCGCAGACTTTAAACCACCTTTTACTACAGCAAAAGTTCCTAAGCTGGAAACTCATACTATTGCTTATTGTACTGCAATCAGATATGAAATTACCTATTTTGAGTGATCAGAAAGCCACGTAATATCCTGACTCAGTTTTCTATGCCCCACGATTGGGCCAGAAGCTAAGGCTGACTTTGGAAAGATACTAAAATTTCTATAGCTTATCTCTCCACTGCTCCACATTCCAATCCCCCTCACCCCCCACAACAAGATAATTGTATTTTCCAGACCTAGGGGCAATGCAAAACCTTGCAAAAGCTGCCATTTTCATTTTTATCAGCACTCAGTGAATATAGGTTCTTCCTATTATTTATTATGAAAAAATTACAAATGTAAAATATAAAATTTCCCATCCCATCGTCAGTATATTTTCCCAAATATATATGGTATAGACTGGATCTTGTTAGAAAATAAATCACTGTCACATTACTCTGAATAAAAAAAGTATATATAAATATATATATGAAATATACATATATTTCAAACCATATTTATCAACTTTCTTCAGTCATAATCATATATATGGCTGTGTTTTATAGATGTAACTTGGAGATAAATAGATGGATAGATGATTAAATATGGTAGAAGAAGGCTGATAAGTAATTAATGTGATTTGAGAATGAGTGAGGGAGATGACGTTTTTATTATTTTTAAATACAATTTTATTGATTTTAGAGAGAGAAGAAGGGAGAGGGAGAGAAAGAGAGGAACATTGATGTGAGAGAGAAACATCAAGTGGTTGCCTCCTGACCAGGGATCGAACCTACAACCTGGATATGTGCTCTGACTGTGAATTGAACCCCTGACCTTTTGGTGTATGGGAAGATGCTCAAACAACTGAGCCACACCAGCCAGGACAGGGAGATGATGTTTTAAGAGTAATAAATGGCATAAATCAACTTAATAAGCAAGTGATCTCTTTTTATATTCTTTTAAAGCTTTATGAAAAGGAAACAAACTGAGTCACACATCTGCATAACACCTACCATAGCCCGTGTTTTACATCTTGCACTTTAGTAGCATAGGAACTTTAAACAAAATGTGAATTTCATAGCGTACCTGTAGAGGATATGAAGGGCTGGACAAGCTCCAACCAGCAGAGACACCAGTTCTCTTGCCAGGAAAATCCCTCTCGGGCCTCAATTCATCATTTCTCCAGAGCACTGTGAACTCTGCCTAATGGAACTCTAATGGGACTCTGATCCTATGACCCAAATCTTACTAGTTTAGTAAGAAAAAAACTCTCTAAGAAAATTTTAAGTCCTTCCAATAAATCACTGGGGAAAAGAATATATTTGGCCCATTAGATGTCATCATAATGGAATTTTACTCCTGTTTGATTTGGTCATGCAATAGGGCCTTTTAAAAAATTATCCCTCATTCTTTGCCTTTCTCCCTTTGTGTCTGTCTCTCTTTCTGTCTCTCTGTCTCTCTCTATCAGGCAAATACACCTTATTAAAGTTTCTTCAAGGGAAGGTGACATATATAGTAAGTTGTTTGGTTTGCTTATTTATAGCACTGCTTCATACTAAGAAATAAATTATCCAAGCCTCAACGTGCTGTATTACTGAATTATCCAAGCCTCAACGTGCTGTATTACTGACATTGCTATTATTGGGCCAACTAGGAGGAAGAATGCTACTTTCCAGAATTGCACCAATAATTCTCTTAATATTATCACCTATTGGATGCCAGAATAGTACTTATCACCTATTGGATGCCAGAATAGTACTTAAATTGATCTCATTTAAAAGTGTCAGTGATGGTTTTTTGTGTGTTTTTTTCAGACTTCAGGAAACCAACTTAGCCACAGAGAGGTTAAACAGAGTAGAGAAACTAGAATATATACTTGGGAATTAGAAATTACCAGGTCTGTTTATTGGATTTATATCTTGCCTCTGTCACTATTTTATGCCATTGGGCAAATTATTTAACCTAGCTTAACAAACCTATTATTATTATTATTATTATTATTATTATTATTTTATTTTGTTTTGTTAGTCCTCAACTGAGGATATTTTTTCATTGATTTTTAGGGAGAGTAGGAGAGAGAGGGAAAGACAGAGAGCAACATTAATGTGAGAGAAACACATCAATTAATTGCCTCCGCGGGAGCCTTGACCAGGGCCCAGGCCGGGGAGGAATCTGCAACCAAGGTACCTGCCTTTGACCTGAATTGAATCTGGGGCCCTTTGGTCCACAGGCCAACACTCTATCCACTGAGCCTAACTGGCTAGGATGAATCCTTCTCATTTGAAAATAAAGTTAATACTAGAGTTTATATCGAATTTTTGTGTAAGGTTATTAATGCTTAGCATGATGCCTGACACATAGTTTAGAAAACAGGTTTATTATAATGATTAGTATAAAGAGACCCTTACTATGTTTATAATAATAGCTCCAACCATGTAACTAAAACCTGATTCTACAGATGCTGCCTTTTAACTAATATGGTCTGAGAAGGACTATAAAAACAGATGTTTTCCATAATGAGCCCCTCCATTATAAATAAATGGAGTTATTATTCTCTAGAACTTTCCCAGCTGAATTGAATCTGGGGCCCTTTGGTCCACAGGCCAACACTCTATCCACTGAGCCTAACTGGCTAGGATGAAACCTTCTCATTTGAAAATAAAGTTAATACTAGAGTTTATATTGAATTTTTGTGTAAGGTTATTAATGCTTAGCATGATGCCTGACACATAGTTTAGAAAACAGGTTTATTATAATTATTAGTATAAAGAGACCCTTACTATGTTTATAATAATAGCTCCAACCATGTAACTAAAACCTGATTCTACAGATGCTGCCTTTTAACTAATATGGTCTGAGAAGGACTATAAAAACAGATGTTTTCCATAATGAGCCCCTCCATTATAAATAAATGGAGTTATTATTCTCTAGAACTTTCCCAGCTGAGGTCTCAATTAATAGGGCTGATGCATAATCTGGGATTGTGTCCAGATTTGTCTTTAAAAAAGAAAAAAGAAACTCTCTCATTCAATGTTGCCTGTTTCTTTATCATTCTTTGGAGTCAAAAACGTCCACGTATATAGGTGAACAAACTATAGGGGTAATGAGGTATGACCATTCAAGAAGGCATTCTATAGAATTGTGAACCTCATGAGAATGCCAGGGTAGGAATTCTAATATATAAAGAGCCAGGTGTCATCACGACTGAACGGATGACCGGTCACCATGAAGTGCATGGAGCACCCTTCCCTCTGGCCCCCAAGCTGTTCGCCTTGAGGGGGTGGTGGCAGTGGGTGGGACTAGGGACTATTGAGTGGCGGGCTGCTTCACAGGGCTGCATTGAGCTTAGCAGAGTTTTGCAGAGCAGTCACAGGGCAAGGGAGTTTTGTGGAGCAGTCACAGGGTGGGGGAGCCTTGCGGAGCAGTCACGGGGTTGGAGGAGTTTCACAGAGCAGTGGCGGGGCTGGGGGAGCAGTTGAGGGGCTGTGAGCATCGTGGAGCATCCCAGGATGGGGAGCTTCACATAGTATCACAGCGCGGCAGAGGCCAGCGATGGAGGCCAGGCTGGGCCTGTGGATCCTAACCACACATGATTTTGTGCATGCTGGGCCTCTAATCCTATATAATAAAGAGGTAATATGCAAATTAACCCTCATGCCCTCACAAGATGGCTGCCTATGACCAGGCCAGCAGGGGAGTTAGTGAGGGACAACCAAATGACTGAACAAACAGGCTGCGTGGGGCGATTAGGCTGGTGGGGGGGCCATGAGGGAAAACCAGGCTGGCAGAGAGGGCAGTTGGAGGTGACCAGGCCAGCAAGAGGGAAGTAAGA
>NW_005871291.1:942820-1081525 GCF_000147115.1 Myotis lucifugus
AGGTGCCCAGTCCAGCAGGGGGGGAAGTAAGAGGTCATCAGCCCTGCTGGAGGGACATTTTGGGGCAACCATACCGGCGGGGGGGGGGGTGCATTTGTGGGCGACCAGGCCAGCAGGGGGGGCAGTTGGGGGCAATTAGACTGGAAGGGGGGGCAGTGAGGGGTGACTAGGCTGGCATGGGGGCAGTTGGGGAGACCAGGCCAGCAGGGGGGGCAGTTAAGGGCGACCAGGCCAGCATGCAGAGGTAGTGAGGAGTGATCGGGCCAGCAGGGGGGGCAGTTAGGGGCGACCAAGCAGGCAGGCAGGTGAGCAATTAGGAGCCAGTGGTCCAGGATTGTGAGAGGGGTCCCAGATTAGAGAGGGTGCAGGCTGGGGTTAGGGGACCCTCCACTCCCGTGCACGAATTTCATGCACCGGGCCTCTATTTGAATGATAAAGATTCAAGAAAATTCGCTTAACATTGAGAGGGCTAAGAGCAAACACAAATTCAAACTTCTAGCTGAAGGCACCTATTTAAATAAATAGCCTCTAGAAGTGATTATGCATGGGTCCTCTAGTTAAAAAAATAAAACTTATAAAGGGGAAGAGCTAAAATTGAAATTACTCTTAAATTATCTTATCATAATAGAAACTTTTTAAATAGTTTGAGTGATAATGTCTGAAAGACAGTGGCAGAAAATATAAAGCTTTCAAAGCTTTCAAAAAATTGTTAGAAAGCCATCTGACCCAGCACTTTGGACAGCAAAATGAGCATCTCCTGGAAAATTGCTAGGAATTCAGAACCCTGAGCCCCACAAAGATTCCTGAATCAGAATCTTTGTTTTAACAACATCTTCAAGTGACTCATATATGTATTTAAATTTGAGAATCCCAATAGTAGAGTGTTTCAATAAGTGGTTTTCACTCTGGGGTGTGTGTGTGTGTGTGTGTGTGTGTGTGTGTGTGTGTACTAGGGTGAGCTCTTTTAAAAATATAGATTCCCAGGTTCATACCTTAGATATGACTCTGGATCACCATGTTATGAATTAGATTATTAATTTTTATTTACAGTTTTATGCATGATTTAAATTTATGCATGAATACAAGCATGTAATGAGTTCACATTTATAATTAGAAACAAAAAATGATTTTATTTAGGACAAGTGGCTTATAAAAATAAACCAAATACTGGGTAGATATAGTATAATGAGAGATTGCTCTCATTAATGTAGAAGATTCTAAATATTTGAATTTTGTTACATTTCCTGGATATTTGCCACTGTGAACATTAATAATGCAGTTTATGAAATCTTCAATTTCAGGTATTTCAGATTCCCATAGATTCAAAAAAGCCCCAAGTTTTGTGAGGGGAAAATCTAGTCATTGTACTCTCCCCAGGTAGTACAACAGCAAACATTTAGATGAATATAAAAACATTTCATTTAGGTACCTTTTAAATCTATAGTTTGGCTTCATAAAGACAGATTACATATACAGTCCCCCAAATGTATACACATTTTTTGAATAATTGTGAAGTCAGTGTTTATTAAAATACATTTCACTTTCAAAATTGAACTATCAGCTATTAAAGTGTATATACATTTTTGGGCACCCTGTATATATAGATACAGATAGATATTCTCTGACACAAGTAGGTAAATAGTTGAATAAACAAAAACTCATTTATTTTTATACTTGAAATATTTTAAGTGATTAGTATTTGATTCCTTTGAACCATTAATATTTTTATTGGTACAATTTTTGGATTAATTTCATTTTATTGGTGCAATGAGTCAAAAGCATAATATTTTAGATGTCAACATAAATCTCCCAATACATATGCTAGTATGTCAGCAAAATAAAACCTTTTGAAAATTTCCTAATAAAAATTCCTGTGCACTGGACTTTCTGCTCCATCAATGTTACCTGTATTGTGTATCTCCACTATATAACTTAAAATCCATTCTTTCTTTTTACTACGACCACAGGGATCCCCTGCTGCCCTAAGTTCTCATCAGGATATAAGATCCTGTTGGGATTCTCATAGTCCGAAAGCATCAGTAACAGGAGAATGTGTTGTTCCTTACATCAGGGTGTTACCTGCAAGTTTGTGGAGTTCCAGAACCTGGCCAAACTCCTGTACCTTTGCATGTATTGTCCTTTCTACTGATATCTTTCCTTCTCTCATCGGCCAAAACAATACTTGACATGGCTTATTCCTTCTTCCCTTTCAATTTTCAACACAAGCATCACCTTCTCATGCAGGCCATCTGTTACTGTTTAATGACCTGTGTCACCTGTTCCACCTTTGTATGTTCTATCCAATCCCTCATTTGCTTCTTAGCATTTGTCATAATGTGTGTGTGTGTTTTATTGGCTGAAGTTTTACATATGTCTCCTTTTTCCCTGATTCATACCCCCCTCCCTCACCAGCCATTCCACCCGTACAAGCCACCACCGCCCCAGTGTCTGTGTCCATTGGTTATGCTAATATGCATGCACACAAGTCCTTTGGTTGCTCTCTAACACCCCCCCCCCCGCACCTCCCCTGCCATTTGTCTCTGGATCTATTTTTGTTCATTAAATTATGTTGATCATTATATCCCACATATGAGTGAGATCATGTGATATTTCTCTTTCTCTGACTGGCTTATTTCGCTTAGGGTAATGCTCTCATAATGAGTATTTTTGATTGACTTATCCATTGTCTGTCTCTATTACTAGATTATATATTCCATGAGTACATGCTTAATTAAGATTTTTGGGAAGAATCATTTTAAATTGATTTTTAGAGAGAGAGAGAGAGAGAGAGAGAGAGAGAGAGAGAGAGAGAAATTGATTTGTTGTTCCACTTATTTATGCATTCATTGGTTGCTTCTTGTATGTGCCTGGCCTGAAGTTGAACCCACAGCCTTGGCATATTGGATGATGCGCTAACCAACTGAGCTACTTTGCTAACTAGTTTTCCTAAGGTAAAGAATAAAACCAACACTAGCTACTGTTAAATATTCACTGTGTTCTAAGAATAACTTGGGGACTCACATACATTTTTCCACTTAATCCTTAAAACACTGATATTTCTATTGTTATCCCTATTTACATATCTGTGTCAGAGAAATACATGTATTCTGTCTTCATGATGCCAAACACCATTAGATTTGAAGGAAAACAATGATATTTACCAATAGTCACTTTAGGTTGCCAAAACCACAATGTCATACCATTATGCCACAAGGCTTTGAAACAGGATTTGGGGCCAGAGAATCTGCCACTGGACATTCATCAAAAAACAGGATCAACCAAAATGAATGGTTGCTTAAGCTAATTTTCCCTTAGGGCAATAAATCAGTTTATGCCTGAGCTCAATAAAAGTATGGCACCCTCAGCACAAAGTTAATAACATTCGAATTACATAAGCTTGCCAGTGCAGATACCAATGATTTGATTTCCCCACTCTGAGGAATAAAAGCAAAGCTCACAATTTACACTTAATGGATGTGCTAAGATGCCCCACTAAAACAATTTCTGGGCTTAGAAAGCAATGCACACTGCAGGGGCAAGGCATACATGTAAGCGAGGTCATTTCATAGGGTTCCTCCAGCCAATGCAAAAGGTAGATTTTAGTAGAAAGTATAGGAGCAGGTATGCACTAGTAAGGTGAGTAGATATCACCAAAGGTCATAGGTCTCAGAGTCTGATCATGGGAGGAGGGGACTCTGTACTGTCTGGACTCTGGAGGACTGGGAGCTTTTGAGGGACACTGTGGTGGTGTTCAGTGAATAGGAGCATTGGGGCACCCATGGCACTTCCATACAGGCCTTTAGTAGCCTCTGGGATTCTATACCTCCCAGGAAGGACATGTATATACTGCACAGAATCTCTTGGGAAGGTGCTTGATACACAGGTGCTCATTATACACATACAGTAGAGCTAGGGCAGGGGAGTAAATCCCTAAGTATCAATTCTGATATTGAATTGTCCTACTTGTAATGATTTCCTTAGCTCATGCCTAGGTCATTTTTAATGTTAGAATAACAGCTGTTGCCAAGTGTGTTTATTTGACTCAGTCCATTATCAGAACTATATATTCCAATATGTGCAAACTGTGTATTTTACTAGCAATCACGAATGACCCATATCAAATAAATGTGTATGATTTTATTAGCTAAGATGAACTTTATTGAAAGAATTAGGACATCCAAACTAAATTGGGAGGCACTGGCATATATAATTACAAAGCCTGTCTCATTTTGAGTATCATTAGCCTGAATACTTTGAAACTGATATGTCTGTTTACAGTATTGGACTATATTAATTATTTAGTCTAATTTCATGTCCCACAACTGGTATCAAAGATGGAATCGCCTTCTCAAAAAGCATATGGGTTTCACAAATACCAAATAAAAATTGGGATAATTAAGGTGAGGAGGGAAAGTGTGGAGAAGGCAACCACAACATTCACTGGGGTCAAGAGGTATAAATAAGCAAAGACCATCAATATCAGGTCATATTCTAGGATTATCACCGAAGTCCATTTTCTCTGGGTTGGCCCCCTTTTTGTAGTTTGTTACTATGTTTTGTTTGTTTTAGCCTTCTTAAGTAAAAGTGGAAGAATGTGGAGCAGCTAGGACTCTAACGCTATTGGAGGGACAACATTTTGGTATTATCTTCTAATAATGAGCATGCAGGTAATCCAATCACCCAGAAAGGCCATCTCTAGATTTCTAAAAGAAATGCATGCATATGTCTACTCAAAAACATGCACAAGAATGCTCACAGTTGCATTATTGGTAATAGAAATGACTGGAATCCCAATCAAGAGGAGAATGGACAAATAAAATATGGTATATTCACACACTGAAATATTATATGACAATACAAATTAGTGAACTACTGCAACATGCAGCAAAATGAGTCTGAAAACTAAAAGTTTGAGCAAAAGATGCTACACATACATATGAACACATACACAGTATGTTTTTGTTTTTGTACAGTTTAATAATCAGCAAAATTCAATCATAGAGCTGAAAGAACAAAGATCCCTTTGAGGGAAGAGAAAAAGGCAAGGAATTGAGATGAGCCTCAGAGTGTTTGCTGGGGTGTTGGCAATATTTTATTTTCAGATGTGGTTGGTGATTGTATGGGTTTTTATTTCAATTTGTGATAATTCATGAAGCCATATTTATGTATTATGAATTTTCACACATGTTACCTCACATTAAAAACAACAAAGGCATTTAAAAATAGGTTTAGGTGTGAGGGTTAAAAGTAGAATATTATTAGGTCTCTGAGGGCAAGAAGTGTTTCTATCTTCAACAGTGTCTTTTCCAAACCTTTTCAAGTATCTGGCACTTGATAAGACATCAGCGGAATGATTTTCAGAGTATTAAACGAATCGATGAGAGTGTGGGTTATTTTTTAAGATTCAGTGTTGGTGAAAATTAACTTGATAAAACTCATTCTTTACAAATATGCATATCTAAGAGTTGCAACTAATATGGAAATGAGCTGCCTATATAACATGCCATCATGTGATTGCCATCAATATTTATGTCCTATTAAGCTTACCCCATATTAGTCTTTCCCAAAACTGAGGATACCTGCCCCTGATTCCCAAGACAATTTTAAATGTCACACAGGCATAGCATTAAAACACATGAAAACACATAATTAGAAAAATGTCCCCTTTTTAATTTTTTTCAGCACCTCCAATTATATTAAGGACAGAGTCTCATTATATTTGCAATTTGCCTTTAACCACATTTTCCAATTTGCTAACCTAATTTCTAATGATAGCCAAATCAAGCTCAGCACTGCTGGTAGAAAACAATATATAATTACAACATGAGCACATTATTCTGGTTTCATTGTATTTACTTTGTAGTTGTCTTCTGTTATAAAAAGTGAAGCTGCGGAAGTGGCCAAACTTGGATAGCAATCCCTTATAGATTTAGATTTCTTCACCCTTCCGTTAATCAGCTTGTATTTTAGACTCTTTTGTGCAAGGTGCAGTCACAGATGGGAAGAAGTGCAAACTGCAATATTGGTATCAAAACACCTCTCATCTATTTGAGGAGACAAATACCCTAGCAGCTAGAAAAATGCAACACACATAACAATATAAGGCAATAATAGAAAAAACATTGTCACAGGGGAGACTATGACTAATCTCTGTCTACCAGCCTCTCCAACTTGCTGTTAAGGTTATTTCTATCAGGGTGACTCTGTATTCACTTCCAAATTTCAATTGCTGAGGTAAGAGGAATATTTTTCTCTAGAATATAAAACATTTTGGGGAACTGCTAAAAGTTCTTGTTCCCTCTTCTAGAAAATAGAAGGTGATGTAGTACAGATAAACATTTAAAATAGTTCACTTAATTATAGGGAGGTCACAGGTGGATAGCAGAGTCTCTGTACTTTCTCATGGTCCATGAACAAAAAGTGAAACTATCCCAGATTTAGAATAGTTTAGTCACTGAGAGCCATGGGATAAAAATGAAGGCTGATTCTATTGCATGAAGTATCTACCTATATTTAGATGTATATTCACCTGTATCAAATTCAAATATATTAAACATATATTAAAAATGAATAATATGTTAGGTACGTGTTTAATCTTAAACAAAATTGCAAACTTTTTCTCCATTTTTAAATTCCCATTCGCAATGTATGAAAGTTGCAGTTGCTCCACATCCTTTCCAACCCTTGGTCTTGCCAATATTGTTTTTACTTTGCTCATTCTGATGGTATATAGTGTTATCATACTGTGGTTTTAATTTACCTAATGGCTATTAATGTTGAACATCTTTTAATGTGCTTATTAACACCTCAGTAACTTAGATGAATTTAAAAGCACTATGCTGAGTGACCTATATGATTCTACTTATATAACATTCTTGATAAGAAAAACAACTACAGTGAGAAATCAAACACCAGCTGTTGCCAGAAGTGTGGGAGAGAGTGTGACTACAAACAGGTGGCAGGGGGAACTATTTGTGGGAAGGGGTGCTAGAATTGTTCAGTATCTTGACTTGGGATACTGAACTACAAGAATTTATATGTGTGTTAAAATTCACAAAACTCTATACCAATAAAGGTCAATCTTGCTCTATACAAACTTAAAAATAAAAGCCCAGCCAGTGTTGCTCAGTGGGTGAGTGTTGACCTATGAACCAGGAAGTCATGGTTCGATTCAGTCAGGGTGCATGCCTGGTTGCGGGCTCGATCCCCACTGTGGGGGTGCAGGAGGCAGTCAATTCTCTCTTCATTGATGTTTCTCTCTCTCTCTCCCTTTCCCTTCCTCTTTGAAATCAATAAAAGTATATTTAATAAAGAAAGAAAGAAAAACAAAACTATCATGTTGTAATGTGAATCACTGAATTTTAAAATAGTTTTTGACATGAGATTTTTGATGAAATTTCTTGATAATAACGTATGAGGTAATTGAGTCTAAAATTTTAAAATCTCCTGATGAGAAAGAAAATGGTATTGTGGTTTCTTTTTAATTTGGTACATAGATTTTTGTGTCTTTTTCAGATTTATATGGGATATTACCCTCCCTGGTTCTGCTATAACAAATTAACTCCAACAATGTATGTTGTGGACAAGAAATAAGTGTGCTTTTGTTAATTCTCTGAGAATTTGTTAAAATTTTAAAATCAGTCATTCAAATAATTGCTCCCAAATCATATTGGTTAATTTGGAATTTAGGAACCTTCTTTGCCATTTCATAAATGCAAAGTATTTATGTTCATAAAAATATACCAATTTAAATACATTAGTTACTTGTAGTGCAGTAATTTCATAACAATTGCATAAAATAATTACTATGCTTCAAATAACTAATTTTTGATCCTGATAAAATTTTGTGACTATATATATATATATATATATATATGTATATATATATATATATATATATATATATATATATATATATATAAAATCATATATAACTATATATAAAACCATATATATGCAATACTATATATAATGCTAAGGAAGCTAAAAGTCAACCATTAAGTTAATTACCAAGCAATTAAATATAGATAGGTAAATTGCAACCCTCACCATTTCCCAGATCATAAAGGCACACTTCTTCCTTAAACAGGAAACTGAAGTATTTCTGACGATTCAAATCCCTTACTGGAATATAATTCAAATTCTTCAGTATGGCTGCAAGGCTGTGCAATAGGAAGCATCTTTTTGTCCCCCAAACCCTGTATCCTGACTTCTTCATTCTTAATCATCATCTTCCAGCCATCTGGGGCATCTTTCAGTTCCACAATCAAACCAGGCTTTTACTCCTTTCTGGGTCCTTGCAACCTACTGTTACCAATGATGACAAAGTTCTTCCCTTCAATTTTTTCCTGGCTGATTTTTTCATCTCCTTATAATCTCAACTTCTTATCCATTATTCAAGAGTCTTTCATGATCATCTATCTGAAGTACATTTTTATTGATTTTTCTCCATGACACCCCACTTTTTTTGTGATTTCTTCAGCATTGATCATATTTAGAAGTTTGTTTACTGTCTGCCTGTCTTCAAACTTCAAGGTCTAAGAGGATTAAAAAGATGTCTGTTTTTCTCACTGTTTTATCTCCAGTACAGTGCAAAACAAGTATTAGGAACTCAATAACTATGGCAAGAAGGCCAGAAGCATAAAGAAAGAAATGTGTCCACTTTGCATTGATTTTTATTCCACATTTAACATAACTCAACAAGAGTCAAATGATATCCCATGTTAGCCCATTTAGTAGGGGAAAAGGACAGACTCACATAAATTTGTGGGTTAAAAATGGTTGAATATAAAATGTGTATCTGATTACACAACTTACTTAAATCAGAGATAATAAGTGAAACAAATCAATATAAAGGTAGAACGCTGCTGATAAGTAAAAGTATGGTTACAATATATAAAATATTTTACTATCTATAATAATAAAAGTATATTATGCTAATTAGACCTGACATCCTTCAGGACGAAGCTGGGGCTGTGAGGGAAGCCCGGGTCCCAGCTGCCTGCCGGTGGCCAGAGGGAAGCCCGGGTACTGGGTGCTTGCTGGCGGCTGGAGGAAAGCCCGAGTCCCGGGTACCTGAGGGAAGCCGGTGCCAGCAGCTGGGGGAAGGAAGGCCTACTCTTGCACAAATTTTGTGCATCGGGCCTCTAGTATTAATATAATATAGTGTATGTTTTTTTAAAAGCATGTCTTTATTCTAGATTATAAATTCCACAGAAACAAGGAGTATATTTTCCTTGTTCAATGCTCTTTTCTTTATCAGGTATAGTCCCAGGAACATAGTGGATGTGGATCAAACCAAATGTGATACACAAAATAAATAGGAATTAAACAGGTCACTATTCAGATCACCTAAATCAGAGTGTGTAACCTCTCCATCTCCAATTTTCTGCTTTATGTTCATCTGCAATTTTCTGATCAATTTAATTGATACTTAAGCATCTATTAAGAATATGTTTGAGAGATTACTTAAAGTCTAAAGTCAAGGAGAATAAAATTGAATGAGGAAATCTCTCCTTCCCCCTGTGATTCTCTGCTGAGGTTACTATGATGCTCATTCATCAGGGAAATTGATCTGCAAAAATACAAATGGCAGCAGGTCTACAAAATAGGAGCTCCTGGCACAGACCTTGGAAATTCTGTTAAGGGCCTATTGCCCACAAGGGTACCAGGAAAAACCTAGCCACTGTGATGGATGTTTCTAGCAGTATTTGAGTGCCAAGATATGCTTGGTTTTATGGCACTGAGCTGACTTTATTTCCTGTTTATCTTATTATATAAAGGATTTTTTGTCAAGTGACATGTGATATGACTGAAAAAAATTTTTAATCTATTCAGAGTCACTTTTCCTGTTGAATATTTTTCATGCTCTCAAAAATATTAGCTTAGTTTAACTTATTGTGATCTCTCCTTTTTAACCACAAACAGAAAAGATTTATAATAAAAATACCTCACAGATCCTAAAACATCTCTCAGATGAAAATTCTGTATTAAAGACTAAAAAGTTTAAAACAAAATGGAAGAAGGGTTAGAAGCTCTTAGGATAGCTGGAAAGAAGGTCGGAAAATAATGCTGATATTTATAGGAATCTAATGAAATACAAGTGGCAGTTGACTTGTGTCTGAGAGAGGACAGGAGCTGATGCTGGAGAGATTGTCAGGGATCAGATCATGAAGGACCATACTGAGTGATCATATGCCCAGTTTGCCTGGGAAAGTTCCAGTTGGCATCTGTGGTTCTGACATAATTATTCATAATGATGCCCTCTTTCACTAAAAAAAAGTTCTCCCTTTTTGCACAATAAATATATGGTCATATTGCCTACAACTCTAAATAAGACAATTGGATCTTAGGAAGAAATGGGAGTTATTGCAAAGCTTTAATACAATAATATAACATGACCATATTTATGTTTTAAGTAGTCATTCTGAAGTGAAATTGTCTTTATTTGCAGATGACACTATCTCTATATATAAAACCTAAGTGACCGTTAAGACTGGACAACGAGACGACTGGGAGACTGGCTGGTAGCTATGATGCCCACTGACCACCAGGGAGAAGATGCTCAATGCAGGTCAGTGCACTCCCACAGCCAACCTCCCTAGGCCAGCCAACATCCCATGGTCCCTCCCCCCAGCTGGCCCAATCGCCTTTATCACCGGCCAGGCCAAGGGAGCCAACCTGTGCATGAATACATGCACCGGGCCTCTAGTTATATATAAAAATCACAGACTCTACAAAAACTATTAGAATTAATTACTAAAACTAATATCACAGGATCTGCATTAACATACAAAATAAATTGCTTTTCTACTTATACAATAATGATAAACATTTGGAAAATAAATATTAAAATAGAATAAAACAGACAAGATACTTAAGAATAAACTTGAGAAAAATATGCAAAATTTTGACACTGAAATATACAGTAAGCTAGTGAGAAGAATGAAAAAATATAAAACAAATCATTCTTATAGATTGAAAGACTTAAAAAATTTTTATACTTCCTAAACTGATCTGTTTATTCAATACCATTTCAACAAAGATGTTTTGTTTTGGTATAAATTGGAAAATTTTCTAAAACATATAAGGATATGAAAGATTTAAAATAGACAATTTGGTCCTGAAAAAGAAAACATATGATATGTTGCATGTTTATTACCTGATTTTAAGATTTACTATAAAGCTACAATGATCAAAGTTATACAGTGCTGACATAAGCATAGACAAGTAGATCAATAAAATGGAATATGGATTCCAGAAAGAGACCTAGACATATAAGCTAATAACATTTTGGCAAAGTTACTGTGGAATGTCAATGAAAAAAGTAAAATTGTTAAAAAAAAATGGGGCTGGAACAATTAGATAAATGCATGGGGAGGAATGAATATCAACTTCTAACATCTATTATATAAAAATAATACTTTGAGATGGACCATAGAGCTACATGAAAAACCTATAACTACAAAGCTTCCAAAAATATGAAAATATCTTTGCATACTTAGGGGAGGTAAAATTTCTTAGAGAATACAGAAAAAAAAACCCAATAAATTTACTTTCAAATAAATAAATAAATAATCAACCCCAAAACGGGAAAAATATTTTCACTATAGATATCTGCCATGGATTTTTAAGTAAAATCCATAAAGTATTGCTTCAAGTCATAATAAAATAAAATATAATAAAACAAAACCCAGAACCTAATAGATACAACTTTAGCCCCACAATAATGGCTAAAATGCAAGAGACTCTAGACCTTTTAATAAAACATTGAAAGGTGACAGATTTGCATGTGTGTGCATATGGATAGGACACCTTGCTTTTAGAATGCAGATTATTCTAAAGGAACTAAATGCTCCCTTGCTTATCCTAATTGAATAGGATGATGAAGGGGGCATCATCTTATGGAAAAAAAAGTTAAATCTATTTTTAAAAAGTAGATGGCAATTTATTAGTATACTAGAGGCCCGTAGCATGGATTCATGCACCAGTTGGGTCCCTAGGCTTGACCTTTGCCCTCTCGCAACCCGGGACCCCTCGAGGGATATCAGTCTGCTGCTTTCCGTCTAATCCTGCAGGCCAGGCCTAAGTACCCCACTGGTGCACACCAGGCCTCTAGTATGAATACAAGATCTTTGGTTAATCTCTTCCCACCCTCCCCCTTCCCCTTTCCCTCTGAGATTCATCAGTCTGTTCCATGTTTCCATGCCTGTGTGTTGAGCATCTGTCCCCTGGTGGTCATGCACATCATAACTACTGGTTGAACGGTTACTTAGGCTTTCATATATATAGATAATTACTATGATCTATACTCCTACCAAAGATTATAATGTATCAATACTGAAAAATTACCAAAGCACTAAAATCTTGTTCTGTCTGTATTTTAATAGCCATATGCAGTGTATTTTGCACTTAATTTTAAAAAGCTTCAAAATGTCCACTGTGTTACTTTATCCTATAACATCTAAGTTTTCAAGCCCTAATATTTCTGAAGTTAATTGAAGCTCACAACTGGTATGTATATTTAATGTGGTTATTTTTTTTGTTTTGTTTTACAGTTAAAAATTTTTATATTTAGAATTAGGCAGATGGACTCAGTTTAGATGATCTCAATTTTGTTGTCAACATCCAAAGCATCATAGTCAGGAGCCGGTCAAACATATGCCTTCTTCTCTCCAACAGGCCTGATCAGGGTGTTGACCTTGGCCACATCAATGTCATAGAGCTTCTTCACAGCATGTTTGACCTGGTGCTTGTTTGTCTTGACATCCACAATGAACACAAGTGTATTGTTGTCTTCTGTCATCAGGGGGAATTTGATGATGGCATAGTGGTCAGGCTTGTTTCTCTGGGGTGTGCTCTTCTGAGGATATTGGGGCTGCCTTGGGAGCCTTGGCCATCTGTAGGTGGGTGATGTGCAGATCTTTTTTGTGTGGCTGCAGATGCCTTTCAGCATTGCTTTCTTTGTCTTCAAAGCCTTTGCTTTGGCTGCAGCTTTAGGAGAGGAAGGGGCTTCCTTCTTAGCTTTTGGCACCATCTTCGTAAAAAGGTCAAGGTGGTTATGTTTGTGTTGTTTTCCCCACTGTTTGACTGTATTTGACTACTTAGTTTGACAATGACTCAGAGAAGGTGAATCAGTTAAAGGTAAGGGGGGCGTGGAGTAGATCATTTTCATGCATGTAACTTGAATACCTATAAGATAGGGAGTAAATGGAGCAAAACTCCATCAGCTGGAATTGATTTGTAAATTTAGCCTATGTTAAAATAGTGTCATATATGACCATGTTGCTTTATTTAATTGTTTTTAATATGATCTTTGTTTATTATGTAGATGATGTTTAAAATACTAAAGAAAAAATAGTTTTCAGAACATTAAAAAATTACATCACTTTTCTACTTCTTCAAAGTAATACCATTGATTTTCAAGTGAAAATCTCTGTAATTGAAGCTAACAAATTCAACAAAAACTATTATGACCAAGAAAAGTGTTGGACTATTAAAAATCAACCAATTAGATGATGGTAGATCAGTTTCAGCAGGATTGTGGATCTCCGTTTCTCTGTCCTTTGCTTTCACTATGCTAGAGAGCTGTTATAGCACCATGTGACTTTCTCATGTGGTATTTACCTGAGTTAAAATTTAATAATTATTTGACACCTCTTTGATCATTGCTATCTCCTGAGATTCAAACTCCATGATGGCAGAAATCATGGCTTCTGCTGCCCCATAATTATACATCCAGTTCCTAGCACAGACCTAGCTGAAACACTCAACCTAACTACATTTTGTATCTAGAGTAGTTCTCCTTAATGTATTTCAAATGTACCTCAAAAGCAATTTGTAAAAAAGGACTGATAACCTTCAAAATATAACATAAATAAGAGTCAGGCACTTATTTTTCTACCAAGACTACATTGGCAAGTTATATTCAGTTTGTTTTGGCCATTTTATTTAAATACATCCAAATAAATTACAGAACTCAGTATGTATTTGTCTGACTAAGCAAATTTTGGTTGTACAACTAAACTTGAGTTTGTGGCAGGGTTTCAGTGATTGCAGAGATCTTTGCTTTAAAAGACTTCCTTGTTTTTCTTACTATGTTATTTGGGATTCATACAGTTTTCTTTATGAATGGGTGGAGAGTGTAATATCAGTACTACTTATTTAGCATTTACATAACACTTTATCTGTAGAGTTATACAATGAGTTTCATAATGATATAGAATTATTACCATATTTTGTACCCATATCATAAAAGTATACAAATTAATATGATTTGAAGTTAAATTTTATTTTACCCTAATATGTACCTTAAAAGAACTTTTTATTTCCTCTTAAAGGATATTTATTCTCTAGAATAATAAAAACATGCATAGCAAATAACACTCCACTAATGCAAACTGAAGAGGCCTTCTATATCTCAAGACAATCCAAATATTTTTTTTACTTTTAGAAATAAAAAGGGTGACTATACTTGTGTGATATAGCATATAGACTAAAATGAAACTGGGGAAGCTAAAATCTGCTTTCCAGTAATGTTCAAGTCCCTTAGGCTCTTTGTATCTCATTTTTTATAGCCATCTTCTTCTTTATCTAACTCATAAGGCTATAGAGAGAATAAGAACATGCATGTAAAAATTCTCAGAAAAAAATAAAATCCCAGTTTCTAGAAATTATATCTTCTTATTCCTCTAGAAATTAAACTTGATATTAAGTATCACATGCCAAAGTTATCAAAGCAGTTGCATGTATAATTGAGGTGATTAAAAACATCAACCTTAAATATCTACATACTGAAGGTACAAATATCCAGATTTTAAAGTAGTAATATTATTTCTATTTTAATATTCAGTATAGTTGCCTTGATTTTGTCTTTCATTTTTCAAAGGATTTTTTGTAGGAAAATTGCAACAAATTATCCTTAAATTTACTCAATGGAGGGGCAAGATCTCTTCTTTGAAAATGGGGTGACATGCAGAAGCTAAATTACTGAATTGCAGATTAAGCTATGTGTTATATACACAGAATTAACCATTAAGAAAATGCATTTTCTAAGTATAATATTGGTTTGGGATCTAAATAATGCCATTTAACATGTTTTTAAACATATTAAAAAAACAAATAGTGGATTATTCCTAAGCATTTCTGCTTAAAGCTTTCAATAAAAATAAGATAAATTTAAGAATGGTGTACTTGATGGAGACTGAGGACCTCAAAACATGTTACTATATAGATTATTTTAATTTCTTCAGTAGGCTCATTGGAAGTAAGGTATCTGTCCTGAATTCTACTGTCTGAAGATATAATCAAATAATTATAAAAATTAATGCTGATAAATATATATAATCTAGACTAGTTAAATACTCTTGTGAGAGAAGAGTATTGATAGGGTGAAACTGGTCAAAAAGTATAGAAAATAATTAGTGACAAATCTAAAATATAACCCATTCTCATGATCACTTGGGGGGAAAAAATATATATATATAGTGACTCCAAATCATCTTTTACTTATACAAAAAAAAGATATTTAGAAAAGGACACACTGAGATAGAGTGGCTGTGGCCCAGGAGATAAAGCAAAGAGGTGGTAGGCCTTCTGAGGCCCTGCTGGAGACGGAAGGGGTCTAGATAAAACGGTGAGAAGTACTGTGTGCGTGAGTGGTAGGGCCCACAGGAAGGAGAAACTTCAGTTTGATCAGCACTGTTGATAGGTCAGGGGAGGGATTCACAGTGACCTTGCTGATAATTTTTTAGGGGACACAGTTAATGCTGCTGACTGGAGTGAGAGCTGCTCCCTGGTTTCTGGAAGGCACCCACTAGGGACAGGGGACTGAATGCCTAGGATGGGACACACACACACACACACACACGCACACACTTATATGTGTATCTGACTTTATCATTAGGCATCTACATCTCTATCCACAAACATACTACTTTACCACTTTATTACTTTATAAAATAAATGTTTTATACTTCTAATTATCTGTTGCTTTTAAGCAGGTCATTTAATCTCTCTGTAATCTTGATTTCCTAATTTGTCAAATGTGGTTGACAATAACTACTTCACAGATGTTAGTGAAAATTAAGTATATATAATATATATTAATCATATTCATTAAAATATTTCATATATATTAAATATATTATTTATATAGATATATTAATTAAAATATATATTCTAAATTAATATTTATATGTAAAATTTTGGTTCTGTGTGTGTGTGTGCATGGCATGAGTAGCTTTGAATGTCTGAAATTGGCATTATGTTGTGACTGTTTACTTTCTGATGTAGGTATTCAGAACAGGTCATCCCAATATGTGCTTCTGTGGCATGTGGATTACTTTGAGCTAAAGGTAACTGAGACCCTCTGGGCTCAAGAGAAATTCCTGCTCCTGCCCTTTCCCCAGATACCTAAAAAAAATGGAATTAGAGGCCTTTCCCATAATAAGAAATTATCAGAGATAAGCTTTTGTGATCTAGCATAGAACAGGGCGAACATTCAGTTACTGAACATCTACTCTTCTTGTTGTCCGACAATGACCCTCGGAAGCCCCAAGGGGCCTTATCTCATCCTTAGTTCAGAATATCATATATACCACATTTTCCCTCTCTATCTCTGAAGCTCTGGTGTCTGTGGGGTCTTTGACCCTCTCAGGTATGTGGGGTTGTCATGGGTACATATGTCATTAAATTTGGTTATTTTCTCTTCTTAATCTGTCCCCTGTAGATTTAATTATTAGACCAGCTGAAAGAACCTGGGAGAGTAGAGGAAAAGTTCTTGATTACCCACACTAACTTTGAAGATATCACATAGATATAACCCAGTAGTAGAGGGATGAATTCTTCTCTTTACATCTATCTGAATAGGTTATCATATCTGGAATGCTCATCCCAATTGAAATACTGAAATTTAAGCACATAAATTGTGCTGACACCCACGGTGGTCAAACAATTCCGGAACTGTGCTAATTATAACTTTTAACCAATTTTCTGTGATCTGTAAATTTAGCAGAAGTACTTTGGAGAAACATGCAGGGGAGGAAAAATAATTTTCTCTCTACCTCTCTAGGTTCTTGGCTGTAATAAAAAGATGCGTTAAACAGAATTTTGGTAACATGTATAACCTCCTGTATGGAGGGGAGGTATCCAGGAAAAATGAGTAAGTTCCTGGAATGCCCAATCTGTCACCTTACATATCATCTCCAGCTAAAGACAAAAGATTATTTTGGTGGGGGAGGCAGATATAGGAAGTTACCTAGCAAGCACAGTAAACTGGGGGCATGGTTATTTTGAAGATTTAAATTCCTACCTTCTCAATTAATAAGACTTCCTACAGATTTAATCATCCTTCTCTTCCAGGCACCGGGGAAGGAGACACCCTTACAAATGGAGATTTCCCTTATAAATATAAATGGCTCTTCCAAAAAGGGTAATTTCTACTGGCTTTCAGAGCTTCTCCTGGGTCTGCTATTCTTAAAAATAATCAGCCTAAAATATTCCATATGCTAAGGAGGCATATTATGGGATGGCAAATTCTCCCTTTCACTATAGCTATCTGTAGTTAAACTGTGGAAAGTCTGTCTTGGAATGGCTAGGAAATTATAACTGAGAAATAGCCACAACCTTAGTAATCTAATATTTACAGCAAAGACAAAGTCTCTAAAGTTAGTCCTAACTTCATTTGAACTTGAGCAGAAATCCTTGCATGAAGCACTTTTTAAGATATGTACAACAGAGGCTTCAAGCATTAAATATTCTGGAATTCAATGTTTTGAGTAGATTATCTCTTAGCTCTTCTAAACGGAGTCTAGCAAATCAAGCAGATATTTATTTAAGTAACTAATTATTTAAATTAAAAGCCAAGTTTTAAACTTCTGCCTATGATCCAGATGTTTTTTCTATAGGGTCATGGTCAGCTGGATTTTAGAAGTACTTGGTGACACTTTTTTTTTCCCCTCTTTTTTTTTTTTTCAGGTAGATGTTTGCCTCGGTGTAGCTTAATTGCAATATTAAGTCTACAACTAAGCAATTAAATATGCTGAGGAAACATGTTTTTTCTAAATAAAACCAAGTGGAACATTAGGAAAGATAGGAAATAACAAGTTTGTCTGTAGAGATTAATGCTGTAAATGAACAGGGTTATAGTGAAGAGTCACAGTATTCCCCTACATGCATGTTAAAAGTTAAAAATTGAAAAACTAGTTATGGGATAAAAAGCTTTAGCAGCTCATAAGAAAAGCCACCTGAAATATTTCTGTTCAAGCAATAGAAAACATTTACAAAATTGTAACTCAGTGTATTTTTAAATGCTAGCACTTCAAGCAAGGGTTAGATTACCACAAATTTAAACAAATTCACCTCTGCTCAATCTGTCCTTTAGAATTAGTTCTTTATCACTCAAAGTATACTATAAAATCTAATTTTATTCTAAGAAAAAAATAAACCATCTTTACTTCTAGCATCTACTCCTGTTTACTCTAAATAATTTTCTCCATTTCTTTTCTCCATTTTTATATCAATTTCTTTCTTCTTCTTCAGGTATTTCTACTCTGAGATGAAATGTAGTTATATCAAAAAAGTTTACAAAAGTAGAAAATTTGTCTTAAAACCTAAATGTAAGAATATTTGTACATGGAGTGTGTTAGGACTATAGGGACCTTACAAAGTGTATATAGTTTGAAAATTCAATTACATACACAGGCATACATACCCTTTATGAGAGAAGTCTCTGTTTATTTTTCAACCAATGTTTTTTAATACATGAGGTGGGTTTACTAAAATTTTTATAGCTATTTCTGACCCTTTATGGTTTCTATAATATGCTCAGTGATTTACATACAAACAAAAAATTCCGAGGTGAAATTGACTCATTGTGCTCAGCTGATGAAAAAAGTGGCAATAATCCAAGCACTTGTAAACACTGAATATGGTGGCGAATAGACTTTGGAGATTAGTAAGGCATATACCACTTTTCTTCAATGGTGGTCCAAGGTACTTGTTGAAAAGAATACTCCTGGGCTACACCCCAGACATAATGGTTCAGAATCTTCCAGGGTATGGGCCAGGAATCTCCATTTTAGCACGTTCTTCAGGCGAAGCTAATGACAGCACTATATGCAAGATAATGACAGTTTAGGTAATTTTGAGTTTTATAAATTAACGACTTCACACATAAGAAGAGATATTAGCTATTTATATCTTCACTCCAAAGCTTCTCTTCCTCCTTAGGTGAACACAACTTAATGAATTTAATCAATTAATGAGGAGGAAAACATATCCTTTGGAGTTATATAAATGAAAAAGTCAATTAAATGTTTTTAAAATGTCCCTTAAAGTGTTTAGGTGGTTCTACTGCCACTATTTAACCCCAAAGCCTTCTTCAGAAGGATGTCTCCTAGGATCCCACAGTTTTCCAGTTACTTATGGTCCTTCTTTAGGAGCAGCTTCAGAGCAAAGCCTCAATTTCCATCCATCCCGATTCAGCCATGCAACTGGCTTTTTTATGGGATTGCAGCAAACTGAAGCTCTGATCTCATCCTCTGCACCGACCTGCAATGCCTTGTTTCTGTCATCACTGAGGAAATGTGAAATCCCCCTATGGGAGAGCTCGCGTGGCACGTGGCTCCCAGTATTTAGAGCTATTTAAAATACTCTGCCAAGAATTAAAAAGTAAAATGTATTTCCAAGTGTTATGTTTTGTATATTGGAAAAGAAAAGGTGGTACTGCTGCAAAATAGTAAGACATCTTAGATATCCTCCCTTTCACTATAGCTATTTGTAGTTAAACTGTGGAAAGTCTATCTTGGAATGGCTAGGAAATTATAACTGAGAAATAGCCACTATTATGAGTAACTATAAAATTACACATTTTTTTCATTGAAGTAAGACCACTAGGATAAAATACATAAGAATGCCCTTATCTATTTAGTTGCAAAATTGTTTATTAAGATGGATGGAAGGTGCATGGGAAGGGAAGACCTATTTCCCTCTGTCTTGTGTAGATTTTAATCCACAGGTTTCATAAAAGGTAGGGATATGAGAATGATATTTTCTATCTAAAAACCACCATCAACTGTCTAATTTCTGAAACAAATTAAGAGCTACCACAACATTAGACAGAAAAAACTGTCTGCAAATTTTGAATAGGAAAATGTTTTGCCAGGATTCCACTACAATATATTTGCCCATAAACCATTTCCAGTAAAAGGACCTCTCCTCTTCTAAAAAATCTACTTAATATGATATTCTTAATGAAAATGCACTCTATTTTTATAGTGAAGGAGGAAAGTGAGAAAAATGCTGGAAAAATTAAGTAGGTCCTCTCTCTGCTTAGAAACTCCAAGAGAGGCTTTTACTCCTTGTTTTGCCTGAGTCTCTTCTTTATCAGAAATCTGCATCTTCCATTACCTGCCCTAAAAAATGAAGCATCAGAGAAGTTAACTCGTAAATTTTAATAAAATAACAGTTTCACCTCCATCCTTCTTATCTCACTTTGTTACAACTACTACATAAGAGTGTCAACTCCCACAAAAACATTAGGGCAATGGCTTGATATATTCTGTAGCTACTTTTTTCTTTTCTTAGAGGGATGTAGAATTACCCTAAATATAGAGTTTTATTTCAAAATGGCAATACAGGAGAGTTCAAGTACTGTAAATAGTGGCTCTCTAACCTGCACTTGGTCCTTGCTGGAAATCCTGAGGTGTGTTGGGGGGAGAGGTTGTGGATGTGTAGGTGGGTAGATCAATGGTGAACTATAGTTGGAAGAATATTCCACTAATACTTGTGGTGCAAGGAAGTTCAAAGAATGTAGGTGAAAGCACTTCAGATGACACACCTGCTCAGGGTTTTGGGAAATCCATACTCCCCTCCCATCTTTTCTGTTCAGTGAATCAAGGCTCTAGGGCACTAATGCATACTTCACAATGTTGGCATCACATTCCCTTGGTTCTGCATAGTTTTCAATACTGCAGCAAGGACAACTCTTTCCAGACTTATATCCCTCCATGCATCATCAACTAGGTTCCTAAGCCCATGCCCCAAAGCCCCCCTCCCATCTCAAGGAGAAGGTAGGAATAATCAGAGTAGGGTCCTCGGATGTCATTAGCTCCATGGCTCTGTTGGCCTTCTGTCTGCACTATATGGATGTCCTGTGTGAATTTAGGAATGTCCTACGGTTAGACAAGCCTCTTTCCATTTGGCTCTAAGCGGGACTGCTGTCCCTGGTGCTGAACCGTGCTTGCGTGTCGCGGAGCCTGCTGCCTGGTCAGTGGGGCTGGATAGAAAACTGATCTTAAGAATGCCAAAGTGCAGGAGCAAGCAATACTTTGATGTATAAGAACAGAACCCCTCCCCCAAACGTGTATCTCCCAGGTGTACGCCAAGACCTCATTTGCAGTTTTCTCCTCTAGACCCCCCACCCCAAACGCCTCCTCCAACATGGCCTCAAATGCCAGCATGTATCAGCACAGCCCACCTAGACATCATTTTGCGGTAATATCAACATGCTACTCCTCAAACACAAAGTCTTTAATACATTAGCTTGCCCACTCTAAAACAAAACAAAGCAACGCGATAAATTAATAAATAAACCAAAGTGACCTTCCCCTTTCCTCCCTTCCTCCACTCACACATTCACATCCCCCTAATTTACAAAGCCCCAAATCCTAGAAGAGTGTTTTCAATCTGGGTGGTCTCCGTAGTGCCACATCCTCACCCTTCCCCCACCTCTCCGGAACAAAACGAAGCTGAAAACAGCACATCTTACCCGGGGTAGAGCGTTAGCAGGAGCAGGATCCACACCGTCATTTTCTGTGAAAATACAGGAGTGCAGTAGACTGAGCTTCCTGTGCTCCATATATTTGGCGAACTCATCGCTCCCCCCCCCCCCTGCTTCTTGCCTCTCGGTTGCAGAAGAATCCCTCCCCTTTGTATTATTATTATGCTTATGATCTGGTGGTGGCTCCCCCCACCTGCCTCTAGTAGGTCCCGTCACTGGGGAGATATATTGCTACCAGCTTCAGGAATTAATATTCAGAGGGCAGAAATAAGATCAGCACACACGCTTGCAGATACCATCAGAGCATCAGCTCGGGGAGCAGCTTCCAAGTCTGGGGGAATAATATAATTGAGGTAGGGGGAGGGTACAGGGAAAGACACTCAGAGAAAAATAAGGGGGGGGGGTGAGAAAGCAGGGACCCTAATACACACTCTCATGTCCCTCACACTCACACGTACTCCTCCAGTTCCATCCTCGTAGGTTTATTTACTTGCTTTGCTTTTATTTTTCTTTTAGAGGGGGCAGGGCCGTGTGTGTGTGTGTGTGTGTGTGTGTGTGTGTGTTTAAAAGACATATAAAAACCACGAGAATCTCTGCGTGATCAGCTACCACGCAGATTAACTGAGGTCAAAGTGGAAGCAATGCATGCTGCTGCAGCAGCAGAAATTAACACATGCCTTGTGTCTCTCTAGTGCTTTTTAACCCTTCACTGCACGCACAAGTATGCAAGGCTGGCTTTCATCCCCATGAAAGCCAGGAGATGCTTTAGCAAGCCCATAAACTATACACCAATGGCAGAAGGTTTGTCTCCTCAGATCTGCCGAGAATCCTTATTTAAAATCGAGCAGTCTTAGAAATCCTGATTACATTGTGGGGGGAGGGAGAGCCGAGTGGGAGGAGGGAGAGCCCAGTGTGGGGGAGGAATGGCTGTTTCACTGTAAAACCATCCTGTTTGAAAAGAGATTTGATGGATTTTCAATTTGACTGAAGGAAGCCAACATTGATAGATTTGAAAGACATGAAGAAATGCTGTGTCCCCATGATGCACTCCTCCCTTTTCTGCTCTCCACCCCCGTTGAAAATGTAAAGACACAAACTACTTGAAGGTTGAATAATGTAGCTGCATGGGGACAACTGCCTGAGTAAAGATTATAAACCGTAAAACAGGAGGGGACTTTTTGAAGGGAAATTGGACACAGGGAGGTCAAGAGGGCATTTTAACAATATAATGTTTGCTGTGCAGGGTTGACCTTCTTTCTTCATTCTGCTTTGTGACAATCCTGAATATTTCTGTGGTGAATGAGTGGTGGTTAGCATGCTTCCTTCTTACCTAGAATCTTACCATGGATACTGATAGATGGGAGACATCCCTCTATGACCACCCAGTTCATATACCACAGAGAGAACTCCATTCACTGACCATGGAGAAGAAAGTAGAGGTGTGTTTCAAGGTTCCTGTAGAGTCCAGTCCACAGCAAAGATGTTCATGTAGAGATGCAGGCGAAGAGAACCAATTGGACTCCATTCTGGAGCATAGCAGGAGGTTATATCAAAGCCAGTGCCTTTTCTATATGAACTAAGTCTTCCCAGGAGGCAACATGAATAAGGAGTCCAGGAGGTTTAGGAATAGAACCTGAGATGAGTAGGTCCACACTCCATCTCCAACCCTACAATATACTCAAGGAAAGCAGAGGTAATTACTGGTGGCTTCTGCTCATGACAGAGGCTGAGGAGACACATTCTGACTAGGAAGCCAAAAGGGCCTGACAGACACACCTGGACACCTGCATGTCTTTAGAATTCTGCCTTAGACACTTATTTATGGGATTAGAGAATAATCCAATTAAAGCAACAACAACATTCACTACCCAGTCAATTTACTTCTTTCTATAATGATTTAATTGGAGGCAATACAAATGTAAGCCCCTTTCTTAGTAAATTTATTGTTCCTTGCTACACTGTGTGAAACTTTAGCCCTCTTTATATTTACCCTTTTAAAAAAAAAGAAAAAAGAAAAGCCCCACAAAACTTAGGTGGCTTATGGCTCTGTATTTATTTTTTTAGTGAGAGGCTCAAATTGAGGGGCAAATCATAGAAACAAAGTAACAACCAAGAGGTAAAACTCCAAATTCACATGCAAACTTTCCTTAGATGTTTGTTTTGGGGTGGAAAGAGGGACAAGACACCAAAAAAATCCTGGAAGAAAGCAAAAACTAAAATCCTGAAAAAGTTGAGCCAACATTTCAGCTGCCACTCATTGTAGGGGATAATGAGATTGGAGTTTGAATCCCACCAGAGAGAGGGTCTTAATAATAAGCATTTCAGACTTTCCTTTAAAACCCTAGAAGTACCATAACCCTTCCCTGTTTTAGAACTAAGAATTTGCTGGAAGCCTAAGGGCAAAACTGGAATTAATCTGGAAGCAATATAAACTAATCCTGCACAAGATTAAGGTGATTTGTTAATATTTTAACTCCTGTTAGAACAAATACTGACATTCTTCAGAGGTGTACTAAAAATCAGAATGATGATAATATATAACATGTTTGACACATGGTAAAAAAATGAGATATACAAAGTGCAGCATAATAAGACACATTAAAAAATAGCAACTAAGCCTGGTAAGTGTGGCTCAGTAGTTGAGTGTGGGCCTATGAACCAGGAGATCATGGTTCAATTCCCAGTCAGGGCACTTGCCAGGGTTGTGCTGGATCCCCAGTAAGGGGTGTGCAGGAGGCAGCTGATCAATGATACTCATCATTGATGTCTCAATCTCTTTTTCCCTCTCCCTTCCTCTCTGAAGTCAATAAAAATATAAAATGTAACAGTCTTTATAAACCAACAAAACCTGAAATGCAACCAGAAAATAAAAACATTCAATTAACTATTTCTAATAGTTCAAGAACTTAAAAGAAAAATGGTCACGATGTTTATATGATCAATGAGTGTACAGTAGAGAATCTCAGCAAATATATGAAAACTATTTTTTAAAAGCAAAAAAGAGAATTCTAGAACTAAAATTTATAATGCCCAAAAAGAAAAGTTTGTGCATGGGTTTTATTTTAATTTTTTAATATTTTTGAAATTACAGTTGACATTGAATATTATATTAATTTCAGGTGTACAGCGTAGTCATTAGACATTTACATAACTTACAAAGTCACATATGGAGAAAAAATATTCACAATGAAAATATCTAACAAAGGACATATATCTAATATACATAAAGAAGTTCTAAATCTCAATGATGAACATGTAAAAAAACAATAAAAAAAGGTCCAAATACTTGAACAGACTATGAAAAAAGTCATGTGTGTATTTAATAAGTACATGGTAAGGTTTTTATAATCAGCTTTCATTAAGGAAATGGAAATTAAAACTATAATGCTATCTTTTTATATGTACTATATGGCTAAAATTAACAAAACTGATAATTAACAAAAGTTACAAAATTAACAAAAAATTTTGAGGATATAGAGTAAACAAAACTCATATACTTTCTGGTGAGAATGTAAAACAGTACAGCTACTTGCAAAATATTTTAGCAGTTTCTTAGAATGTTAAATATTCTATTCCCATATGATCAACTGATTCTTTCTCAAGATATTTATCAAAGAAAATAAAAATATGTGCCCCAAAGAAAGCCTAGAACAAGAATTCTGTATAAGATTCATTCAATAGTGAAACAATCCAAATATCACCACTAGGAAAGTAGATAATTAGATAATATTCCCCAATAATGTTATGAATAACACATATAAATAAATGCACACATATAAATATGTAATATACATTTACATACAAACATATATATATTCAACAGCATGGTCAAATTTCAAAAATATTATGTTAAGCAAAATAAGTCAGGCAAAAAACAGTACATACTGTCTGATGATGCCGTTTATATTATCTTCAAGGGCAGCAAGAGAATTCTATGTGATTAAAATAAGAGCAGAGTGTGCCTATAATAGTTGAGGCACAAGATAAATTTTGGAGGTAAATTAAGTATTCTATATCTAATTACACAGTCTTATACACTGATAAAACTTATGAAATGATATATTTAAAATCTGAACTTGCTAATTTCACCTTAATAAAAATCCTATTGATAAAATAAATATTATCCTTATAAATAAGCATAATTGGGAATAGTGCTGTGTGACAGACCTTATTGGATCTTCATTAATAAACTACAAGGTGGGTACTGTTAATATCCACATTTTTGCACCTGGGAAGATTAAAGTTTAGAAAGGCTACGTTACTTGCCTAATATAATCTATAGAGTTCATTATATAGTTCATGGCAGAACAGATTTTAAATCCAGGCAATCCGATGTGAGAAATTGAACTCGTATGCATGGTTGTAAACCATTTCTCAATAACATGATTCTGGTAATAAATAAAATAGCTATTAATTCACTTCTTTAATCATCAGCTATAATAAAACTTTAGAGGCAACATGATATAATACAAAGAGCATACAGTTCGGAATCAGAAATCTTGGCTTTGTCATTAACTCTGTGACTTTGGGAAAATTACTTCATTTCTCTCTGTCATATTTTCTCATCAATAAAATGATGGGTGATACTTTTCAGTTTTAACAGTTAGTGACTATAAGTTGAATAGCATTTCCTTGTGAGTGACATGGGAAGAGATATCTATAGCTCTTTCAAATGTTAGCTTCTTTAATTGCAGCATGATATTACAAGGGTTAATGTTCATGTTATTGGATACAGTATTAAAATAACTGAGAAGAAAAAGTTTGGCTTAGTTATCTCAGTCTTAATCTTCTCAAATCTCATGGGAGAGTGAAAATACCTCATTGCTCAGGATACTAGATGAACCAGATGTAGAAGTCAGGTCTGTTTCCCCAAGCTTGAATTGGGGCTGGCCTTCAATTCGTTTTGTGCAATAGAATATGTGTATAAGTTCTGAAGTCTGAGCCCAAAGACATCTCCACTTCCATTCCCATCCTCTTGTAATGATCCTACCACCATGTAAGAACATCCGTCCTCCATGACAGCAGGGTATTTACTTGCCATATCTAATGCACTTTCCCCAGCACCCAGAAGAGGACCTGGCACATAGTAGATGCTCATTGAAAATCTGTTGAAATCTAAAAGTTGAATCTTATAAGGTATCTTCCAGATGCATGTCATTGCACATTTGAATAACAGTGTATGAATCTTCAGATCCTAAGCTGACCAATCTTTTGAAATCAGTGTGTGTGTGTGTGTGTGTGTGTGTGTGTGTATTTTAAATGTCAAATTGTGGTCTGAAAATTGTAAACATTCTCAACATTTATACATGATGTAAAAACTTTGATCAAGGCTGTGAATTATCTTGTAATGATTCTCAGATGTCCTTGGCAATCATGACATGGTAAAGCCGACTTTCCTTGGGCAAATGTCTCTCATTGCTAATAGCATGCCTCCCAGGGACTTTCTCTTAGACTTTGGAGTCACAGAAGTGTCATTACTGTGACACTGTTAGTGGATGGGACTGGTAGAGCAGGCAGCCTGGAACTAGAGCATGAATTTCCTTCTCTGTTGGTTTTAGAATCCCTTCAAGTATTGAAGGATTGTAAACTGCGAGTAAAGTAAAAGACATGTGAAAATGGCAGCAATAGTTTATAATATTCCTGGAATTTTTTAAAAAATAATTTCATATTTTTTGTGGTTCTATTGAAAAGTGAATCAGTTCTTAAATGATTGATTTCATTTTTTTAAAGTTTAATTGTGATAATAAAAACACACCTATATATAAAATCATTATTGCCACCATTACCATTTATTTGATACAGTTTGCATGAGCAGAAAACAAATGTGAAAACAGAAAATACAATATGGATCTACCAAACTGTAGGAAGACTTTCAGTTTAAAATCTTAAGACCGTTTCATTGAGGAAACTAATGTTAGCATCTCAGATTAATACTTTAAAGAAAACAGGTGTTCTTTAAATTTACAGAAAATATATTTTAAATTTCTACTCTCGTTGTCAAAAAGTGAGAGGTTTTTTTGTTTGTTTTTAAAATATATTTTATTGATTTTTTACAGAGAAGAAGGGAGAGAGACAGAGAGTTAGAAACATCGATGAGAGAGAAACATCGACCAGCTGCCTCCTGCACATCTCCTACCGGGGATGTGCCCGCAACCCAGGTACATGCCCTTGACCGGAATCGAACCTAGGACCCTTCAGTCCGCAGGCCGACGCTCTATCCACTGAGCCAAACCGGTTTCGGCAAAAAAGTGAGAGGTTTAAGCAAGAAAACTGATACACTTTTTAAGTCTTATCAGAAATTTTAATGTCATGCCCAAGTCACAACTGTTAAGATTTTTTACATTTCTCTCATCTGCATATAGCCTAATCATCATAATACTGAGCTCACAGAGCTCTCTGGATGAAATGAATTAATATATGTAAACAATTTATAAAATTTCTGGCTCATATTAAATGTTCAAAATATTATCTATTATTATTATTACTTATTGTTCTATTGTTTAACAACAATCAGCAACATTTATTAATACCTAATTGCTAACAGGCCTCAATTGAGGTATCATTTAAAGTTTCATTAAACATATTTCTTGCCCTTGAACAGATAATAAATCAGTGACTTAATTTTCTATGATTCTCATTTTTACTGGAACACAAAATAAGCCCTTTGCCAACACTCTTCCAGGTTTCATAAACAAATATCCAACTGCCCAGTAGACCCCTTCACTTAGCAGTCTCCCAAAACAACTAACTCAGTGTATCTAAGACATAGATTCTTGCAAGATCTTTCTCACAAAAAATGCATTTCAAGTCTCTCTGTGGACTCTCTTCTTTCTCCCACATGAAATGCCAAGCATATCCCACAGCTCTTCCTATTCAAGCTAATAGATGAGTAGGTTCTTTACCAAGTATTAACATGTGCAATTCAACTTAGCATAAGACTCTAACACTTTGCAATTTGAAATATTCCTGTGGCACTGAAAAGATTATTTCAGGATAAGAAACCTGATAAGGGAAGGGGGAAATAATTTCTTTCTTGGCATACTTTCCCTCATTCTGTTGCTAGCTCAGAACTCTCTGCCCCACCACCACATTCACACCCAAACACGTACGTACCCTATAGCTGCTTTTTAACAAGGGTGAGGAGGAGAAAAGATACCACTCAACTAGTACATTATAATCTGGTGTCAGGGCCTTAGATACACAATTACTGTCTCTCTCTTGTGAGGCTCTTTTAACAGTTCCTAGGCGATGCCCACTAAAGGCCACCAAAAGCAGTTTTCTGGTTCTGACAATGCATCTGAGTGGTAGCGATGATCTCCCTCAGTTTCTGCACCTCTAGGTAGACCTCAGTATCTTTGTCCTTTATGTGGACTCAAGATGGCCCATAGCCAATCCCCTTTCCTAGGAGTTAACATCTGACTCATGGTGAACACACAGTTTTGTTGCCAAGCTCTGAAAGTGCAGAATGTTTCCAATACATCCAGTCTCTTCCTCTGTTACCAGAAAGCTCTAGTCACAGCCTCTTGCCTTTAGACTATTACAGTTCTGAGTCATGTGTAGATCCCCAAGTCCTCTGCATTTGCCAAGGGACACATATCATTCTCTTTGAGTGGTTCTCTTGAACTCCAAATCTGTGGCTTAAAATGAGGGGCAGAATTCACAAAAGCTAAAAAGTTGAAGCAATCCAAGTGTCCATCAAAGGATAAATGGGTAAGAAAATTGTATGCATACAATGAGATATTCAGCCTTAAAAAGAATGCAGTTCTGACATATGCAACAACAAGATTGTTATGCTAAGTGAAATTAGCCAGTCATCAAAAGACAGACACTGCATGATTCTAAGAACATGAGATACTTAGAGTAGTCAGAATTATAGACAGGAAGTGACACAATTGCCAGGGACAGTGGTGTGGGGGAATGAAGATTAATGGGTATAGATGTTCAGTTTTACAAGATGAAATGAGTTCTGGAGATGGATGGTAGTGATGGTTACACAACATTATGACAATAAATAGGAGAGATAATTTCTTTGTCATTAACTCAATTCGTATTAATAGGGCAGCTACTTACTTCACTTTTTTTATAAGGTTTATTTCTACTTGATGGGATCCTATTTCTAATAGAAATCATTTTGCACTTAATCTTCAGAAACCTAGGCAAACCAGATCAAATCAATTTATCAATCCATTCATTCGCTCATTTAACAAATACTACTGATTTCTATTACAGTTTCACACGCTGTGCCAGGTACAGTGGATATAAAAGTGAGTAAGTCATGGTTTTTGTCCTCAAGCCTCACACAGGTTCACAAGGAAGGCAGTCTGGTGTTCACTTTTAAGGCACTATATACACGTTTTAGAAAAACAGTTAAGATGGTGAAATATTTGTTGGAATTCTAAGAAATTACACATGGCTGGTTGTGGGAATTGATATTGAGTGGAATGTCAGTGAAAACTTTTTGAAATCACCATAGTTCGTTGATGTTATATTGGTAAAATTCGATACTTTCATACTTTTGTTACTCTCCTCCACATTTCCATTAATCAATGTCAAATTAATTACTCAGTGAAAGTTATGTTAGACCTGATATTGACTTTAGAAAATATTCAACCAAAGGTTCTTTTTGTAAATAATAATAATGATAATGATAATGATAATAATAATAATAATAATAATTTAAGCCCAGAGAAATTTAATGACTGATACCATGTTACTGAGTTGATTTATGACAGAGCCACAATGAGAAATGCAGATTTTCTGTTTGCTAGGCCTCAAATATCCCCTCCACCCCCAAGTACTTACCCCCATGAAAATAACTTCAATTTGTAGTTTAAGACAAAGATAAAGAATATTCCTGTAAAGTATTTATATTTTAGTTCTTATTTTCTAATCTTTTTAAATCCTCACCTGAAGATATGTTTTTGTTAATTTGAGAGAGAGAGAGAGAGAGAGAGAGAGAGAGAGAAACATCAGTGTGAGAGAGAAACACCAATTGGTTGCCTCCTGTTCGTGCCCGACCAGGGGTTGAACCACAATCTGGGTATGTGCCCTGACCTACCACCTTTTGGTGTACTTGTGTACAGGACGATGCTCCAACCAACTGCGTCACACTGGCTAGGGCAGTTCTTCTTATCCAGTACTCTGCAATATATGAGATTGTTTCCTGTTTATTTAATCCAGTCTTCAAAGGATGATTTTCTTTATTTGAATCCTGACATTTAACTATTTGATATAGAAGTATCATGGTTATCAATTATGATACTGGGGATGCAGAAGAAGGGAGTACTTACTGTGAGGCATAGGGGGTGGGATTCAGTTAGGTGGGTTGGTGGCTTAAAGTCTAGTTTAATGATAGAAATTGGTTTGAACCATTGAGTTGGTGACATTCTCAACCTCCTACTCTTCCCTTCAGACAATATTCTTTTATTTCTTTCTTGGAATCTTGATTCTACTCAGGTAATTAGCGAACTGACAGCCAAACCTTTTATTGTGGATACTTTTAAAAAGTACTTTGTGTACCTTACATCTACAGAAATGTAAGCAGTGATTTTAAGTTTTATTTCTATTTGAGAAAAATGTGTTCATTTCAACTGGGGTGGCATAAAGTATGAGCAAAGAAAAATGAAAAATAAAAATTCATGCTTTCAAACATTTTTCATTTTTCTTTAGATCATATTAACCTTGTCATCTCCATCTGTCTGAGGAGAACCCATTTAGTCATTTATCATTTTATTTTAGACTTTGAGCTTCAGTTTTAAGTGAATGGAAAATTCAAACTCTATATGATATGTAGCTATTAAATTAAAGGGACTGTTTTTAAATTACTTATGTATTTATAAATTTGTACTTAATTTATGATTATATAATTAAATTCAGGGCCATATTTGACTGTTTTATGAATAATTCTTGAGTAAAATACCATGCTTTTCTATTTATTTTTTAAGAAGCTAAAATATTAATTTGTGTTGAGACAGGTTTTAAGTAAGAAGAAAATAAAAATAGCACAATCCACTTTTGATAAGAGAGGTAAGATAATCTTAAAAATAGGGAAATATAAATGTTTCACCAAGACTATTCACTAATATTAAGAGATATGGGAAATGTCTGTGATATTTTCCTAAATAAGTAAATAGGATGAAGGGGGTATGCATTATATAATTTTATATAGATATAGAACTAAATAAACTGGGTGTATTATGGAATACCACAGAGTTCTATGGAGTACTATACAAAGATGAAAATGAATAGGGTAGAAAGAACTACCATGTTTAGGTTGAAAAGTCTTAATGTCAATACATTTATTTAATTATTATGGTATGATCTCATTTTCAAATAGAATCATGCATTAGAAGAGTTTTTAAATCTTAGACTTAAAGGGAAAATTGTGATGGAATTTTGAACAGGGTTTAATCTGAAGGGAATCTTAAAGATCATCTGCTCCAACCTTCCTATTATATGAATGGGGAAATTGAGTTCTGAAACAGGGATGTGACCTGCCTCAGATCTTAGTATCCTGAATTTCACATCGACATATGTCGAAATTGATCCCTGATGGTGAGGGAAATGTGGGAGTGATGCCAAACTGGCTTTCCACATAGGGGGGATCACAACAATATTCTTTCAGGGTTCCAGAACACCTCTTCCACATTAGGTGCTTCTAGTTTCTGTAGAATCAGCATGCCTTAGTACTTCAGATTTTGAGTGCTGGAATGAGAAACATTTGAATTGGAATTCTGGATTGGCCATCTTCAGTTTTAAATCTCTGTTAGTTTTCTTAACCCATCTGAGGTATTTTTTCCT
Source organism: Myotis lucifugus (assembly GCF_000147115.1). NCBI lineage: Eukaryota > Metazoa > Chordata > Mammalia > Chiroptera > Vespertilionidae > Myotis > Myotis lucifugus. The sequence goes on from NW_005871291.1 coordinate 975,402, forward strand.
GTTGTATATAATGGGAATAACAATCAGAGTATTCTGTGAGAATTGTTTCCAAGGCTTAAGTAACATGGAAACATTGGAATTTACCCTTCTACCGTTCTGTAGTGCCAAGGTCCACCTAATCTTTTTAAGAGGTGCAGGTTGCAACCAGAGATTTGCTTCAAGTTCTCAGTTGGCAGAGTAGTCTCGGCACAAGATAAGTCTTCCCCTATATTTTTCTACATTTCGGCTAATACTTATAATTCTAACACCTGGTTATCCTTTGCTCATGTGTACAATCTATGTGGAAGTTGCAAGAGCCATTATCAAATATACTTACCACTTGTTTACCCAATAGCTGATATTACCACCAATCTTCATTTTCCAGGGACTTCAAAGCACAAACTATAAATCTCATATAATCAGTAGACCAAGAATTATGGAATCAGGCATTCCATTATCTGCCTTATTTTTATATTTGTTTAATATGTTTAATCCAGCAGCATCTTAATGCCATTTTAGTTTGTTTTGTGCATGTGTAGCAGGCAGGATTCCACCTATTACAGACATAGGGGTTATAATTTCTGCCTACCCATTTCCAGGCAAGTAGGGCACAAATGAACCCCAAGTAAGTCCGCACATGCCATCACATTTGGTCTAAAGATTAGTGGCTGAATTAGAAATTAATCAAGGTGGTAAATGGTTAGTATCATGTATAAGACTACTACTGAGATATGATCTTGGCTGTATTCATTATTACTGTATCTTCTTATTATTACTGGAATATAGTGTGACCAGAAAGAACATTATTATAGTATAGAATCCAATAGTGTTAAATCTAAACTAAGCTCTTAATGTTCATTTAATTTAACCCACTCATTTTATGAATGTCATACTAACCCCTGTGACTTTATACAGGTTATCTAAATTTGTTGTCTTGCATATTTCCAATCATTACATAGAAATAATAATCCTATATATGCATAACCTCAATAAAGTTGTGGAGGGAATTGGTGGGCATGAAATAACTTTAAAATTCTGAAAACCCATAAGTCATAATAAAAGCATGATAGCTTATTTTTATCCCAATTTCACACTTAAATAAAGCATATTTCCATGTAGTGTAAAATAATGTTTTATTCCATTCCATTCAGGACATGCACCTAACATTTCTCACCTCTTGATCTTATCCTTTTATGAGGACTAAGAATCTAAAAACAACCAAGTAGGATGTGGGTCTCATGATATTTGTACAGAAGCGTGAGTGAGACACATTTCTATATTTAAAGTGAAAATTCTTTGGCCTGATTAAAGAGAAGGTGAATCTATTCAAAGATTTCTGTTTTTACTTTTTTAGTTCTAGAGACCAAATTAAATTTAATCAATTAATTTTAGGATCTTGATGGTGGGGGAGAGGGGAGGAGATAAAATAGGATGAACAGGTAATATTACAAAAAGGCAAAGGGAACCTTTTATAGCACCTTGGGTGATAAAAAATACAAAATATGCTTTTATAAAATGATTTTTCTAATAAGAGTATATGTATAATCAGTTTCATTTGTTTGCTTCTCTTCCCATTCTGCCATCCAGAATAAGTTCTAAGAATCTATTGACATGGCCTAAGTCAGTGATGGCAAACCTATGACACGCGTGTCAGAGGTGACACACAAACTCATTTTTTTGGTTGATTTTTTTTTGTTAAATGGCATTTAAATATATAAAATAAATATCAAAAATATAAATCTTTGTTTTACTATGGTTGCAAATATCAAAAAATTTCTATATGTGACATGGCACCAGAGTTAAGTTAGGGTTTTTCAAAATGCTGACACGCCGAGCTCAAAAGGTTCACCATCACTGGCCTAAGTTCTCTAATTACCATATCTTTTGAGGAAAAGGTAGAGAAAAGAATAGAATAAATTTTAGAAGCATTTCTCAAAGTCTGTTACACAAATTACTAACCCCATTAGTGTGATTCTCCAAGGAGGAAAACGTCATCATGATCAAATTAATTTGTGGAAAAGTGTGTACAATGTCTCCCACTTAGAAGAGAATCAAAATGCAGTTCAGTGTTTCACATCCTCTAAAATGTGCTGTAGTAAACTTACTATCTTTGTTTGACAATGTATTTCCCAACCTTATTTGCCCATGGAAACATATTTTACAGAACTTGTATTAGATGAAATCAACTTTTTGGTAAAGAACTGGCTGGTTGTGAGTGTTGAGGAAGTAGTGAGGTGGACCTTACACATTTCACATATAATATGGGAACAAAAACCTCTGTGAGTTGATGTTACTACCTTCTACTTCCCACAACTCTTTCTGGGGGTCTGATATCTTTGATTTACTTTCCTTGCAAGGGACAATTCACAATGTAATAATAGTAATATATCATCAAGTGGTCAGGTTTCTTCAATTGGTCAAGCATATTTCATAGCTCCTAAAACAAAAATAGCTTCTCAAATGAATCAAAGTATTAAACCAGTTACAGTTTTCAGTGCCTTGCTTGCTTGTGGTGTGTGTGCATGTGTGTATAGTATGTGCATGTGTGTGTGTGCGCACACACATACATACACATCTACCCCCAAAAACATACAGACTTAACTGGGCTAAAATCCTAGCTTCTGTGAGAGTCAAAATGATAGCATTTATAATTCTTAACAGTTCTCTCTTTTTTATAAAATCTCATATATGCCACAAATAAGATCTAGAGAGTGGCAAAGGTTGTGTCTTCCCAAAACCATATCACAGGCAGCAAAGAGGTAATCATGATAGTAGCTAAGGCCAGGAATATCAATAAATACTGTTTGTTTTGTTTTATCTCTTTTTTAGATTTTGTTCTTGGTTTGAATTTTTATTTACTAAAAATAAATACCTATTTTAAACACAACTATTATACCATTTTCTATCATTATTCATTAAATGATTTTTAAATTAAAGATCAAGTAGATACAAGAGAATATTTATGAAATACTTGTAAAGGATAAAGAAGAAAGATATGGTAATTCCCAGTGGGCACACCATTCAATTTAATTAAAAGATTATTATCATCAGCCTGATATGTACCCAATCCCTTTCCCACCTCCTTGTCTAAATCCTCAGAGTAGCCACTAAAGTATGTTGAATTTCTTTATTTAGTTCTATATGCATATCCCTAAAAATTTTCTGTTTCATTTGAAATATATCTTAATGGGATAATACTATATATTCTTTACTTTTCACTCAATTTACATATTGTGATTTATCATTGTTGTTTTAGGTAGCTATTACACAATTGTCTCTGCTGTAGACTAGTCCATTGAATTAGTATACTATATACCATTGACCTCTTCTAAGATTGGTGGTTATTTGGAAAGTTCACTGTTGTTGTTTTTCAATTCAAATTATTATTTTATAAACATTTTCAAAGTCTTCTTGAGAATGTATAGGGCATATACTTAGGAATAGAAGTGCTGAGCCTCAAAAAATGTGTAAATATTCTTTTGATGAGGTATTTTCTAAACTATTTTTCAAAGTTATTTCATCAATTTACTCTCCCACAAGCAATGTATATTCTAGTAGTTTGACACTGTCACTGACATTTGATATCTACTTACCATTTTTAAAGAGGTATTAAGATTACCCATTTATAGTCCCTAAGCCATGATTAAGTACATAATCTTTATCATTTCTAATCAGTGATTAAGTGCATAATCCTTGTCCTCTCATTTAGAAAACTTTTACATTCATCACATATTCCCTCACAAAATATTCCTATAGCAATTTCTGTGAGTGCATGGAGCTGACTTCCTACGGAATATGTATAACCTTTGTTCATTTAACTGATGAATGTATCACATATAATGACTGAGATATATTTAAGTATTGATTACTAACTATGCCCTGAAAAATCAAAAGACACAAAATGAGAAATGAAAATGCAAGGTTAGCAAGCATGTGTACTTAGCATGGGGAAAATCACAATCAATCAGTATTCCTTTGTATTTGCTTTAAAGACCTCTGCATTAAAATACATTTAAAAAGATGATATTCTTAACGTTTACTTACATCTTTTTAGCCAAAGATATGTTCTTAAATGAACTAATGATGCAATTATCGCTGGTATGCCTTATAATTAATGTATGTTAAGAATATGTCCTACCTGGCCAGCATTGCTCAGTGGTTGAGTGTCAACCTATGATTCTTGGAGAAGAAAGTTTCACTTTTTTTTTTTTAATTCTCACCTGAGGATATTTTTCCATTAAATTTTTTTAGAGAGAGGGAAAGACAGAGAGAAATATTGATGTGAGAGAAACACATCATTTGGTTGCCTCCTGCACACACCCCAAACAGGGCCCAGTCTGGGGAAGAGCCTGCAACGGAGGTACATGCCCTTGACTGGAATTGAACCCACAGGCCAACACTCTATCCACTGAGCCAAACTAGTGAGGGCAAGAAAGTATCACCATCTAACACCATTGCAACGAGACAGCAAGTGGGGCAGGGGAGAACAAAGAACATTTATTCTTCAAATAACCATCCCTAATGGACTTGGCAAAGGAGGTACAACAGAAGCAGAGGACTGAACATCTGTGAAACAAAAGCTTGAGGAGATAGAATGATTATTCAAGCAAGATATAAAGGAGTTAAAGTAATTTTGGTTAGCAGATCCTTCCTTCAGCAATCATGCATTATATATGGCACCTGTTATATCTTGTCTCTTTTCTAGATATTGAGTTTTGTTTTGGAAATATAGCTATTTCAAAATGATGTACAGAAGCCATAGAGAGTTCAGGTTTGGCCATGCTTACACAATCAGGCCTAAGCCGCAGTGAAGTGAAATTGTTTGCAATAAATCTCCAATAACACCTTGTCTAAGCTAACACAAAATAATTAAAGGGAGCGAAGAAAGCAGATGGCTCTACTCTCACCTTTAGAGATTATATCACTTCAATTAGTAGGAAGCAAAACGAAAAATGTGCTGTACCTTTTTGATAACAAGAATATAAATATTCTTTTAATCATAGTTTGCCATAACAAAACAATATGTAATTACAATTTGCAGTGCTATTTCAGAGATTTGATAGGCGTTGGATATCTTGTCCTCCAAACAAATAATATTCTTAAAGCCTTTCTCATGAGTGGTCCATTCTCCCCAGTGTTAGGCAAGTTTCTCACTACCTCTACAGACAGCTTTTATTTGATACTATCAGGCAACATTGCAAATAAAAATTTAACTCAAAGGTTACCTTAATATAGTAGGCAGACAATAAATTTGGCAGTGTATGTTATGTATATTGTTATGGTGATAAGAATTTTGTGATGTCTTTAATTTTTGTAATTTTAGCCTATATTATTTTTTGTTGCATTACAGGTAAACATTAGGGAAGAGTTTGGTTCATACAAGCTATGAACAGTTACTCAATTTGGGAAAACCAACTAAACAATAGTGCCCAAATGACTGTTGGGTATTCTGACCACATTTCCCCCATTTTCTTGGTTGATTATCACTTTTCCTAACATATCAGTAAAAGAGAAACTCACCACCATGTCATGAATGGACACACCCCTTCCACTAAGCAGATCACTCTCACTATTTGAACCATGTTCAAAGAGATTAACAATGGGAGAAGGGAGCCTTTGAAATGGTAAGGAACAAGTAAGGAAAAAGTATCATTCTCTTTGAAGTTACACTATCATAGGAGCCAATTATTCTCTTCAAAAAATGTTCTTACTATAAAGCAATAGCCGTGATTAGAAAGAATATTAGCAATAGAAGGATGCATCTCTATCTGAAGAGTTCAACGGCTCTCCCTCTGAATCAATATAAAAGGAATAGATAGCAAATTTGAATTTGAATGAACTAATCTCAACGCTTGACAGACATGGACTCCAGGCTTCAAAATGTTGAGTGTGTTATGCATTTTATCAACTTCAGTGTTAATTCTGCAAAAAGGAGGGGTGTCTCCCTTGACTAGCTAGTTAAATTAGATTTCATTTCTATTATACAGAGTGTCCCAAAAATGCATATACACTTTAACAGCTGATAGCTCAATTTTGAAAATGAAATGTCTTCTAATAAACTACCTATTCAAAGTATGTGTATACATTTTTTGGGACACACTATATTTAATTATTTCCATAAAATTTATTACTATTGGAAATTATTTTATTTATTTTTTCTCTTTTTTTTATGCTTATTGTTAGTCATCCTCACTAGAATGCGATTTCCACAGGGACTTTATCTGTCTTGTTTTAAATGCCTAGTGTCCAAGGAACCTAGACTCAATAAATATTAAATGAATTAACAAATGACTGAATAAAATAATAAAAAAATGAACACCACTTTGAGGTAGATTAGAAGTAGTCTTACTCTCTCTGAGCATACAATTTAATTGATAATCAAAAAATTATTTAACTGAGTTTGCATAACTCATATTAGCTCAGAGGCAAGATGGCAGAGGCATTGAAATCCTTAGTTTTGGATTCTGAGAGACCTTGGATGAACATTGCTTGCACAATGACTAGCTCCCAGAATTGTAACAAATCACTTAACCATCTTGGGTTTCAGTTTAATTTGCTACAAAATGGAGATAATTCTTTATAACTACATAGTGGGAAAGTTAAAACAGTCACCTATGTGTTTGACATAATAAATGTTTGACACCGTATGAAGTACTCAGTAAGTGGTAACTCTTGGGATTTATAATAGGAAATTTGTGGTGCTCCTCCTCCTGTACACAGTGAATTCATCTGTCCATAGATTGTCACTTGCAACAAATGTCAAATAGGATATTCCTTCATGTCCTTTAATCTTTAATTCTACATGTCAGAGTTTATATTTAGAATGGGAACATCAGTTATATGACAAGTAAGGAGTTGACACTGAGAGATTCTATATACTTTCTTCTCAGAGGCAATTTATCCACCTATATTTTGGAAATATTCCAAAGCTTTCTTCTGTAGAAATACACTGCAGGCAGTTGCAAGGAATGTCTGTATATGCCAATTGAGTGTTCTTTATTTCATATTGGATTGAGCTTACTGGAAGTAAATTATAAATCAAGGACATTTCCTTGCAATAGGTTTGTGATTTTACAAATGCATTTCTGGCAAATACAAAACATTTGGTTTTATTTTAACATTCACAAACATTGCTTTAGAGTGGAGAGAAGGATGTGAGCTGAATTAAGTCAGAATCAGAATGCCTGCATGACCTTGAGACATAAATATTGTCTCTAAGTTTTGTGAGTTATTTCCCCAATACTTTCTAGCTACTTAGGAAATACTATCACTTCTTTTCTTTTCTTTGGGGTTAGAAAATATCCTTTGGGGGAAAAATAAGTTGTAAGCTAAAATATTTGACCTTTGAATTAACTGAATTGCCCTAGCAAGTTTGGCTCAGTGGATAGAGTGCAGACTAAAGGGTCCTGGGTTTGACTCCGACCAAGGGCACATGCCTCAGTTGCAGGCTCCTCCTAAGCCTGGGACTTGGTCAGGGTGCGTGCAGGGGGCAACCAATCGATGTGTTTCTCTCATATCGATATTTCTCTTTGTCTTTCCCCATCTCTTCCACTCTCTCTAAAAATAAATGGAAAAATATGCTCAGGTGAGGATTAATAAAATAAAATAAATCAACTGCATTAAATAATTTTTATTCTCAAACATTATTATTTAAATCCTAGAACAGAACACTTTCAGAATACATCTTTTCAATGTATTCTTAGATATAATCTTGCAGAAAAAATATCACGAGACTATACCAGCCTCTAATAATTGAGTACCTCTTAATAATACATGTTAATGGAAATGGGAAATACTTCAGAGAATTTAAAACTTCAAGCAAGCTTCAAATTATTTATATATTTCTCTGAGATATTTATATATTTCTCAAATCAGAATGTATCTAAGATGTGTTGTGAATTGAATAGGAAATTACTCAAGTCAAATTAGAAAGCTCTAAGCAAACATACTTGCTATTCACATAAATGTTCAATTTGAGACAGAGTGACAATGTAACTTCTGTGGTTGAAGCAAAACCAGTTTTTTATAGAGATTTTCCCACTTCCTTTTTCATTTGCCTTCATTTCCACCCCCTTCTTTAAACTTTATGCTTCAAATCTGCCTTTGAAGTCAAGAGGAAATTTATCACTACAGTATAATTGATATTTATTTTTGTTATAATTGAAATATAAACTTTATGTGGAAATAAGAATAAGAAGAAAAGATTACTGGTCCTGACAAAGATGGTGATCTGTCGTCAGACCATCTCAATGTAAAAACAAAACAAGACTATAAAAGCTAAATGGATATTTTAAAATACGAGTTGTTTGTTCTTTTCCATAATCTGGATGGCATATAAATATTTTGATAGAAGGGATGTGTCGGAATTGAATTCCATTTTTACTTTAGTTTCTAATCTGAGAGCATGTTGTAGAAAGGGGGTCAGCAAACTATAGCCACCATTTCTATTCAGAATTTTCTTCACCCCTATTCTAAAATGTGGTGCAGGAAATAGAGTTCAAGTAGGCAGTAGTGGTCTCATCAGACAGAGCAGGAAGAGTTGGAGCTGCGGACTGCCCAGAAAGCTGGGATTTGGGAAACCTGGCCACAAAGGGAAGGAAGTGGGGAAAGAGCTTCAAAGGTCACCTTCTTGGCTTCTGTACAAACTCCTAAGCTATAGACACACAGGGAAAGATGACTGCAGGCTGGAGAGCTGGGCAGATGTGTCATTGCTTGCTCATTGTTGGGAGATATAATTTAAAAACTGAGCCCAGCTCCAGAAACATATAGTAGAGGCATAGCCTAGGATATATATAAAGATCATGATACAGTTTTGAGAAAAAACAAACAAACATGAAATAGACTCACCAAAAAAGGCTAAAACCAAAGTTTGACATGGTCAAGTTGATGCCTATAATTTAACTGCCTGACAGATTATAATACTTTTTGAAGGTAACATAATACATATCAACCATGTGTCTTTCATAATGCCTAATTGTTGGAGTAAGTTCCTCCTTGATCCTGCTCAACTATGCCAACTATCGGGGCCTTAGTTCCCCTGCCAGGAACTGGACCTTCATGGACCTTCATTAGACGGAGAAGACAGGAGAAGTTATAGGCCTATAGGAGAGGCTTTATTGCAGGCTAAGTAGACATTGCTAACAAGGAGCCATCAGACAGAATAGTTCTTCAAAGTAGCTTACAAAGCAGTAGCCACACAAGCAGCCTCAGCAAACATAGGAGCCATTGCACACACAGCAGCCCATAAAAGCAGCCTCATACCAGCTGGTCAGTAACACACTTTCTACCAACTTAGACAGAAAGAGGCTTCTTGCCAAATAGTGACATCAGTATTCGGGTTATAGGAAAGTAGGCCTGCGCAGTGCATACAGTACAATCACTATGTCCTTGCTTTTGCACCCATGTATGGCAACTTGACCCTGAACATCTAGCATACTCTGGACCAGGCCCCCACACTCAACTTGGCCTTGAACATCTAGTGTACTTTGATTAGGGTTCCCACACCAGTGAACATTAAAAAAACTATATAAGAAAAAAAGAAAAAAATGACAAGTAATCAAGAGGGGCATTGTGATAAAGGAGTAAATTCTCTAAGAACATGTAACATTCCTAAGTGTGTATGTACCTAGCAACAGATGTCAAATGGTGTGAGGTAAAACTGACAGAAATAAAAAGAGAAATAGATAAATCCACTATTATAATTGAAAACTTCAACCTCCACTCTGTCATTAATTGATAGATCAAGCAGGCAGAAAATCAGTAAGGATATAAATGAAGTGAACAATACTACCAATCAGGCTGATATAATTGACATTTAGGGAGTACAACATTTTGTAACATTATTCTCTAGCTCACATGGAATATTCACCAAGATATCACATATTAGGCCATACAACACACATTGACACATTTAAAAGGCAGAAATCATACAAAGTATATTCTCAGACCCAAATGGAATTAACCTAAGAAATTATCAAAAAGAGACTTGGAAAAATCCCCAAATATTTGGAAATTAAGAAACACACTATTAAATAACCCAAGGATCAAAGAAAAAATTCGAAGATAAATTTTAAAAAATGTTTTGAACTAAATGGAAAAAATATAAATAATCACAATTTGTAGAATGCAGTGAAAACAATTTTTAGAGGGGAATTTATAGCTTTAAGTACATACATATATTAGAAAAGAGAAAAGATCTGATATTAATGATCTTTACTTATAAAACTAGGAGAAAGGATCAATTTAACCCTAAAGCAAATAGAAGAAAGTGGATATTAAAAATAGTGCTAAAATAAATGAAAACAAAAAAGACAACAGAATAAATGAAACCAATGGCTGGTACTTTGAAATGATCAGTGAAATGGATAAACCTCTAGCCAGGCTAACAAAGACAAAAGAGACAAGATATGTTTCCCATATCATAAGTGAAGGAGGGGTTCTCATTACTGATCCCACAAACAGTAAATGTATACTAAAGGAATACTACTAACAAATTCATGGCCACAGATTTATTAAATAAATTGAGTTAATACCTAAAATACTCTAATAAAGAAAGTATCAGGCTCAGATGGCTTCACTGGTGAATTTTATTAAAATGTAAGGAATACAAATAATACCAATTCTCTACAATTTCTTCCAGAAAATAAAATCAGAGGAAAGCTATATTTAACATATTTAGTCATAAGAGACAGGATGGATGCATTTGCCTTAATCAGGAACAGTGCAACAATGTCCTGTTTCACCACTCAAATTTAATATTGCTTTGGTTGTTCTATCTAATGCAATAAGATATCTAAATATAAAAGGTATACATATTTAAAAGGAGAAATAAATGTGTTTTTATTCATAAAGGACATGAATGTTTATGTAGATACTCTCAAAGGATCTAGAAAAACAAAACGAAAACCAAATCTTCTGCAAGTATTAAGCATGTATAATAAGACTACGGGATACAAGGCTAATATACAAAAATCAGTTGCTTTCCTGTATGCTACAATGAATAGTGGAATTTTAAAATTTTAAAAGTCAATATCATTTATAATAACAACAAAAAATGTAATACTAAGGTATAAATCCAACAATATAGGTAGTCTATATGTGGAAAACTACAAAACACAGAAAAAAGAAGTAAAATATCAAAATTAATGGAGTTATTATAGTTCATAGATTGGAAGCAGTATTAAGGTGCCAATTTAACTGTTTTTTAATCTATAGATCAAATGTAATTTCAGTCAAAATTCCAGTAAACATCTTATCTTGATGTTGATATGATATTGAAGAAACAGTATAATATTAAATGACACTATCTTATTTTAAGACTTAACTATGAACGTATTGCAAACAAGACAGCTGGAATTAGTAAAACAATAGATACTGGGCTAATGGAACAGAATCCAGAATACATAAATACAACAGACCTACAAATATAGCCAACTGATCTTTGATAAAGGCAAAGGCAATTTAATGGAGAAAGAAAAGTCTTCTCAACAATTGTATATCCGTATGTAAAAAAAAAAATAGAAGCAGACCTTTCATTAAATTTAATTCAACATGGAGTATATAACAAATTTTAAATACAAAACTATTAAACTTCTAATAGAAAACAGAGAAGGAAATCTGTATGAATTTGGGTGTGGTGTTGAGTTTTTTGAATATAAAACCAATATCATAGTTCATGAAAAAAAGAACCGCACACCCATAAGTTAGAGCTAATTAAAATGAAAAATTTCTGCTCTACTAAAACATTATGAATAAAATGAAAAGTCACTGTGACAAAATGTTTGCAAAATATGCCTGATGAATAACTTGCATACAAAATGTACTAAGAAATATTAAAACTCAAAAATAAGAAAGTAAATAACTGGATTTTTAAAATCAGAGGCAAAACATCTGAATGGACATTTTATCCAAGAGGATATAAAAATGACAAATAAACATATGAAAAGATGATCAAAATTGTCATTAGGAAATTCAAATTCAAACAGAGTCACCCCAATGCACATGAGAATGGCTAAGATCCAAAAAACTGACAATACCAATTGATGAAAGTGCAGAGTTCTGGGATCTCTCATTTATTGGTGATGTAAGTGCAAAATAGTACAACAACTTTGGTGTTGTTTTTGTTTGTTTTTAATTTAAATTCTTTATCATTTAAAGTGTTACATAAGTCTCCTTTTTTCCCCCATCAACCTCTACCCGGCCGCCGCCACCCCCAGCATGTGCCCTCACTCTCACCCCCCACCCCCGTCTGTGTCCATTGGTTTTGCTCATATGCATGCATACCAGTACTACAGGAAACCATAAAAATCCTAGAAGAAGCCATAGGCAGTCAAAGTAGCAGACATTTGTTGTAGCAATATCTTTTTTTTTTTAACAATACCACTCCTAGGGCAATGGAAACTAAGGAGAAAATAAACAAATGGGACTACATCAAAGTAAAAAGCTTCTGCACAGCAAAAGAAACCAGCAACAAAACAAGAAAGCCCACTGCATGGGAGAATGTATTTGCCAATGTTATCTCCGGTAAGGGTTTAATCTCCAACGTACAGCAACTTTGGATGACAGTTGCTAGTGTCTTACAGTGCTAAACATGGACTCACCATATGTTCCAGTGATCACATTCATAGATACTAAATGATTTGAAAACTTATATCCACGCCAAACCTGCATGCAAATGTTTACATATTATATTTATAATTCTCAGAAACTGAAAGCCAACAGTTTGTTTTTCAATAGGTGAATGGATAGTCAAACTGGTGCATCCATGCAATGAAATACTACTCATCAGTAAAAGTAACAGTATTTAACAGAGTAAAAATAATAATAAAAATATTAAGAGCAAAATGATAAACCACTCACAGCTAAGAAAGATAAAAATAAAAACAAAATTTACTAAGTAATTAAAAATATTGTTTTAATTGGCCAAAGCCCAAACAAGCACTTCTCAAGGTTGTCAATTGATAGATCAACAAAAAGTGAGCAATATCATTAATAATCAGAGAAATACAAATTATTAACACAATGGAATACAACTAGCTATGCACCCAACAAAAATGACTAATATTAAAAAGATTGATAATGCCAGATGTTGCCAATGTCCCATTACATTGCTAATAAATGGGTATTGCCACTTGGAAAACCATTTTACAGATTCTTAGAAAGTTCAACATATGTATACTGTATGTCAGCATGTTTCAGCTGTTTTCTTTTTCTACACAGTCTAAATTAAAAATAGCTGAAAGGTCTATCCATAGTGGGATGGATGCATTGTTAAATATCCTGAAAGCGTTTTTACACAGATTCTTCAAACCCTTTAGAACAATCTCAAGTCCATTGAACTCTGAGGCTTTAATGCCAGGGTGTGGTCACCCTGTAAATTTAAGAGCCATACTGATAGATGGCTAGTATAATTAGAGTCTTTCATTTAGAAATGACACAACCACAGCCTAAGCAAATTCTGCTCCCTCTTGAGGAAATGCTAGGAACAAGGTACCATCTGGTAGGTGTTCATACACATGTCAGTGCATAAGAATTCATGTTCTTTTGAAAACAATGAAGTGACTGAGAAATCGAAAGTTCACATGTCGAGCAGTGTATTTCACAGGTCTGTTGACTTTACACCAAGTGTTCTTCCTGAAATAAAGAACAAGAGTTTACAGAATACATTTCACAGCACTAATTAATCATGATAGTAAATTTGAGTAAAAATTACACACGTCTTAAAGTACTAAATGCAGTCCCAATAAATATGGGTGGCCACACATATTTCTAAATACATTTAATTGACATTTTCATAATAAGGTGATAAAGGGTCATATATGACTTCTAAGCTTATTTACTTTTTATAAAAAAATAAGAATGATTACATAGAAATAATTTATATAGCATTTGACTACCTATATTTTATCTGCATATGCTTATTATTATATATATTTTCCAAGCTTCTTTATGAATGCAGCAATATCCTAATAAAATTAATAGCAAACTAAAACCAACAACTTAACATGAATAATAAGCAATTTACAGGCATGACAGAAGATAAAGTGGGTATTTAACTTTAAAAAATTAATTGATATTATCCACCAAGCTAAGAGATTAAAATAGAAAGCCCTGATGTTAAATTCAGAAAACTATTTGATAACATTCAATATATTTCATGGTTTGTTTTTAAAGTAACAAAATACGAAAGTTCTGATAACATTTGTTCACATAATTTCTACCATATTTCTACAAGACCAAGCCAAATGTGTAACAAATATTATGTTTTTAAAGGAACCAGAGGGCAAATGCAATGCAGTGACAATGGGATGCACTGGGGACCAGTGGCATTTCAGAGCCGGCGGCATCTGTCTGAGGTGAGTGAATTGCCTGCTGGCCACTGCTTTCCTTGCCATTGCCATTTTAGTTGACTTTCCTGTAGGAGATTTTGTTAATTCTGGGATTAGGTTGAGACTCTGGTTTATCCCAGGCAGATGGCTTATGTTGGACACTGGAAAGGTTTCCCTGAGAGTATGGGACGATAGTGACAAATTTAGAAATTGGGGAGCCTAGCAGTCATGGCTCATTTCTCACAGGGGACATTATCTGCGCTTGGACACTGCCTGGGAGGCTGGGGAGGTAGGACTGAAGCAGAGTGAAAAGACTGGCATTCTCACTGTGATGAGGTCACAGAGAAATAATGGAGGCCTGCCTCAAACTCCCAGTACTTCTCCCTCTCAAGGTATTTGCCAAATGTTGAAGCTGTGTGGCTAAGAGGCTGAAGAGCTAAGCTTAAAACCGCCCAAGGACTAAGTGGAATCTGGATTATTTTCATGGCAGAAAGATACAGATCCACCCAACTCCCAATAAGAAGCCAGTGGGGATGGGGTGAAGGGCACACACTCAGGATGGGAATGATGATCACAGAATTCAGGAGAGTTATGACCTCCATGAATAGAAGAATGATTTGATCAAGGGAGGGAGCTGGGGACCTTCTAAGAAAATTTTAATATATTTCTTCATAGTGCTTTGATGAATGCTACTTTTTAATTAAACATAAATTATGTAACTACACATTAATGTTTGACACATTCTCATGTGGCCAAAATATGTCACAATAAAAAGTTGGCGATGTTAGAAAATAAAATAAAATACTTAGCCCAGCCAGCATGGCTCAATGGTTGAGGGTTGACCTGTGAATCAGGAGGTCATGGTTCAATTTCTGGTCAAGGCACATGCCCAGGTTGCGGTTTGATCCCCAGTAGGGGTGTGCAGGAGGAAGCCCAGTGATGATTCTCTCCTCATCATTGATGTTTCTGTCTCTCTCTCTCCCTCTCCTTTCCTCTTTGAAATCAATAAAAATTTATTTTTAAAAAATCACTTAGGTTTCAGTAAAACTTAGAATTATAATCAATCTCAGGTCACTTACACAACAGTTTCAGGTCACTGATAGATAACATAAGATGATGTTAGAAATGCATGAGAATTCTTTCAATATTGCAGGTAAATTCTAAACTTTCACCTGTTTGTGGTTTTGCAGTATTCTGGTTTGCAATCCCCCCCATCCCCCCACCAAATCACTTTGGAAGAAAAAGACAAACTCAGAATAATACTGTAATATCACTTAATCATAAACTAACAAAATAAATATAAAATAATCATCCAGAAGAATAGTTTTTCATTGTTATCAACCTGATTCTGCCTTTTATAAGTAGTAGCCTAGGTTATTTGGTGTTGGCTAGTGTCTGCTTGGGCTGCTATAACAAAATACCCTAGACTGGGTGACTTAAATATCAGAAACGTGTTTTCTCACAGTCCAGGAGCCTATAAGCTCGAGATAAGGGTCTGGCAGGATGGGTTTCTGGTGAGAATGTTTTGTCCTCACATGGCCTATTCTCTAAGCCAGTGGTCGGCAAACCGCGGCTCGCAAGCCACATGCGGCTCTTTGGCCCCTTGAGTGTGGCTCTTCCACAAAATACCACGTGCAGGCGCGCACGTACAGTGCGATTGAAACTTCGTGGCCCATGCACAGGAGTCGGTTTTCGGAAAGGAGATAGACAAAACAAGTATACAAGACGAGTGTGGATGGGAGAGTTGGAAGGGGTCGACCTCAGCGAACGTACCTCAATCAGATTGAGGACGTTTTTAGCAAAGGCCAGCTTAGGAGTACCCTAATTAAGTTAATAACAATGTACCTACCTATATAGTTTAAGTTTAAAAAATTTGGCTATCAAAAGAAATTTCAATCGTTGTACTGTTGATATTTGGCTCTGTTGACTAATGAGTTTGCCGACCACTGCTCTAAGCAAACTGAAAGCGAGAGAAAGTGAGTTTTCCAGTGTCTCTTATAAGGACTCTAATCCATATAGTCCAAGACCCGACTCTTAGAACCTCATTTCACCTTAAGTGCTTCCTTAGACGCCCTGTCTCCAGATATAGCCACGCTGTGGGTTAGGCCTTCAACATGTATTGGGGGTGCTGGTGGTACACAAACATTCCATCTGTAATATAGCAAGATACTTTTCCCTTTTTTAAAAAAAGAACAGTGTGCTAATAAATAGGGACTAAAATCCTTAAACCAATTTACATTTTATGAATAATCAGTTGCATGTCTGTCCTTAGGAAAGATGAGTGATATTCATCCTTCTGTTGGTTAAAGTTCACTTTTGGTTAGGAGTATTCCTCGCTTACTTTTTTGATAAATATATCTCTGTAAATATATTAGTGAGAAACTTGGTTTCATAGTATTTAAGATACTATAAAGAAGTTGTCATTGGATTTTGTTATGGACTCAGAGTTTGAAGAACAGAATTGCAGTTCACTAGAGCCTGCTGGAGTCTTGGATGTGAAAGTTTGGCAGTCACTCTTCCCTTCCCTCAAGCAAGTTAATAGTGCCAGCTGTGAGGTCCTTACACTTCCAGAAATTCAAGTAGAGATTTAAAAGCTATAAAAGTCATATGTGGAAAGAAAGTGGGCATTGCAGTGGAGTGATATGAAAACTTTTGTCCACTCTGCCTGTGGAGTCCTGGACGTCTCCCTGTAGTGACAGTGAACCACAGCAAGGTCTCACAGAGCAGGGAGGTCTCTTCACCATCCAGACAGCCCAGTGTAAGGGCAGATTCTGAATGACATTTTTCTGGAGTTTAATGTTAGTATTTTTCTTTTCTAAATTTTCACCCTTTTATTGTTGTTCAGATGAGTAGCAAGGAAGAGTATAAATTTTAGGTTCTAGCAATGTGCTCTTATTTCATACTAGAGGCCTGGCACATGGAATTTGTGCACGGGTACGGTCTCTAGGCCTGGCCAGAGATCAGGGCCATCTTCCCCAGCTGCCCGCAGCCGGCCCTGCCCCCTGCCACCACCCAACCCTGGTTTCCTGTTTGCCATCGGGTGATCGGAGCCTGCCGGCCAGGGAAAGGGACCAAGAGGTGGTCAGTGAACCTCAGTGACTGGTCCAGCCGTCATTCTGGTTGTTCTGCTGTTAGGGTCAATTTGCATATTACCCTTTTATTATATAGGATAGAGGCCTAGTGCACAGATGGGGGCCGGCTGGCCTGCCCTGAAGGGGGCCCCAGATTGGGGGAGGGTCCCCACTGGGGAGCGAAGCTGGGCAGGGCGAGGGGCCTTGGGGTTTGCAGGCCGGCCCAGCGCCCGATCAGGGTGAGGGTCCCCACTGGGGGCAGGGGTCGGCCTGGGTGAGGGACCATGGGTGGTTTGCAGGCCAGCCATGCCCCCGGCTTTGCCAGGAAGGACATCAGAATGATGTCTGGAAGAAGTCTGGTCTATTACCCTTTTATTAGTATAGATTTGTGGTTTTGCTTAAAGTAAAGGAAAAGAAAGAGGGAAAGGAGATTGTGACTTCAGGAGATGAATGTAAAGTCAACCCATTTAAAAAATATTGTTTTCTCCTTAAGCTTTCAACCATTTTAGAGTTTCCAATTCATTCTTTAAACGATGAGAAATGCTTTCCTTAATTTGGCCAGTTAGCTAAAACACTGACATTTTCAAATGATGTTGAAAAGGCTCTATAACTTGAAACTTAAAAATGAACCATCAATTTTAGTCTCACTGTTGTTTTAGGAATGCAATTAAACATGCCATATGGTAGCTAATCTGCAAGTAATACGTCTGATCATTTGTGGAATTTCCCTCCTCCGGACTTCCATTCCAAGAAGAACCCTGTGACTTACAGTTACCACACTTTCCTTCTATGGGCTGAAGATTTTGAAGGCTCCCATGTAGCCATGCATAAGCATAATGCATAATCTGAATTTAGCATAAGAGAATTAGGTTAATCGAGGAGAGACAGAGGAATGATATAAATTTTATCCCCTTTTCATCAATAGTCCAACTCTCCCCTTGCTCCCCCAAACACCTACCTTTTGCTAAGTAATATAATTCAGTATGTATCTCTGTTAGGAATAATAAGTAAGTGTAATACATAGTTTTACCTTCAAGGGATGTATCATATGATTTTGAAGAGACAATGTGTAGAAATCACCCACAACCACAACTCGTGTGAAGTAATAGATGCATGGGAGAAAAGTATGGATTAGAAGAGTTAAGAGAAGGGAAAATTATACCTTTGAGGCCCATTTTTTCCTCCTTCTGGAAAACTCTTCACTCTTCCAACATATATTTTCCTGGCCCACTCTTGCCCTTCCCCCACCCACAGACAGGTGGAAATCTCGCTTTCTCTGTGTTCTCTTACCAGCTAGCACACATTGTCAGGACTCCCATGCTCTGAGCCTTTCCCGTCAGCCTATACCTAAAGAAGAGGACAACCTCACAAAAGCTGTTTGTTTGTTTTTTTCCTTTCACAACATGAAAGAAAGTATTGCCTCTTTTTTGGGGGAAAGTGGTTTTGGTCTTGAAGAATCTAGTGAAAAGTAGGATGGGAGAAGGACAAGAGGTCTTTGGACCAGGTTCAGAAGGGGATGTGCGTCTCCCTGCTTGATGATGAAAAGGATATACTAGAAAATTTGCTAGGCACTTACGAATCAGACCATCTATAATGGCCTTTGGAACATACAAAATGAAGAGAACGCTCCTGTTAATTAATATCTGGTTGTAAAGGTTTCATAACCACACAGCAATGAATATTATACTTTTCACAATGCATTGAAATAATCTATTTAAGTTTGTAGTGGGGCAATATTGTGACATAATAGCTTATGAAGGTATCTTTCCCTATTAACTATCCTCTATTTGTTTGGAAAAAAACAAACAAAAACAAACTAGGATCTTGATGAAGACGACTTGGAATGTGACCATGACATTTTAGGTGACATTTTAGATAGTGAGATACTTGGTGTCAGATGCTAGTAGGAACACAGGGGAGAACACTGAGTTAGCAAGTATATTATTTTATTTATGTGGAATTTGGGCTTCATCGTTTGAAATGTGCTTCAAGCCCCTACCATTTCCCCAGAGTTAAGTGCATGAATGTTTCCCTTGCCAAATGCCAGATGGCTCTTGTCTTATTTATGGAATTAAAAATAATTGAGCAAATCACACTCTAATTGTTTTGCCCCGTCTTCCAACCCTCAAGTCTTTCTAGGTCTTTCTTCCAGACAATAAACAGATAAACAAATGCTGAAGTTTTGCGTGTCCTTGTTTAGACTCCAGACCTCAATTTATCCTGCAGTCAGAATTTGAGGCCAAGTTTGCCCAAAAGTTATTAAGCAAACTTTATCATGGATCTGGGATCTGGACTTTTCCACTACTGCTGGGGAAGTGATGGAATGAAAATACCATTATTTCACTGTTAGAAATATCTTCTTTTAATTTGTATATTCTAGAAATAAAAAACTAACAAACTGAGTTTGAATTCAAATTCTGCAAAAAAAATATATTGATATCTGTCTCATAGAGTTTTGGGGAGCATTAAATGAAGAACATATATAAATGTTGTAGCATGGATCATCAGACTGGCATTGTCTAGGAGATCTAGGTTGTCTAGGCCTGACCAGCAATACCTGGTAGCTATTATGGGCCAAATTAGACATCTTATATTTATTATATGTGAATTACATTTTTCATATTTCTGAAAAAATAGCCTATGCAATCTGCACTCTATAAATTAGAAACAAATGCTTAGTATGATAAACTAAAATGTCCATGGTAACATAGCTAATGGGAGGAGAACTGAAATTCAAATTCATATCTGTCCAACTTCAAAGTAATATTGAATTGCTCATTTCTGCATGAAACTACATCTCTTGTTAGGCCTAACTTCTAACCTTTCATATTATTAGCATTAACTTCTAATTATCTATAATCGTAAGTTCTTAATTTTAAGTAATTGCTTACTACAAAAATAAAAATACTAAATACATAAACAGTTAGGTAAAACAACAGGTTTATCCAAATACATTTTTATTAGGCACCTAATATGTGTTAGGTTCTGAACTAGTTTAGAAATAAGATGAAAATGAACACAAAACTTACAAATTTTCTAAAGTTGCCAAATTAAAAGATACGATTAATTCAAATATTGGTAAACTTATAGTAAAAAAGGGTAATCTAATTCAAGCTTGCTGGGATTATAAATTGACAAAATAGCTTTAATCATTAGGTGTTTGACTATCTGATTCTACTTCAAGTCCATAGTCCAGATATTCATTTGCGCCTGTGGAAGGAGACACAAGGAAGATATTTATTGCAGCATTATTTGAAGCAGAAAAAAAAGGTAACACCCTAAAGTTCAGCGAATAGGTGAATGGTAATATGGTACTTATGGTATATCTATGCTCTGGAAGTAGTTATAGAGATGAGGAGATTTAGATTTATTTCTCCAGAAAGGCTGCTAAGATATTATACAGAACGTTTCAGAAAAAGGGTGCTAAGATTTAAAAACACAGAGACATTTATTTTTATTCCCCCTAATTCGCAAAAGTGGAAACAGTCTGCCTAGAGTGATTAAATAACTTTCCAAGGATCACACAGATAACAATACAAACTAAGATCTCTTGGTTCCTATAGACCCCACTCCTAGACTTGAAAGGATCAGAGATGTTAGATATGGAGAGAACCTGAGCGCTGGTCTAGTTCACCTGCTTGCTCCATTTATACCTAAGGGCCTGAGAGGGTCTGTGGGGTTAGTAGGAGGGAACACCCTGGTTTTGCTCTTCCCACCCCCACTGCCCCACCTGTTTTAACTGGAGTAGCTGGAAATTTGGGGTGTTTTAGTTAAGAGTTGGATGGGAATAATTCTAAAAGTGTTCTGTGCTAACACCCAGGTGAACCCAAATGCCTCAAATTAAATATTAAAAAGCTGAAGCCCAGAGCGGGAAGCTAGGTTGCCCAGAGTCACAACACAAAGAGCCAGAGATCAGAATTTGTCCTCGGAGTCCAGCGAGCTAGTGCATGTACCATGCTGCCCCTATGCATTCTCAGATCCGACCCTTAGAGCCTCTGAACTAAGACCAAAGGTACCACCTGTGAAAGGTGACACGCAGGACATTGCTTAGGGAGGCACCAAATACCAAAGAAATGGAAGTGGGGCCCGGAGCAGGAGAACTGAAGCGACAGATGGGCAAGAAAGGGTGACGAGACTTTCTTGAAAGCAGTTTGCTTTCAGCATACATTTTCAGAGGTTCTGCTTTTCTTCCTGGAACTGGAATAAATTTTCAAAGGGGACTAATTGCACTCTTTGAGGGGAAAAAAGTAATTGCTTCACAGTTTAATTGAATGTGGCTAGATGAGCTTCCGAGGATGGTTTGTTTGTCTTCGTTTAGTAAGGGAGACTCTGAAAGAGCAGCGATGAGCAGAGGAAACCAGCTCTTGGGGCCCAAGCTGCTGGGCGTCCAGATTGTAAACACTGCTCTCGTTTTCTCTGTTGAAACTTCAGGGCATATTTATCTTCTTTTGTTCACCCTTCAGCATTAGTTCCTGTGACCTTCACAAGTCACCAAGAAGCTTCAAAGTTGGAAATACTGTTTTTACAATGTTGTGGGAAAATATTGGACTAGAAAACAGAACACCTGCTTTAAATAAACTTGGAGGAATCTCTTTTAACCCCACATAATTGCCTTTTTGCCATCTGCAATTGGATCTAAAAAAATGGATACATTCCAAGAATATTTATTGATTGATATTTTGGGTATAATGCTTCTCTCTCACTCTAGCTGTTTCCTTCCACGTGGAAGGAGATTAGTTAATGTACCTGTTGGTTTGTCTCTGTCTCTTCACATACTGTTTCTTTGGGGCTGCAGTGACTTGATCTGATTAGATTGATTGAAAAGAATAAACTGGCCACCCAACTGGCATGGCTCAGTGGTTGAGAGTCCACCTATGAACCAGGTCAGGGTCCCATTCTCTGTCAGGGCACATCTCTGGGTTGCTGGCTCAATCCCCAGTAGGGGGTATGCAGGAGGCAGCTGATTAATGAGTCTCATCATTGATGTTCCTATCTCTTCCTCTCATTTCCTCTCTGAAATCAATAAAAAAAAATTTAAAGAATAAACTGGCCAGGTTCAGTTCAGCTCCTTGTTTTTTCACTGTAAGCCAGGAACCTCATCTGATCCTCCAGGGGTATATTCTATTGCAGCAGGTCAGACCCAGTCTGGTGTGGCGAGTCAGTGAAAGAGAGTCAGCTAATTCCCATTTGGTTCTCACACTACCCTACAGCCAGTAATGTAGATAGTGGTTTGACCTATCTGCACACTCTCTCTCTCTCTCTCTCTCTCTCTCTCTCTCTCTCTCTCTTTTTCTTGGAACACACGTGGAAAATATATGTCCTCTCAGAGACCATGATACCTTCAATGTGTCAGCCACTCTTTAGATCTGGGATGCAGTGGTGACATTGACAGATAAAGGCTCTTCAAGTAGATCTTGCATGCTAGGGAAAGAAATACATAATAAAAAGCAACAAAAATGTAATTGTTTTATGATAATGTTATGAGATAGAGTAATTAGCTGAGGGGGGTTAACTTCAGACTGATTAGTAACACATTTTAACTGGGCCTGAGTATAGAGGAAGTGGGCAGGGATGTGAAAATTTGGAGGAACATTTCAGGCAGTAGGAAGAGCTACTAGTGTAAGGAACAGGAAAGCATGCTAATATGACTGGAGCAAGTCAGATGGGAGAAAGAGAAGGGGAATTAGAATAAAGTGACAGGCAGACATTTATCTGTTCAATTGAAATACTTATTATTTGATAAAATATCATAATCATGCAACTTTTTTTAGGTGATCATAGGGAGATAGGTATTTAGATCTTTAAAGTGAATTTTGAAAGTTTAGAACAAGGAGATTGGTTATTAAAAGAAAACTTAAAAGGATATTGTGTTTTTTTTTTTAATCTTTATTGTTAAAAGTATTACATATGTTCCCTTTTTTCCCCTTTAGCCCCTTCTAGCCTGCTCCCACTTCCCACCCCAGGCCTTCACCACCCTATTGTCTGTGTCCATGGGTTATGTATATATGCATACAAGTTCTTTGGTTGATCTCTTCCCACCTACCCACCCACACACCCACCCACCTCTGCCTTTCCTCTGAGATTCCACATGTTTTGTTATTTTACTGATTTTTTATGCCTAACACCCATTATTCATTTTTCATGTTCATTTGCAGATATTCCTATGATCATGCACTAAAATGAGTCTGTCTGTCTGTAACATTTTGTCACCTTACTGTGTAACACACACACACACACACACACACACACACACACACACACACACAGCCTGAGAGAGTCAGAGGGGAAGAACCTATTGGAAGTTTTAAAGAGATAAGCAACTGACATCTGGGAGTCAAAATGCAAAATGTCCGGGTTGTATTTAGGTTTATCTCTGCCATCAGTTGTGGATTTAAATAAGCCCCCTTGGCCTCAATTTCTTCATTTAGTAAAAAGCAGGACAATCCCATCTTTTCTTTCCCTCAGCTGCCCAATGGAATTAAACGCTTTCAATTCTCCCTCTGAAACATGTCTTAAGTGATCTTTCTCCTTTCATTCCCACGTTAACTAGACAGAATCTTTATGATCATTCTTCTACTTTTTTTTCTATTCTGTTTGCCTCTTCCTTACTTTCACAATTTATGGAGGTTTAATAGCAGTGCTACGGAGAAAGAGAGCAAAGAGAAATGATAAAGAGCAAGATTACAGTATGCCACTCATTTATCTAATAAATAGTACGATGCTCCTGTGAAATTATTCATTCTAGTACCAGCAGGTTAAGAAAGGTGGAGTAAACACACTGAATTCTGCAGTGTTGACATTGAGTGCGGGGCTCTGAGCTATTTAAAGTAGCAGGGCACACATGGATAGCATAAGAAATATTTTGTGTTAGCCCTCAGTTTTTAATTTTAATGAATTGAATGCTAAATTTAAATTAGAGGACATTTCACGTAACATTCCAGTATTTAGCCTCTCTTTAACATTTGGAAGACCTGGCATTCATGGCCTACTTTTTTGCACAGCAACAATTATGTGACATTGAAGAGAAGCTGTGCCCTCTGGAGAGAAGACATGAGTACCTGTGACTTTGTTCCTCTCCACCCTCCTCTCTCCATGAATTTATATGACCTGCCTCACTCCTATAGGCAGTGAAATTTATGTCTCAAGACTTCAGGGAAGAGAATGCAGGCTGATGTCCCTAAAATAGCAAGGTAATTAAATTAGACAGACAGGGCTTTGTGTACTTGCTCAATGTCGTACTTGCCCTCTGGCCATGTGCAAATCTCAGGTAGGCTTCAGGTTCCTCATCTGCCATGGGAGATGGTAATAGTTACCTCACAATGCTGGTATGTAAATGAAGTGTTTGAAAGCACACTGTAAAACTATTTGGGGCTTACTCCTCAAGCAGTTGTTGCTGAAGATTTGACAGGAATTGCAGGAGCAGTGCTGAGGTTTCTACAACAAGAGCTGGTGATCTGGAGTCAAACCTGCTGTCAGCGGTGCAATGGACTTCTATTTTGGAGTGTTCCAGTTATCCATACAATCTTCTTCTTAAAAAATATGTTTTTATTGTTTTTTTAGAGATAGAGTAATGGAGAGGGAGAGAGAGAAACATCATCGATTAGTGGCCTCCTGCACGCCCCCTACTGGGGGTCTAGCTGGCAAACCAGGGCATGTGCCCTGACCAGGAATCGAACCAATGCATGGGACGATGCTCAATAGTTGCACCAGCCAGGCGATACATTCTTCTTTTGATTACATCTTTATTTTTATTTTATTTTTTTGCATCTGGGTGGGGGCCCTTTCATAATGACAATCATTTGATTTGGTTCTGGTATTGAATTCACCTCAGGCTCTCAGAGTAACTGTGTGACTCAGACTTGACCAGTTTAAAGAATTGCAACCCTTTCTCTCTGCTCTCTCTCATGCATAGAAAGTGGTTACTTCAGGGATGTGTATGTAACCAAGCCAGAACTAGTGATGCAGATGGTATAGTCATGGGATTTTTTTAAGATGATTAAAAGGACCTTTTTCTCAATCCTTGTCCTTGAGGTGGGGAGGATGTAACCTTGGACAGTCAGGGACCACCTAGTGGACAGAACTTGAAAGAAAATGTATGGAACACAAGTCCAGCAAAGCTGCCTGAAAATGGATACATAAGAAGAAAGAAGAGAGAAAAGGCCTCATGATATTGTTTGAATAGGAATTAAACTGTATCTGAAACTAGCCCTTTACCTGCACATTCTAGTATCATTTCTTTCCCCCACTTCCTACTTGGTTTGATGAATACATTTAAAATTTGTTTCTGCTAATTGTAAAGCAACAGATTACTGATTAATCTTTATCAATATGTATTGATATCTATCTATCTAGCACCTTCAGAATTAGTCATTTCAACATTTGTATCTATTAAACTGGGTCACTTAGAAAGAACACACATTTCATTTATATCTGAATACATATAATAAAATTTTGTTACAACTTTTCTCTAAGTTAAGATATAGGAATTTTCATTTTAGTATTCAATTTAATTTTAGTATTTATCTAAACTATTGAGGAAGAGATAAAGCAATAGATATTAAACAATATAAGTTCTTCTAGTAACTTTCAGTGCCCTTGATTTAGAAAACAGCACAAAATGTCCAAAGTGACACCTCAGTCTTTGCCACCTCAACCTCAGTGACTCATATCACCAGTCAGCCCATGTTATGAACATCTAGGGAAATTTCAATATAAGCTCTGTATTTGATGATATGGAGTTATTATTAACATTGTCAGATATAGTAACAGTATGTTGACTAAGTAGACAATGATTTTGATTATTAGATGATGCTTTCTAAAAACAGAGGTGAAATGTCATGATGTGTGCAAATTATTTTCAGTATTTAAGTACACATATGTGTACTGAAATAGCACCTTTGCTTTGGGAAATTACTCCTCCACCATGATCCATGTTTTCCAGCTCCAGAAGAGCTGGAGCCAGGCCTGACTATGTACCATCATCTTCTTGTTCACAGTTTCAGGATGAGCATGATATACAAGATCAATGACACACATTCTTCTCTTGCTACATGTTGAGTTCGTGAGTCAGGAGATGCCAATAATAATTTAATCAGTTTACAGTGAGGGCCTCCATGAAAATGAAGCCAATGCAGAAAAAAATTAATAGAAACATAGTGTGAAACTGATGACTAATGAAATTGTTTGATTCCCTTGATCCAGCCATACCTGATATCTTCCCTGAGACTTTCATTTATATAAGACAATAAGTACATATTTTTATTTCATCTAATTTGAATTGGATTTTGTACTTGCCTCCAGAGACTTCTTATCAATACACTAAAACATCAAAACTTTAGGCCTTGATATTTAGCTTTTAATTTTATAATTTATTATATTATTCATGAGTAAGCCATGTGAATTTGTCTTCTCTACTTCAGCCCACCCATGCCTTATACCCCTAAAATATCTCCCATTGGACCTTTACATATTATTTTGTTACATATTATTATGTAGTAGACACTAAATAGACAATGGTTGCTAATAAATATGTGTTGATGGGGAATAATTGTGCATAGTTGCTCTTTATTAAAGTACATTTGATGGATAAACTAGTGACACCAGGGGAGAAAACTTCTCACTGTGGGGGTTAAATACCTTCTATCTACACCAGTACTATACAGAAGTCCAATTTGGTTTATTTCATATTTATTTGTAGTCAATGAGCACTAACAATTGCCTTAAGAATAATAGTGATACAGATAACTAACTAACTAACTAACTAACTAACTAATTAACCTTAATCAAATACTTTCTATATGCCAGATTTTCTGCTGGCTACTTCGACTACATCATCTCATTTAATCTTTCAACAATCCTATGAGGTATATAACTTATTATTGTCCTCATTTTACAGATGAGAAACTTGGAGCTGATCACAATTGAAGACTTGTCCTAATGTCCTATAGTGGTGGCACTTCAAACTTGGTAGATTCCAAAGACTGTGCTCTGAAGAAAGTCAATGAATATTTTTACAAAAGAACAGGAATTGAACCACCAATGACTTGCCCTTTATCAGGTAAGGAAGATGTGCCTTTAACATAAATAATTTCAAATATTCTTCCACATTTGGTAAACATTGGTCCAGCACTTTTTATATAAACTAGTAATAGAGAAATATAGCAATATATATTTCTAGGGGTGGGGGAACCTGAATAACACAGTATCTTTTTGACTCTGTAATCTGTTTTTTGGTGTTTTTTTTGGCAAAAATTGGAAAGACATAGTGTTTTCGAAAACAGGGTCTTAGATATATTACTCAGAGAGTAACTATTCCTCATGTCTTCAGAGCACCATGTTGGCCTTATGTTCTTTACAGGACATGAACTTACACAGTGTGACAGTTCATTAGTTTCTGTGAGGCTGAAAGATTGCTCGCCTAGAAAGGACAAAATAAAATAATATTAATTCTTTATTAAGGAAAAATGTATCCACATTTCCTGAAAAACTGACATATTTATCCAGACAGCTGAAGCACTATATTCACTAAATGTGTTGAATGTTATTTCTTATGTTGAAATTTAATGTATGCCTCAGTAATTGGTTCTTTAGAAATAAGTAAACATTTGTTTTCATTTTTTAATATTTAAGTATACATTCTTTTAAAAGGGAATTTAGTTCATTTTGCTATTATAATATATATCCATTACTTTACCTTGAAAATGAATATATGAGATAGTAATTATACACAAATCTAAGTTATTTTGAAATAACTCAACTGGAAGAAGAAAAAGTGACTATATTTTGAGAGTTAAATCTTATTCTCCTTCAACTTCTTTACAGAACATTTGGTTCTTGAAACAGAAAAGTAAAAAGATGGCCTAAAATGTTTTTGAACCTTAAAAGGCCAAACTTGATTGGTTTATGGAGTTATTTTTAGCTGAGCTTTGTAATATCTTTAAGCAATCAAGAAAATAGAAGATTTATGCTTCTACTTTTATCTCAGATGATACAAAGAGCAAAACTTGGCATTAGATTTTTATTTTTAATCACAGTATAATGTGTTTTTATAAAATTAGAGTAAAAATGAAACCTATTTGAAGAAAAGGATCTATAATCTATTTAGCTAGTTATCATAACTTGACTTTCCTTTTGTAATAGCAAAGCAAAGAATTTTTTAACAAAGCTTCAACAGATTATGGATTCTTTAACTGTGTAATTAAACCTTTTTTATAGTCTAAGGTCTGAGCGACAAATCTAGACTCTGTTACAGTGTAAGACAGTCAACATTTTAATAAGGATAAAGGCCATGGAAAATCTGATTAAAGGACATTTTTAAAATATTGATTTTAAAACGTTATAGGGCATGAAGCAATGCCCAAAGAAAATGAGTCTTATGAGTATAAGCCTTGGGTAAGAGGATTATGACTTATGCCACCTGTATTTCTGATTTGGTAGGTATTGAGGAATATGAAGCAAAACATTATTTCTTTACAAGGAATATGCATTACAAAGAGATCTGTAATCTCTTTCCACAAAGCCTGTGAATATCTTCATGAGATGATTAGGATCCTGATTCAATATCTCCACTGAGAATATAAGGAAACATAATTTATAGGAAGACTAATGGGCAGGGGTGCAGATTGGGTATCCAGGCTATGTATATGAGAGCAGGCCTGGGAATTGTCCAGAAGCAAAGCAAACTACTGTATCCAACCAGTAGAAAGTGGTTCCATTTGAATCCTGCAAGGTTCACATTCTTCAATTCTCTAGATTCACACTTTCTTTTAGTTAAAATGAAACCCAATAGAGTTGAAACAAAAATAGGAGAAAGGGTTGTGGGAAAGGAGGGAGAGTGCTACTGACTCAGTGGAACCAACCCCTGGGCTTAGCAGTACACACAAACACACACACACACACACACACACAAAATGTAAGTACTGGGTTTAAAGAACTGTTTATTTTTATTTCATTTTAATAGCTAAATTCTCTATTATCACAGTATTAGACTTATTATCTCTATTTCCACAAAATATACAAACAAATATCAGAACTAAGCCTATTATCTAATTAATACTGTTAACAGTGAGAAATGTATATGCAAAAGGCTCTGTTTTAAGCACGTAACATTATTATGCATTGTTATGTAATCGTTACTCTTTAAAGTGGGTATTGTTTCTCCAGCTTATCCATGTAGGCACAGTATTGAGCAACTTGACCAAATATTCAGCTCACAGGTGGCAGAAATGAGCCTGAAAACCAGACATGTTCCAGAGCCAGTGTTCTTAAACAGGATACTGCATTGCCTTGCTCATTGGTGATTTTTTTAACATTTAAAAGGAGAGTTGCTTCTAGCTAGCTGGTGTTGGCTAGGCACAAGAACGTGTCATAATGAACTTGAAGAATACAAAGAAATTTAGCATCTTCTCAAGATGACCATGAAAGTATCTTGCATTAGAAGATTTATTACTAAAATCAAAGTTGAATTAGGAAATTCCAGATAGGATGCAGACATGTACCTAAACTTTTTAGAGAATCTATAATAGGTTTCATTTATTTTATTACTATTTTGTAAAATCTTCATTTAGGAACAATATAAGGAGTATTCCCTACAAAAGTGCCTGGCGTACTGTGCTCTCTCAGTGACTATTGCATATACCGAACTACCATGGTGTAGATTTCGGAAGATGATGGGATTTGGGAAGATGACAGGTTTTGAGTACATTGTTAAAAAATGTTGCTCACTTCTGACATTTAGAAGCAAAACATCTTTTGAGAATTTTATTTGAAAAAGAGTTTTATGAACTGGTGAATAGATGTAGAAATTGTGATATGTCCAAACTGTAAAATACTACTCAAATAAAAAAGAAGGAACCACTGACACATTTAATAGTATGAATGAGTTTCAAAAGCATGATACGAAGTACACCCAAAAGACTGCATATTATCAGACTCCATTTATATAAAAGTACAGAAAAGTCAAGGCTATAGTAACAATTGCAGATCAGTGATTGCCAGGTGTCTGAGGTAAGGGGAGGGGATTGACTGAAGACTAGCAGGTGGAAGACTTGAGATTTTCTTGTGTGTGTCAATGGTTACTATGACAGACTATCCATCCACCCATAAATCCATGTATTTGTATTTATGTGTAGTATTCATATATACATACAGATGACGAAAGAACATGTGGTATATACATGCAATAGACTATTATTCAGTCTTTAAGAAGGAGGAATTCCTGACATATGTAACATGGATGAACCTTGAAAACATGATGTTAAATAAAATAAGCCAGTCACAGAAGGACAAATACTGCATAATTCCACTGATATATATGGTACCAAAAATAGTCAAACTCACAGAAATAGAATGTGAAATGCTGACAGGGACTAGGGGTAGTAGGAAGTGGACATACAATTTTAATCATGCAAAACAAAAAGAGAATTGTGCAGTACATTTTGCCTAATGTTAACAATATGTTATTGTACACTTAAAAATTCTTTAAGAGGGTACATCTCATGTTAAGTATTATTATTACAGTAAATAAAATTATAACTAAAATTATAAATAGATCACTGCATAATCATAATGGAAGATAGCTCATATTTTTAGTAACTAGAAAAAAGAGCATAAAAATCAGAAAGAATAAATGAAGAAAACTGATCTGCATGAGAAAATAGTTATGTAATGCAGAATTAATAAATATTGAGTGCTATAGTAACTCAATCCAGAATAAATAATGTGTTTTAGTGTATTTAGAAAATTTACTAAAATATACCATATAGTGGGCAATAAATAATTCTCAGAATAATGTAAACATTAGTAATAATGCAAAGTATATTTTCTACCCATAGAGAAATTTAAGTATAAATAACAACAGAAAAGTAATTTAAAAATCCCCCCAAATGCTTGGGAAATAAGTAATACCATTACATATAATTCAAGTGTTAAAAAAATTCACATGGAAAATTAGAAAATATTTTGAACTAAATGATAATGTAAAAGCAACATATTAAAATCCAAGGATTGAAATGCCATGCATATTTAATGGAAGTTTATAGCTTTATAATTATAAAGTATACAAGTATAAACACACAAATCTTCTAATTCTTCTCTACTAGGTCACTTTAATGATGCTATTTGAATAGTAATCATTGGACTTGTGATTTCACTTGTTGCAACTATCCATAATAATTCTTTGATTAAATTAATCATTCTAAATTATGTCTTTTTACATTTTAAATAGAAATGTGTCTAATTTTAAGGTATATAATTGAGCTCTTTGTTCTCCTTCCATTGCTAAATGTAACACACTCATTGAAAAAATATAGTTACTATATAAAAATTATGTCACAATAAAGCCAATATTTAAAAATAATTAAAAATTCAAATTTTAACTCAACTAATATCGTATTCAGGAAATTAACTGGACTTTAGAGACAAAAGTGTGCATGATAACTCAATATTTTAATTTAATAGTAACACTTTTTTTATTTCAATAAATTTTTAACTTCTTACTATCAAGTTAGATTTAGGGTACTTTTTATTCTTCACCACAACACAACTAGAACATATTAGTAGAAAAAATAAACACCACCCATGTAAAAAAGATATATGCTTAAATGTTAATAAATTAAATGCCCATTTTATTAGCAAAAAGTCATTGAAAGGCAGAAATCAAATTGCATATTAGAAAAAGCAGTCAATCCTCTTAGTGAATATAAATAAGCCTTTGTTTAGCTAAAAAATTTTACTGAGAACATTGGTCCTTCTCTTTTCTTAAAGTTTTAATTATTTCTTTTCTTTTGTTATTTTTCTTTGGTTTCTTTTTTAATTTAAATTCTTTATTGTTGAAAGTATTACATATGTCTCCTTTTTCCTCCCAATGAGCTCTCCCCAGCCGCTCCCACCTTTCAGCACATGACTTCACCCCCCTAATATCTGTGTCCATTGATTATGCTCATATGCATGCATACAAGTCCTTTGGTGTCCTTAGGAAATCATAAATGCTTTCCTGGATTAGATTAAGGAGATCTGTATCCTATATGTGGACCATTATAACTAACATTAAAACTTTGCTCAGCATTTTATTAAATTTTGTTGTTTAGGATCCCTCTTTTGATAAAGTAAGGTTTCATAAGCCTTGCTTATGCCACAGTGGTGTCATGGTCAACTGATGCAAAGTGAGGAACTTGGCAGTTTTTAATTTAACAATGCTTAAGAAGCCACCATGAAATTTTAGACAATATGATAATACCAAAAAAAAAAATTCCTTAACAATTGTACTAGCAGCCAGTAATTACAGCAATTTTTTTAAGTAATGGCTATACATCCTAGGAGAACAGGGTCAATGCCGACCAAAGGAGGCTGGCCCTGTAGGAATCTTTGGTAGAAACGTCCCAACTGTACTGTTTAGACCTTTACTGTTTAGGGTAAACAACACCCATAGGCAGCCTCTCAGATTGTGATCTATTATAAAAGCACATCTTTACCATCAACACAAAATCTTCACAAAATGCATCAATACTAAATCCAATGCAGTAAGTGAGTTAAAAATGTATTTGGAAAAGACACCTTTGACTTTGACTTTTATTTATGTTATTGGAAAATAACAAGAGTGCCGCCATTTCTCACTGAGGTTAATGTTTATTTATTTGCAGGATTGGTATTTTTTCCCCTTCAATTAAATCAAGTGATTTCACTCTCCCTTATTTGCTTTGTTCATCTGGCCAGAAATGAACAAAGGCGCAGTAAAAATATCACCTTTTTACAAGCCTTTCCTGACTTTGCACAGGTGGAATTGATGGTTATTTCCCATATGCCCAATAAATGCTTTCCACTCTATTACACTTTATTTCACTAGATATGAAATACCAGGATCTGTTACAGACACTTCAGTTATATTCTCATTTAATCCTCCCAACAATCCTCCCAATCTATCCAATGACAGATAGATTGTAGTATCAGAACTTTAATTTTCCCAAAGAGGAAACTAAGCACATCTCCTAAATTCTAATGAGCAAGAAATAGCAGAGAGAAGTTTACAAACCAGGTGGATTAAGTCCAGAACTGATGCTCTTGTCCACAATGCATGCACCATCTACTCATCTGTATGCTAGCCAAAAATACAAATATTTATAGAAATCATATTACATAGAAAATAAGTCAGACTATATATATGATATACATAAATCATATACTAGAGTCCCGGTGCATGAAATTCGTGCGGGGGTTGGGGGGGTTCCCTCAGCCCGGCCTGCACCCTCTCCAATCCGGGACCCCTCAAGGGATGTCTGACTGCCAGTTTAGGCCCGATCCTGATCCTAAACTGGCAGTCGGACATCCCTCTCGCAATCTGACTGCTGGCTCCTAACTGCTTACCTGCCTGCCTGCCTGATCGCCACTAACCACTCTGCGTGCTGGCCTGATTGCCCCTAACTGCTCTGCCTGCCTGCCTGCCTGCCTGATTGCCCCTAACCACCTCTGCCTCAGCCTCCGCCACTGTGGCTTTGTCGGACGTCCAGAAGGGCATCTGGAAGACGCCTGTTCTATCCGGTCTAATTAGCATATTACCCTTTTATTAGTATAGATACTTAATTGTTTCTGCTGTCATATACACCCACCCACCTGATTTACTATCTGATTCTCTGACTTTTTAATCCATCATATCTCACCTGGAAAACCTGTTGCAATATACCTCTAAGTTTCAGTCATGCTCTCAGATAACCTATGATACACATACGAGCAAGAAGGGATTTTTTAAAATGTAAATTATGCTATATCATCCCAAGTTTAAAGTTGTCAATGGCTTTCCGCTGGCTGTCTGGTTGTTTGTTGGAAACCTGGGGCTTCCAGGGTGTAATGGGAAACTGGCTCCGTCCGCAGAGGGCAAGGAGAGACCAAGGACAGAAGCAGAGCCCTCTGGGCTGGCGATGGCATTTTAAGGAGCAAGGGGACTTGTATATGGGGCTCGGCCAGGCCCGCCCGTGGCAGGAGGACTAGACTAGGCCCGCCCGCCAGAACCTGAAAAGTTTATGTAGAGGCCTTTGTGGGGTTTAGGCACGTTCTTAGTACATGTTTCAAAACACATTGCATCTGATTCTAATACAGAATAATATTGCATGTAAACTGTAATTTAAAACGAGAACAGCCCTAGCGGGTTTGGCTCAGTGGATAAAGTGTGGCCTGCGGACTGGAGGGTCCCGGGTTTGATTCCGGTTAAGGGCACATGCCTGAGGTGCGGGCTCAATCCCCAGTAAGGAGTGTGCAGGAGGCAGCTGATCAATGAGTCTCTCTCATCATTGATGTTTCTACCTCTCCCTCTTACTTCATCTCTGAAATCAATAAAAAACAAACAAACAACAACAAAAACAAGATACAACACATTACTCTCTGAAGGCTGCATCCTTGAGACTCCACAGCTTCCTTGGGAACAGTGAACAGTGTCCATCTCAGGGCAGGGAGGGGGGCGGAGCCTCAGTTTTTCTGGGTCCAACTCTGGAATAGCGTGGTGGGCAGGTGTTCTAGATAGCCTCCCCCAAAACCATGGCTCTCCTGGGCATTTATCCCAGAAAATGAAAACTTATGTCTGCTCAAAAAAGACAAATCCTAGAAATAACCAACATCTTTCAACAGGTGCATATTTTAATAATCCGTGGTAGAGCTATGGCTTGGAATATTATACTGTTCACCAAGAAAAAGAAACAAATTGTATCATGCATGCTGATTGAAAACAAGATAATCTCAAAAGGTCCAATACTTTATGAGTTCATTTGAACAAAACACTGGCAACATTTCAACATGAAATAGAGGAAAACATAGGAGTGGTTCCCATAGCTTGGGGATAGTGGAGGTGGAGGCCCCTTGGGTGTGATTATAAAAGGGTAGTACCCGAGAGATCTTCGTGGCCCTGAAACGGTTCTGTATCTTGATTGTGGTGGTTATACCAATTACACATGTAATAAAATAATACAAAACTGAATACACACATTGCAGTAATGTCCGATTCGTGGTTTTAATATTGTGTTTTAATGAGTCCATTAGGACCAAGCTAGAAATGGTCGCAATGGGAGTGGGAAGACTTACATGGTTTTGTGAGATGGTTAAGAAAGAATCACCAGGGGATTATGCATGTTTAGATACCAGAAAAGAGGCTTAAACATTTCAAGGGTGATGTTCAGGATTTTGCTATGGTATTTGTTATACCCACTGGTTCAAGGATCAAACTAAAATAATTCATGAAAAAAGAAGTAACATTAATCATATTTGGAAGCAAACAAGTAAACAGATGTGTGTGTGTGTGTGTGTGTGTGTGTGTGTACACATAAAAATGGAGAGAGGAGGAAGGAGGGGTTGAGAAAGGGTGGGGGAGGAAGAGGGACAGAGGGAGAGGGAGATATGGTGGGGGGGTGGGGAGGGGAATTACTTTTGTTATTAACCTGATAGCAAATAGTTGGAAAATATGAAGTTTTCATGAGGATTGTGGGAAGGTCTGTAGAAGAACACTTTGTTCTTATTGCTATTCTACATGCACTTATCTCTCCTGTCAAAAAATATCATTAAGCCACAGTTTTCTTTCTGAGAATGTTCAGTAAGGATAGGAATGTGCAGCATCTGGACACAGAGCAGGCCAGAATTGCCAGGAAGTTAATGGCCCAGGAGTTGTCTTCCACCAACGAGGGACAGAATTGGTGGTAAAATAAACCAGCTGCCTACAGTTCTCATGGGACAATTCTAAGTTATGCTATTCACAGTCTTCTAGAAGGTATCCCAAAAAACTGAGCCCCATTGCTCACAATAGTAACCCACTTATTAATGTTAAACCCCTTAATATCATCTCATGTTTGCATTAAACTATTTTTATCACCTTTTATGTCATCTCATCTTTACCTCATTTCCCCTCATTTTCTGTCATCTGTTCTTGAATCGTAACCCAAATAAATTGCTTGCCACTAAATCCTTGCATTAGATTCTATTTCCCTTTTACTATAACTTTAGACATTGTCTGATACTTTCTGTTAATTAAAAAAAAGATCTTCTTAGATTAGAAAAATAATCATATATATATATATACATACATACATACATACACACACACACACACACACACACACACACACATATATATATATAATTTTTGTGCACTTGCGGGGGGGGTCCCTCAGCCTGGCCTGTGCCCTCTCGCAGTCTGGGACCCCTCGGGGAATGACCACCTGCTGGCTTAGGTCCGCTCCCTGGGGGATTGACCTAAGCTGGCAGTTAGACATCCCTCTGGCAGCCCGGGAGCCCTCGGGGGATGTCCACTTGCCAGCAGGGAGCAGGCCTAAGCTGCAGTCAGACATCCTTAGTGCTGCTGAGGAGGCGGGAGAGGCTCCCACCACCACCACCGCTGTGCTGGCAGCCGTCAGCCTGGCTTGTGGCTGAGCAGAGCTCCCCCTGTGGGAGCGCACTGACCACCAGGGGGCAGCTCCTGCATTGAGTGTCTGTCCCCTGGTGGTCAGTGTGTGTCATAGTGTCCAGTCATTCCCAGTCATTCTGCTGTTAGGGTCAGTTTGCACATTACCCTTTTATTATATAGGAGAGAGGCCTGGTGCATGGGTGGGGGCCGGCTGGTTTGCCCTGAAGGGGGTCCTGCTGGGGTGCCTGGCCAGCCTGGGTGAGGGGCTGAAGGCCGTTTTCAGGCTGACCACACCCCCTTCAGGGAGGGGAGTCCTGCTGGGGTACCTGGCCAGCCTGGGTGCGTGGCTGATGGCTGCTTGCAGGCTGGCCACAGCCCCTTCAGGGTGGGCGTCCCCGCTGGGGTGCTTGGCCACCCTGGGTGAGGGGCTGATGGCTGTTTTCAGGCTGGCCACACCCCCTTCAGGGTGGGGAGTCCTGCTGGGGTGCCTGGCCAGTCTGGGTGAGGGGCTGATATCTTTTTACAGGCTGGCCAAGTCCCCCAGTGGGGACCCTCACCCCATGAGGTTGTGGCCATCCTGGGTGAGGGGCTGATGTCTGTTTGCAGGCTGGCCATGGCCCCCAGCCACCCAAGTTCCCAGTGGAGGCTGGCTGGAAGCAGGTATCTGGGATTTATTTAGCTTCTATAATTGAAACTTTGTTGCCTTGAGCGGAGGCCACAGCTGGCCAGGGCAGGTGGGAAGCTTGGCTTCCTCCATTGCCGGGGCAACCAAGCCTCCTGCTTGCTCCAGCTCAGTGGCTGCCGGCCACCATCTTGGTTGGGTTAATTTTCTTATAGTCACTCTGATTGGCTGGTGGGCGTGGCTTGGGGCATAGAGGAGGTGCAGTCAATTTGCAGGTTTCTCTTTTATTAGATTAGATATCCTATATAATAAAAGGATAATATGCACATTGACCCTAACGGTGGAATGACCAGAACGACCGCTTGGCCAGTCACTATGAAGCACACTGACCACCTCTTGGTCCCTTTCCCAGCCAGCAGGCTCCAATCGCCCAATGGCGAATGAAGAACCGTGGGTGGGTGGCAGCAGGGACAATACTGGCTGCAGGCAGCCAATGAAGATGGCCCTGATCGCAGGCCAGGTCTAGGTACCGTACCTGCACACGAATTTCATGTGCCAGGCCTCTAGTATGTAGATAGGAAGGAGGCCAGGGTAAATCAGATTTCCTTTTTCAGAAGTGTCCTGATCTACTTTACAGTGAAGTCCAGTACCTTCAATAGTTGGTAGTTCTTTTGGTAGAGAATATTTTGTATGTACACATAAAAATGAACAGAGGGGGAAGTTCACTTTGTTCTGTAGGAACTTTAGTTTCCCCTATGTTTTGTTCACCCCCTTTACCTCTAAACTTCTAAAATATGCCTGGTCCTTCTTCAGATGGTCATTTCTTGTTTTGACCAATTTCAAGTCCTTTTGTGTTGATTTCCCAGTGCTCTGATCCCCCAGGATCTTGGATCTGTTCTTATTGTGGTATGTCCTTACTCAGGTGGGACTTAACATTTTTTGGGAGAAGTGCTTTCACCTGTTTTCCACCACAGTGTTTACACTCAGGCAGGCTGAGTAAAACCTGGGCATTTATCTGCCTGCCTACAAGTAAGTGAGACTACTGTAGTAGGACCTTGTGTTTTTCACACTATATGCAATGGGTTTATATTTTTCATTTTTTTACAGAATCTCTTCCTCTGGATCTATCTGTATGGTTATTGAAAAACATTTTAATTAAATTATTTGCCATTATCCTATAAACCTGAAAACTCACTAATCTAAAACTCACCTGAATCTAAAAGTCCACTCATGGCCAACTTGAGATATCAAACAATGAAACAATTCCACTACTTAACTTTGTAAGTTTTAGTCACATCACACATTATTTAGAAATAAAGTAGGTAAGTTATAGCAAATTATTAGAATGGTCCCAGTATGTGGTAATAGTCCAAACTATAGTAGCTATTCTTGCATAATATGAAAGTCAGAAATAGATTATGAAAGTGTATTTGAATAAGTTGTCCCCTGCTTAATTGGCTTCTCAGATTTCTATCATTTCCTTTGTAAATCTACATTGTTGTTGACTTCAGAGAGGAAGAGAGAGAGAGAAAAAACATCAATGATGAGAGAATCATTGATCAACTGCCTCCTGCACACCTGCTACTGGGGATTAAGCCCACAACCTGGGCATGTTCCCTGACCTGCACTTGAACTGTGACCTCCTGGTTCATGGGTCAATGCTCAACCACTGAGCCACCTCGGCTGGGCTGTTTAATTGTGCTTCTTTCAGCACCTTCTCTAAGTTCTCTAGAAAAACTTAGTTCTTTGTTGAGCCCATATTCTTGAAGAGGCCTCTTTGCATGTGTCAAAAGAACTGAAGTAGTGCATAGGCACTGAGAAGTATATTTTAAAAATTCACTTTACTGTTACATGGAAAGGGAAAGGACAGAAAATGCATGTGTTCTGGGTTTTAAAGTCCAGTATGTTTTGTAGCACTGTGAAAATGACTAGCTAGCTGCTGAGACCTGCCACGTGAAATCCAGCTAGGCCAAATACTGCCAGAGCTCCTCCTAATGTAGTTAACTGAGGAAGGCGGAGCACTTTCAGCATATTCTCCTCATATCCAAGGGAGTAACTACCAAAATCTCACCACTCTTCTTCCTTGTAGTTAGTGGAATGGTTCGGATTAAGACAAACATTTCTCTCTTTTTTTGTGATAATGGTTCCAGTTCTAATGATGAGGAAAACTATTCAGTTATTTCACTAGATATAGAAACAATTGCTTTGAATAGAAAGAGAGCTGGCTTAATTGTACGATAATCACAAATACTTTTCTCAACTAAGTCATCTTAAAGCAATTCATGCATAAAATGTTTCATTACAAAGTTAAAAAAAATCTGTATTCAGAAAGAAAACACACTCATTTTAAATTGTAAAAGGCTGTCCTGTTAAATTTGATGTGAGGCTCATAATAAAATTTCAGGATTTACTGTCATACTTCAGGTCAAACACAGCATGAATGTGGTCTGGATAGAGGAGCAAACACTGTCTTAATTTCAGTGGATGAACTATTCTCTTCCAGACATACATCAGGGATATTATTTATAATTAGTGAAATGGCATATCTAGACTTCCATCTTTGTAAGTGATTATTTATCCCCCTAATTTATACAGATGCTTTTGTGTTTCTTCTTTTGAAAAGGAAAGAGAGTCATCTTAAAATACTTCCTAAAAAAATGCTTTGAGGGATAAAAAGAAGGTTTAATCACAACCTTATGAATACTCTTAAATGGCTATTTCTGTCAGATGAATACAAAAAAAACATTCCTCCCCCAAAAAGGTGACACTCATTTACATTATATATGAAGGAAACCATAAGCATTTTACACAAAATATCACACTAATTGCCGTTTTCTTTTTTATGTACAAGGGAAAAATGTTGGTCTGAGAAATGCTATAATATAGGAGCAAGGACTCTAGGAAATTCTATTGAGCATTGTGTAATACTTCACCTTGGAAAGGATTTATCTGACTGGTTCTAATTGAGGATAAGGTTTTCTTCTTAAGGATAAAACACCTCCCATACAAAGTGGAGACACTCAATCCATTTTCTCCTTAATCAAGAATTATATCAATAATAGGTCATTTTTATTTTATTTTATTTTATTTTATTTTATTTTATTTTATTTTATTTTATTTTATTTTATGTTATTTTATTTTATTTTATTTTTGTTAATCCTCACCCTAGAATAATTTTCCCCCAAAGATATTTAGACAGTGGAGGGAAGGGGAGAGAGAGAGAAACATCGATGTGAGCAAGACACATCAGTTGATTCACTCTTACATTCACTGGAACCAGGGCTGGTGAATCAACCTGCATGTGCCCTTGACCGGGAATTGAACCTGAAACCCTTCAGTGCATGGGCTGACACTCTAATCACTAAGACACACTGGCAGGGGCAATAATGGGCAATTGTTCTTGATTCTGGATCTAAGAAAGGTCAAACTACTGATACCAAGTTTTTAAAAATTTTATTTTCTTTATTGTTGACTCTTTTACAGATGTTATCCATTTCCCCTGCCCCCAATCTCCACTCCTCCTAGGCCTTCACTACATGATTGTCTGTGTCCATGGGCTATTTATATATGCATATATATTCTTTGGTTGATCTCTTCCCATTTTCCCCAAGTTTTTATAATTCTACTTGCTAAATCAAATAACAGAGAATCTTCATGAACAAATGTCTATATATATATATATATATTAATATGCTTCTTTTTCCTTTTAGGGAAGGACAAATATTAATTATAAACTGACTGATAGCAACCAACAAATACTTTGACTATTATTGATTGAATAAATATAAAGGTGAAATATTAGGTTAACTTATGGTTTTCATATTAAGATTATAAAATAACAGAAATATAACAGTTCCTCAGGGCACGGACCATTTCTTATTATAGTATATATGTTTAGTGTCTAAAATGTACCTGACACATTATGTGACACAATGTGGTATACTTATTTTGTATAGCATATTTTTAAAATACCTCACAAACAGTAGACACTCAAGAAATATTTTAATAAATAAAAATATGCAAAATAAAGGTTTATGAGGTTATAGGTTAGCTTATAAAATACATTATACTATTTAGATGTTATAGTGCTACAATGGTGATGTAAGGTTCATCCAAGTTTAATATTTCATTTTCATTGTAAGTAATTCATCTTATTTTTCCCCATTACATTTCATCCAACTTTTCTCTTGTATTTAATTTTTTAAAGAGCCTTGAACTAAAGGAAAAAAATTAGTCATAGACATCTTATTGTTGAAATCAGCAAATGGTTCATTTTCCAGATCAGACTATTCTAACCTGGCATACTGCTTTCTTTCTGAAAGAAAAGGCAACTCTCTAAAAAGATCAGCAACAGATACAAGAACTCTCTTTCATTTTCTCAGTAGCTAAAAGTAATGTCTGAACATTCTCAATACCAATAACTGGAAAACAAAACATATTTAAAATTAATGATTAAGTTAATATTAAAACTACTAATATTCCAACTGTGCTCTAGAAAGTGACATGATCAGTTTGCTCATTTTATTTGGTTAGTTGTGGTTTTATAAAACAAACAAAGTATTTTCCTTTGACCATATATCTGTGAAATTCTATCTGATCATGATGAACGACTTCAGAGCCCACTCTTACCAGGAGGCAGTATAAAACAGTATAGTAATAGATGATTCTTATTTGGCATTATCAATTGTGCTCTCTTCTAAAATATTTTAGAACTCGGCACTCCTGTATTCTGGTGTAAAGGAAATGAGGCATAGAAATAGGAACATAGGTGGGTGATGTAGAAAAGATGGCAAAGAGGCTCTAAACAATATACAGACATGTGGTATCATCTTTTTTCATAATATTACTTAGAATTAGTGAAAATTTTATTGTTGACAGCCATGCATGTCAAATTATTTATTGTAACATAAGTGAACATTTTGTTGTTGCGCCTGTTCCTAAAACTTGGTTTTATAGACTGGAAGTCATCGTGCTTTTGTGTTTTAGTAAGGCATTTACCAGAGTTCCAAGAAATGTTATTGGATCAGGTATAGAAATATTTCATAGCTAATAATGGAGAAGAGTAAAATTGTAGTCTACAAGTGATGGTGTATATCAACATCAACTTGGGATGTTATGGCTTTTTTTTTGCCTTTGGCACTGCAAAATTGTATTAATGAGTTGAATTAGGATACTGATAGCTTGCCAGATTTTAAGGTTACAGGTATTATAAAGAAGCTGAAATGATGACTGTAGTATCAGGTACATAAAAGTCCTCAAAGGTTTAAAATAATTAACCATTTAATAAGAAAATAATTAAGTGACAATACAAATGTGTGTATGCTTGCCAAAAGGAAATTCACAAGAACTATAAATTACCCCTTAAAATAAAGGTAGAAGAAATGTAAGAGTTTTACTTCAAAACATGCTAATAGTAGAAAGAATCTAAATGGTAGTTGTGATTTCCTTTTGTATTAATAAATGAAAGGATAGGGTCAGCACAAGGAAGAAAACAATTCTTTGCTTCTCAGTAGTGGATGGATACCACATTCCAAGATGGTTTGATTAGGCAATGCATCCATAGATGATATAACAAATGTTGAAGGGCATTAACCTGAAAGAAGAGAAGATTCAGAAAAAAACTTAGTGTATATCTTCAAATTTTCAGTTTTTAATTTTTCATTCTGGAGAGTGTGTGTGTGTGTGTGTGTGTGTGTGTGTGTGTGTGTGTGTGTGTGTGTTGGGGGGGGGGCAACGTGTATTTTGTCCAAACGTAGAGATTATAGAAAGGTACCCATGAAAGAAAACATTTTTCATTTATTTGTAAAAATATTTCAGATTATGTAATGTCAAAGTAAGTGACTGTAGAGACACTTTATTAAAAACAGAGGAAAATAATAATGAAGTAATCTTACAAATGAAGAGCAGAAAAAATGTATTTTATTTCCTCTCAAGAGACTGTTAAAAATGGAATTACTGTTCAAACCTATTTAAGTAGTTTGAGTTATAAAATGTAAATCTACTGTAATAAACTTGCATTTGATAATTGCAAATAATTAATCTCATAAATGAAGGTGTGAGCCATATTGACAGGACAATAAGTCAGATATGAATACCTTTGAACATTTCTGCCTCTGCAAAAAATGTATTTTACTTATGATAACTAAAGTGAGCAATAATAGGGAGCTGAATAAATGGCTTTCTAAAATGTGTTTGCATTTGGTTAATGTTGACAGCAAATTCAGTCTGGAGACAGAAAGGTAAGGGATGGAGTCTGAAAATCCATGTCACTCCAGCTGCTCTCTTTACCCAAACATTGCTCTTCCATCTCATTTCCACTAATTGTAATAGGTCCATGGGATGGAGTAGGTAAAATAGTAAATTTGAAGTTACCATAGTATAGGAATACTATTTATCTTGAATAAATGGACTTTCTTTCTCTCTTTTCTTTTATTATGAATGTCACACCTCATTGGTCTTGCCTACAGATAATGTCTCACCATGATGAATGCCACCCACTTCTACAGACAGTGCAGTCTAGTGAAATGAGGGCTCCATTACAAACTATAGTTCATTTCTGATTTTAGCACAGATTGGTTGAGTGACCTTGAGTAAATTGGGTCATGTCAGCATATTGAAGCTTTTTGGCTGGGTCCTTGCCTGCCTTGTATGTAATGAATGCATTGCATATGGTAGCCTTTCAATATGAATAATCAGAGTTATCTATAAGACAGTAACAATATTGTACTATTTTATAACTAACATTGCTAATAGCTAGTTTCTTTATCAAGATTGTAAGAATGCTTTCTTTTGTCTGTGTTATATATCTTTATTTTTTTAATTTAGCTTTTTTATTGAGGTATCATTAACAAATAAAATGGTAAGATATGTAAAATGTACACGATGATTTGATATATGAGTACATTGTAAAATATTCTTTCTATTGAGTTTATTAACACATCCATAAGATAACATATTCACTTTGTGTGTGTGTGTCTGAGAGAGAGAGAGAGAGAGAGAGAGAGAGAGAGAGAGAGAGAGAACATTTAGTTCTACTCTCTTAGCAAATTTCAATTATACAATACAGTGTTATGTGTGTTATATTATATATCTTTTGTTTATTTGCTAGAAATTTTTGTAAAGTTTATCTTTGAAAAGTGGTTCTGGCTCTGGCTGGTGTGGCTCAGTTGGTTGGAGCATTGTCCAGGACACTGAAGGTCATGGGTTTGACTCCCAGTCTGGGCACATACCCATGTTTTGGGCTCGATCCCCAGTCAGGGCGCATGCAGGAGGCAACAGATGTATGTTTAACCCTCATGTCAATGTTTCTCTCTCCCTCTCTCTTCCTCTTTCTCCAAAATCAATGAAAAAATAATAAACTGGGTTTGAACATGATTGCACCCATAATTTTTGATGTTTAGATGTTATCCCCAGAGGACTTAAG
Source organism: Myotis lucifugus (assembly GCF_000147115.1). NCBI lineage: Eukaryota > Metazoa > Chordata > Mammalia > Chiroptera > Vespertilionidae > Myotis > Myotis lucifugus. The sequence continues at coordinate 1,020,199 of NW_005871291.1, forward strand.
CACAAATGTTTCTATTTAGACGGATATTTTTTTCTCTTGAAAGAGTAGGGTATTTCCTTTTTTGTATAGATTATTCAAAATAAAGAAAGGTACCAAAGTGTATAAAGTAAAAATGTGTCCCACCATACTGCCACTAATTCCTCCTAAATAAATTATTTTCACTTTCTATTAATATATTATAGCTCTACAAGGGTGTGTGTTTATTTTTTTATTAATTTCAATGGTATTCAACTCTACCTGTTCTTATACAAGTTGCTTATTTTCACATAACTAGTAGCCCATAGTGCGATATCGCACACAGTAGGCCGCCCGCCGCTTCTGTAGGAGCCGGCAGGAACCACAGCGTGCTGCCGGGAGCTGTGCTGCTTCCATGGGAGCCACACTGCTTCCATGGGAGGCAGGAGGGACCCGTGTTCATTCCGAGGGAGGTGGGAGGGAGCCGTGCTGCTTCTGCGGGAGCCAAGAGGGACCCGCGCCGAATCCGCAGGAGGAGAAAGGGACCCGTGCTGCTTCCACAGGAGGCGGGCCCGCCATCTCCTCTCCAGGGCTACACTCAGCCGCCGGCTGTGGGCTGGCCCCCCTGTCCCTGTCAGTGTCTGCTCCGGCTCCGGGGGGCCCGGCCCAAGCCGGGTGCGTGGACAAAGCAAGCCTTCCGCCAGGCCGCTCATGCTGCCCACTCTCAGTGGACCCCCCCGGCCCCCACCCCAGGGCTGGGGGACTCCAGCGGGGCTGAGAGGATGGGTGCTGCCATCTTGTGGCTATGGGCGCTGCCATCTTTGTGATGGAGTGATGGTTAATTTGCATATTACCCTTTTATTAGATAGGATAATATAACTTGTCATGTAGATATGCTTTATTGTTTAATGACTGCATATTATTTTATTGTAATAATGCATCATAACTTATTTACTCAAATCCATATTAATGGATGTTCATATTTTTACAAACTATGCTGCAAAGACTATATACATATAGTAATTTTAGAGAATTACATGTATTTAATTTTAGAAAACACAATGATATTGCAAATTTTTCTGCAAAGAGTTATATAAATTTATCTCCCATCAGCAATGTTTAAAAATACCTAGTCCTCTTATGCTCATCAATATATATTGAAGATACCAATTCAAGATATGTGATTTTAAAAAATTTATATTAATGAGCCATTCCTAAGTTTTACTATAAAATAAATTTTATTTTTAAAAAGTAATGTATAAAATATAAAAAACATAAAATAGTTTAAAACTGTTTCAATTATGCATATTTTTCAATTATATATTATAATATTAAAGTAATGTTGAGAAAATTAAGAAATAAAAATGATATTGAGGTGTTTGGTTTTTTAATCTGACCACATTCTATTAATTGAAAATTTAAGGACAATAGTCATCATTTCAATACATATATGTATTTTTTTTGTTAATCCTCACTGGAGGATATTTTTCCATTGATTTTTAGAGAATGTGGAAGGGAGGGGAGAGACAGAGAGAAACATAGATGTGAGAGAGATACATGGATTGGTTGCCTCCTTCACGTGCCCCAATCAGTGCCAGGATGAGCCTGCAACTGAGGTACATGCCCTAGACTAGAATTGAACCCAGGACCCTTCAGTTAGCAGACTGACTCTCTATCCATTGAGCCAAACAGGCTAGGACCATTTCAATATTTTGAAAAACAAAGTAATCAGGCTTCTGATGTTCCAACTCTAAATGTGACTAAAAAGCTGTTGTTAACTAAAATAATTTAATTTAAATCATTGAGACCCTCGTTGAATGTAAAGAAAAGTTTCAGGAAGAAAACAGAATGCCATTTAAATAAACTTCTTTTAGTTTTTATATGTTCATGTGAGAATCTACGGTCTTTGAACAACTAATAAAATAGGTATTGTGGCCTGATGAGGATCATTTCTTGTTAGTTCATTTTCCTCCTCAGTGTCTTTACTTAGTTAAGTTAGTTGGTTAGTTTCAATCTTATTTCAATAGCCAGGCCTAAGACCACTAACTATAATTCTGAAATCTCCTGTCAATATTTTCATATGTGTAGAAATAATTATGATTCCTTGTGAACATAATATTGATAGAGTTCTGAATCAAGAGTTTGACAATCACAATTCAAATATTATGTTAGCCTCTGGACCTCATATGTAACTTTTGCCAGTTCATTTAACACTCTGAATCCCTACCTTCTCATTTGTAAAATTGGTGTGGAGGATTAATTGAGATAATAAGCAAAGCAATTAGCACTCCTATTAAGTACCATCATTGACACATATTACAGATGGGGATATGAAAGCTCAGAAATATAAAGTCAAGTTCATTGACACTAAGTCAACAACTCTAAAGTTGACTGGAAAATTGTTATAATAATTTTTAAAGAATAGATAAAACACCTGAAGGTAAAGTGAAATATAATTTTAAAATTAAGTGTTAGTCACAAAAGAACCCTATCTGCTGACTTTTATTTTCTGGTATTTATTTAATTGCATAACAAAATATGAATTCAGATTTCTTTGACTCCTGATACCATGTGCTTGGTCATTATGCTTTCTAGTATATAACCAGGAAAATATACTTATAATTTTGGAATAGTAAAAAGAGGAAATATTTAATAAGACAATTATAATTATTCAGTAATTTCAACTAAAACAAAGTTTAAAAGGAAATAAACATGGCAATTTCTAAAGAATAAAAAAAGCGAGACGTTAAAAACTTATAGAAAGCCTAATAATTAGAATTGGATTTAATTGAAAGGTGATGATGCACAATGCAGTATGATATAACTTATATGTACAATCTAAAACAGCAGCCAAATTTGTAAAAATAGAGAGTAGAAAGGTAGTTCCAGGGGCTGAGAAGTAGGGAAATTGCGGGAGATTTTAGTTAAAAAATTATAGATTTCCAGTTAGAAGGTGAATAAGAGGGTATGGGATGCACACCATTGTGATTATAATTAACAATATTGTATGATACCTTGAAAGTTGCTAAAAGAGTAAATCTTAAATGCTCTCACCACAAAAATGTAATGCTATTTATGTGATGTGGAGGTATTAGCTAACACTGTGGTAGTAATCATATAGCAATATATCAAGGTATCAAATAAATACATTGCACACCTTAAACTAATCCAGTGTTTTATATTAATCATATCTCAATAAAGCTTCAAAAAACAAACAAACCAAGAATAAAACCTAATTTTCAAAGTTTGAATAAAACATGCTTTCAATGTAATGGGTTAACTACAGATTAGGTCACATATAAAAGGTACCCAGCACAAAGTATGATAAATGGCCCTCAGTAAATGGTAGCTATCATTAATCCTAGATATAAACTAAAGGTAGGAAGTTATGTAATTGCAACCACAGTGATCCAGTATGCAAAAGGCTAGTAATTTACATTTGAACCTGTGATTATTAGATATGTATTGTTTTTGTCATGAGCATTCATTCTCTTTCGTTTTAAGGAGTGTTTAAGAGGATCTGATACCCCCTTTATCTTCAAGAACAATCAGAGCATAACATTCTCTATCCATAGTTACTGGTTTTAAGACAAATACATGGCCCAATCAAAGCAAATTCTTGTCTATATTTCCAAGGCTTGTTCAAGAGGCATTCTCTTTCCTATAGTCTTAAACCTGCAAATGCAGTCACTGCAGGCAACTATCTCACTTTCATGGGGAGACTGAGAATAAAGCCATTTTGTCTGAGCATCTGAATCTAATATGTGAAAAATAAATCCTCCTCCTTTTTATTTGCTTAAGCTGATCATCCTCTCTGCATTCCTAAATCTTATCTTTTATTTTTCAATGTTTAATTTAGATATTAACAACACACTTCCTTCTTTGAATTTCTAGAGCACTTGTGGCTGAGATTGCACACATTTTTGACACTTCCTCCTAGTCTATCTTGGATGCTACAGCTTAACATTTCTTGTGCCTGTAACTCACCATTATCCCCAGCACTCCCCATCAAACACACAAATGGCCACGCACAAACTCTTGATTAAAAACTCAACCAGTATGGGGAATGTACCTGTACACATTTTATCTCACCGCAGAGTTAACACATGTTACTTTCCTGACCAGATGCTTACATGTGTTTCTCAAAATTTCTTCAAAATACAAAAATTTGCCAAAATGATGAGTTTGATCCCATTGTAAGCTTTGATATATTCAACAGCCTGCATGATTTTATAAAAGGGAGTATGTTTCGATATTAAGATAAACTTGACGAAATGAGAATGTGTCATTAAATATGCCAAAGGAGGGGGGGGGGAGACCACCAAACAGCTATGGCAGGAGAAAAACATAACCCAACAGAAATAAGAAACAATAAATGTCTAAATGGAATGAGTTTCAGCCTAAGGCTCTCAGTTGGCTCTCAATATAAAAAAAATAAACAAATGAAAAATAAAAAATAAAAGAAAGAAGTGGCGATGTGTTAATAATCCTACAGAAAAAAAGTTTTTAGTGTCTCTAGGTATTTTAATTGAAGCCCTTGAATTCTTTAGAGAAAAGTTTTCCAATCTGCTCCCTGGGATGGGCTGAAACTGGGGGTTGAGGGTGCCACTCTATGCCTGCAGGCCAGCTTTTTGAGAAATTAGCAGAAGAAAGAGTCTGGGGTAAGGTTCAGTATTTTCACCTCTGTGTAACGGACATTGTTGTTAGGTGGATTTCTCTAGCAAGAGGGAGAGTTTTCTGGCTTCTCTCTTCCCCTCTCACCAATTCCATTGCCTGATCAGCACCTTGAGTTCTCTGTGCCTTAAATTTTATAGTGGAGAAGTCCACAGGGAAGCATAGTTTTTCACAGTTCTGATTTTGACAGAGTAGATGAGTCAATGTAATCCTTGGGAAAAGAATTATCATGCCTTTTTTTGTTGCTGTTGTTTACGATCTAAAGGCATATCTTACCAAGTAGCCATGTCCATCATAAAGCTTGTACTTTGCTTTCACCTGTCTAAAGTATGTCTGTATGTGAGAGGGTTCTAAATGCAGGTAAGGAAAGAGGTTGTTTTTTATTAGGACTTCTCAAATCCTGAAGCCACTGCTGTTAAGATGTTGCCGCACCTGTTTCTTGGTGCTTTAGGACAGATCTCACCAGGTTCACTTTGTCCGGAGAATGAAACTGCTGTCTGCCATCTGGTTGGAGAGGTGACTTCTAGCTGCCTATGGATGTATGTGAATGAGAGAGAGGAAGGATGTGAGTCATGAGAACCATGAGGGCCTAATGCTACGTAAATTAGATTTCTAAGCAAATGTATGTTTCAGATCCATTCATCAAGTCCTACAATCATAAATGCCTGGTATCTTCATTCATGAAACCTCTATGGCCTTGTGCATACTGGCTGGATTGCTTCTTGATGAGAAAAATTATGGGCATACATGTTTAGCTTTCTCTGCTTGGTTATGCAGTTACTACCTGACCATCTGTTTTCTATCTTCTAGTACTCTGTTGACATCTCTAGCCTATAGTTGTTGTTTTCCCCATTTATTTTTGTCACTGTAGACATGTGTCTGTATTATGTATTTATTGCCATTTCAGTGGGGGTGTGGAAAGGCACCAGTGTTGATAACCCCATGTTGAATCTGCCATATTTTCCCTGCAGTCCCTAAGTGTCATCACCAAGTGCTTAGCTAGCTAGAATAAAATTCTTCTACAAATGATCAATAATTAATGATACATCTTAGCAATTATTCAAAGTATTTTGTATCTGTAGAAATGATGTTCATATGAATTATAATTTTTATTTATCATTCTCAACTACATTCTTAGGAGTGAGGTACAACCTATGATTCATTAAAAAATATATCTAAAGATAAATAAGAGAAGGTTTGTGGCAAGAGTGCTCACCCTGGAATTGGTTTCATCCTGGTCCTCTTCACCGACTGCTGTGTAGCTGTGAAATGGTGAATTGTAATTGTGCTGTAAATTACAAGAGGAAAGTGGTAGGTGGGTATACAAATTGGTTACAGGTCGACTTTCAGTTTTACATTTCTGTGTGGCCTTCTCCTTTAACATTTTTGTAAATGTGCCTAAATAAAAAAAATTTGAGTACAAGTTACATACTCATCAATAAACAAAAAACTAAATAATGTAAACGAACACTTACTTAGTAACTATTCATTAAGTACTAGCTATCTATGTGTCTTGTCTTCTTAGGCTGCTATAACAAAACACCACAGACAGGATGGATTAAACAGTAGACATTTATTTTTCAATGTACTAGAGGCTGGAAAGTCTAAGATTAGGGTGTCAGCATGGTAGGGGTCTTTTTGAAGCCCCTGTGTCCTTACATGGAGGAGGGAGAGAGCGCTGGGCTTTTTCTCTCCTTTATAAGACCACTAATTTCATTCAGGGGACCCTGCCCTCATGACATCATCTAAACCTAATTACCTCCCAAAGGCTCCGCCTCTAAATACCATCACATTGAGGGTTGGGGTTTCAATATATAAATTTTGGGAGGACACAAACATATAATCCATAAGACTATGTGCTTCACATGTATTCCTTTATTAATTCTCATACCAAACCTATGGGGCTAAGAATTTTTAATACCCCCTTTTAGAATGTGAGGAAATTGAAGTAGAGAAAAGTAGTAATTCATTCTAGATCACACAGCTAGGAAAGCATGTACACAGAAATGCACATTATAAAAACCCACATTCTTAACCATTGTGCTGTACAATTGTGATTATGTGTTGTAGATACTCAGTAAAATAAATTAAATCTGTACCTTTCACATTAGGATTTCTTATAATATACTGTTTTATTTACTTCAACCATTGGCTAGTCTCAGGGCCAGGAATGATCTTAGACATTTAGTATGCCACGATAATAAAGTCTAATTCTTATTTTAAACTTTGTGCTTTTCTGAGATGTTCAGGTAAATTTTTAATAATAAAAATTCCCAAAAGTAATGATGTTATATTGTAACATAAAGCTCAAAAATGATAAATGTATCCTCTAATGTCACTTCCCAGAAAAAAAAATCACTGTAATTGTCTGTGAAAAAATACTTTAAAGAAAATAATTTCCTAATATCTAAAAAACACTTAATCTGAGTTTGTATTTTAGGAAATATCAGCAAACATTTTATTTTAAAGCTATTCAACAAATGTTTGCTAAATGTCTTGTAGCCTGCATTGCTCCATTTAGTTATGGGTTTAAATGCTCTGCACCTCAGCTTCATGAGAGTCTGCACTAGAGGAGGCTGCAGGAGGAAACCTTTTCTTCTGAACTCGTATTTTATTAGTTTTATTTTTCTCTCCTCTCTCTCCCTTGCTCCCTCGCTCTTTCTCAAAGAACAATTTTCAATTTTGTTCAATTAATTCCCAGATCATTCAGTCTGACAACTCAATTTTACCTTTAAGGGAAATGTTGAAATTACATGATATTTTCATTGATTTCTGAAAAATGCTTCAGAAATGATTTATGGTATAATGATAAAACATTTTTTCAAAACATTATAACCAATAATGGTATCTGGGGCAGTAGAACAAGAATTAAAATATACGGTGACTTGATGATACAATGAGTAATGTAAAAATCAACATTTGAAGTTGTATAACGAAGCAATTTATCTCCAGATGCTTGAGCTAAGTCTATCCATTTTTAAATCTGGCTAAAGTATAGAGGAATTAAGGGAAACAAGAAAGTCTACGAAAAATAATGAAGGCAAACTTCTAGTAAAATTAATTGATATTAAATGTAATTAAAGAACTAAACATTTTATATTAGTACTTAGTAATGTCAGTTCAGTTTTAGTATTCATATCTGGTAATAATACATGGATATGTATATATGAATGTAAGGTGAGTCTGTAATTGTGAAATATACTTGATAATTATGCTGGAATTAAGACTCATTGTTTTAGAGGTAGTAGGATTAGACACATAAGTGCTACTAGGCCAGTAGGTAAGATGAGTAAATAAATTAGTTCCAGCATAAAAAAAAAAAAACAAACACCTGTAAAGTTTATATGCCTAGTCTTTCTTTTACCTTTTTTAGACATATATAAATAATTATGATCATTAATTATTTATATTATATGTAAAACTTGAATATCTTAAACCATTCCAATTAATAATATAAATACCTGTGACTCAACAGATGCTTTACATAATTTAACATTATCCAATATTTGCTTCAAAAGTTATTCAAGTAAAAAAGTAAAAGTAAATATTAAAAGAATTGAAATTGTCACCTTCTCAGATCAATCAGGCATTGTTCTAGGACATTATACATATATTACTTATATAACTGATCTAAGGTTCATAATATTTTTCTGAAGTAGCCTTAATCATTATCCTCATTTTGTAAATAAGAAAGTCAAATCAAGAGTTTATGATAATTGGATGAGGAGGATTTAAACCCAGGCTGTCTGACTGCATGTGACATTGTGTACATAGCTCATTGAAGTAGATCCAGAATCTACCAGATATTGCCCCCAGCTGTTGTGCCAATTAAGAACCTCATAAGTTGGGTATGAGTTTGTGATTCTCCACATCTTTCTCCACAGTTGGTATTCTCAGACAGTTTAATTTTTGAAAATTTAATTATAGTGTATTACTGTATTTCCCTAAATCCTAGTAAATACCCAGAAGTGGAATTTGTGGCTTATGTATGTTCTCTTTAAATATTTGAGGAATCTCTATACTATTTTCCATAATGGATGTACCATTTTACATTCTCACCAACAATGTACAGGGTTCCTGTTTCTCTAAACCCTTGACAACAATTATTATTTTTTGTCTTTTTTACAATAGCCATTCTGACCGGTTTGAGTTGATACCTCATTGTGGTTTTGATTTGCATTTCCTTGGTTAGTGCTGTTGTATCGGTATTTTTTTTTTTTTAGTATTACACATTTTTTTTATTCTTTTATTTTTTTAAATCTTTTTTGTTGAGATTATCACAGATGTCCTTCCTTTTTCCCCCCCATTGCCTCCCTCCACCTGGTTCTAGCCCCACCCCAGGCCTTCACCACCCTATTGTCTGTGTCCATAGGTAATGCATATATGCATATAAGATCTTTGTTTAATCTTTTCCTGACCCCCCCACCCCCCCAACGCCCTTCTATCTGAGAATCATCAGTCTGTTCCATTTCCATGTCTCTGATTCTATTTTACTCACCAATTTATTCTGTTCATTAGATTTCTTATTAATTTATTTTTAGATTAAAATGTTGATAGGTATGTATTTGTTGCCATTTTGTTGTTCATATTTTTTATCTTTTTCTTTTTCTTCTTCTTCCTCTTATTAAAGAATACCCTTTAACATTTCATATGATACTGGTTTGGTGGTGATGAACTCCTTTAGCTCTTTCTTGTCTGTGAAGCTCTTTATCTGACCTTCAATTCTAAATGATAGCTTTGCTGGGTAAAGTATTCTTTGTTGTAGGTTCTTGCTATTCATTACTTTGAATATTTCTTGCCACTCCCTTCTGGCCTGCATGGTTTCTGTTGAGAAATCAGCTGACAGTCCTATGCGCATTCCCTTGTAGGTAACTAACTGTTTTTCTCTTGCTGCTTTTAAGATTCTCTCTTTGTCTTTAGCCCTTGACATTTTAATTATGATGTGTCTTTGTGTGGTGCTCTTTGGGTTCCTCTTGTTTGGAATTCTCTGTGCTTCCTGGACTTGTAAGTCTGTTTCTTTCTCCAGGTAGGGAAAGTTTTCTGTCATTATTTCTTCAAATAGGTTTTCAATATCTTGCTCTCTCTCTCTTCTTCTGGCATCTGCATAATACAAATGTTGGTATGCTTGAAGTTGTCCCAGAGGCTCCTTATACTATCTTCATATTTTTGGATTCTTATTTCTTTTTGCTCTTCTGGTTGGGTGTTTTTTGCTTCCTCATATTTCACATCATTGATTTGATTCTCAGAATCTTCTAGTCCACTGTTGAATCCCTGTATATTATTCTTTATTTCAGTCAGTGTAGGCATAATGTCTGACTGGTCCTTTTCCATTTGTTTGGCCTTCTCACTAAGATCCTCAAAAGTCTCACTAAGTCCATTGGAGGTTTCTAGAAGATTCTTGAGTAACCTTATAACTGTGGTTTTGAACTCTATATCCAGTAGTTTGCTTTCTTCCATTCCTTTCATTTGTGACATGTTTCTTTGTCTCCACATTTTGGCTTCTTCCCTGTGTGTGTTTCTTTGTATTGGGTAGAGCTGCTATGTCTCCTTGAATTGGTAGAGTGGTCTTGTGTAGTAGGTGTCCTGTAGGGCCCAGTGGCTCAACCTCCCCAGTCACCTGAGCTGGGAACTCTAGGTGCACCCCTTTGTGGGCTGTGTGCACAGTCTTGTTGTAGTTGAGCCTTGATTGCTATTGGTGTCACTGGGAGGAATTGACCTCCGGGCCAATTGGCTATGGAGCCCAGATTCAAATACAGTGGGGGAAGTGCTGTGCAGGAGACACCCATATGGAGCAGGACTTGCTTTGGTGCTCACTGAGTCTTCCCCTTAAGTGTGTCGCTTATGGATGTGTAGAGTTGTAATCTGGTATGGCCTGACACTGACCACTGGGTACACTGGCTCTTGGGTCTCCAGGGAGGTGCAAAGTCAGCCACTGCCTGGGGTCACCCAGCAGGAGCTACAGAGACATCTGCAGATTCCTCCTCTTTGTATCAGGTGTGAAAGTGCCCAGGTTATGAAGCAAGAAATGCTGAAGCTTGTGCCGGGTCTTGGGCCTTTTATTGATAGGTTTGGGGCTCCCTGACCCAGCTGTAGCTTGTTTGAGATTTTCAAGGACAGACCATTCATATGTAAAAGCTGCTGTAGGCAGTTTGAGTGGGGTTGTAAATTGGATGAGGTGGGGGTCTTAGGGAATCACCAGGGCAGAGCAAACAGAAATGGCTGCCAGTCAGCCCTGCACAGGAACAATGATCCTGCAGGTACCTCCATCTGGGAGAAAGTCGCCCCCAAGTTCCTGCCCTAATGCCAGATAATCAAGTTCCTCCCCATATGTGTCTCTGTCCCCCAGAGCCTCGCCCTGGTGCTAGAGCTCAGAGGAAGCAGTACCTTGTTCAGTTCAAGTTCAGTTCATGGTGACCGTCTTTTAAAAGGAACAGCTGGGTCTCTAACAACTTCAGTGTCACTGAGCTCCAGTCTGCACTGGTTTTTACAGCCAGCAGTTACTGGGACTTCTTTTCCCACCTTTGGGACCCTGGGCTGGGGGTCTGGTATGGGGCTGGGACCCCTTGCTCTTCTGGATGGCCTCCACAGAGACAGTCTCCCTCCTGATGAAAAAAGCAGCCCTTGTTGGTGCCTGACCTGCCGCTCCCAGTCTCCACACCTCCTACCAGTCTCAGTGTGCTTTCTTTGTCACTTCTCTAGATGTAGGACTTCCATTCAGCCAGCGTTCGGTGGTTCTGGCTGATGGTTGTTCTGTATTTTAGTTGTAATTTTGATGTGGTTATGGAAGGCTGCAAGTATAGGCATTTACCTATGCTGCTATCTTGGTTCCTCTCCTGTACTTGGTATTGGTATTTTTGTCAGCATTTTGAATATACTAGTTTCATATCCCCTTGTATTTATTTTTGCTGATACGTTCTTATTGATCTTATCTTTTTATTAGTTTGTAAGATGATTTTGTTAACCCCAGTGTTCCATAGATTGACTGAGAGCTGGGAGAAGAATGATGGTTACCAGGGCGGAAGGGCAGGAAGGATGTGGAGATGTTGGTGTTAGTTTAAAAACTTAGAAGAATATGACTCTGTTCTAGAGATGTAGTGAACACCATGGTGATTATAGTCACCAGCACTGGGTTATATTCTTCAAAGTTGTTAAGAGACTAAATCTGAAATGTCTCACCACAGAAAAAGAAATGATAATTATGTGACATTATAGCTGTGTTAACTATGGTGGCAATCATATTACAACATATAAATTTATCAGATCAACTATGTATACCTTAAACTTACACATTATTATGTCAATATGTGTTAAGAATTAAAAAAAACAAGAGAGGAGAGGCAAAGAGAGGAAGTAAAGGACAGGTTTCCTGGAAGATTGATCGATTATATTCTTTCACATATGAAGAGTTTAATTGAATTGCAGCACTGTGCCAAAGCTGCCCTTACAATCATATTTCCTTAATCAAGAGGAAGCTTCAGGCCCTAGCCGGTCTGGCTCAGTGGATAGAGTGTTGGCCTGCAGATCAAAGGGTCCTGGGTTTGATTTTGATTTCGGTCAAGGGCACAAACCTTGGTTGCAGGCTCCTCCCTGGCCCAGGCCCTGATCAGAGCTCATGTAGGAGGCAACCAATCTATGTGTTGATGTTTCTCTCTGTCTTTCCTTCTCTCTTCCACTCTCCCTAAAAATCAATGGAAAAATATTCTTGGGTGAGAATTAAAAAAAAAGGGTAAGCTTCAGTTAGAGAATAGATCATTTTTCCGCCTTTGAGGTCAGCTTGTTACAGATGGAACACTGCAACACTGTTTATACTGAAATGGATTTTTGAGCTGTGCAGGAGGAGGGTGGTAATACATGGCATGATTACATTTAATTTATATTTCAATTCTAACTCTCTAGAGCCCTGGTTCTGCCTTCTCATTTTCCTTTTTGTGTGACATTGGTGCATAGGGTGATGACTGTAGATTATCATCAGTAACTCCCAAATCCCTGGCTGCAGCAGTATGCACAGCAACCTTCTCTCTAGAATATTTCCTTTTTGTTTAGCTTTAGAAACTTGGTGATTTTCTTTTCCTTGCTCATCTCTCTCTGTTCCAGAAACATGAAATTATTTGAAGTTTGGGCTGCCATTGAACTAATTTAACAAGCAGAAGTACTTAATTAATTTAAATGAGATTATGTAAAAACTGTCTCAGGAATTGGTAAAGGACATTGTTCTATTTCTTATAGTTGTGGAAGAGAGAGAAGCTGAAGTCTGAACTTTGCAAAAGCCTCCATCGTTAGCAAAGCTAAATTTTTAGGTTATTTATCAAAATTACTCTTACATGTCTGCTTACTAAGGATTTCTATCTTTCTGCATTTTAAACAATGCCTGCAAGTTTGGAACACTGTTTTCCCACATGTTATTTTTTCTTCTCAGAAAAAGATTCTCTGTTTTTAAAATTTGCACATTTTATTTAACAGTTTATAAATATGTATTATGCATCTGTATTGAATGTGATTTTATTTATTTATTGACATTTATTTTCTTTTTAAATTATATTTTGGGGTGACACATTAATCAGATTATATAGGTTTTGAGTTTGCAATTCTGTGATAAAAGGGATCAAGTATATGGTGACAAAAGAAGATTTGACTTTGGGTGGTAGACACAATGCAATATACAGATGTACAATATTAAGATTCTCTTTCAAATTCCAATGTCTAATGTGTACTAATAATTAAGCAACAAACTATAAAATTGTGGAATTAAAAGTAAATACTATAAATTATGTGCAAAATAAGAATAAGTTGAAACATTTGAAATATTGTGATGTGTAGAATGTATACGAATGCCAAAATTTACTAAGAGTCTTCTAAGTCAGAGAGTTCTGCATTTAAGTCATATAAATAGACATTTGGTGAGCTCCTGCTTTGTTCCTGGAATATGCTGGCTGCTATGATACTATATGAAGATATAGAATCCCCCTTTTTTTATTTTATAAGATTAAAATCTCTTGAATTATTCTCTGTTTCTCCTACTACTTCCTTTGAACAAATCTCCATCCATCATCTCAGACTCGTATGCCTGCAGCACTCCAGGGCAGTCCACTCCTAATCCATCCTTTCTTGTGCTTTTCCTTGCATGCAGACCTGCTAAAACTAGTCTCCTGTATTACCTGTTCAGTATCACTCTATTTCCTTCAGTTTAGCATTCAAATTTCTAGTCATGATATAGTAGACATCTCTTGAGATTGCTCTTTATAGCTCCTTTTACCAACATAGCACCCCCACCCCCCGCCCATGCATATATTTTTTGGCAGGGAAGTTCTCCAAGGAGCAAGCACATGACTGAAACTAGATGAATCAAACTCTTCCAAGAATTGACTCCAGAGTAGAGTGACAAAAAAGACTTAAGGCGGTTAGAGCTGAGTCAATGCATTGACTGTGCTCTAAAGAAAATGCTATGAATACCTGCTACTGAGTTCCCTGGGAATCTTTTAGTTCCTGCATTTCTTGTAATCCCGCCACATAGCTTCTCCATCAATTATGTGGTTTAGTCAGTTCAATAAGTTCTTCATTTTCTAAAATGTTGTCAATAATTAGTTTTTATTGCTTTTAATGACTTTATTAGTAGACCTCTTCATAGATCTTCAGACTCATCTCTTACAATTCCCCTCTTTGTATCTGAGACTTAATTCTCTGTTCTTCATTAATTCACAAGCTGTTTTTTACCGTTGTTCTCACAATATGTCCCAGTTGTTTCTCATCTGGCCCTACATATTTGCTCATCATGACCCCTTTCCATGAAAATCTCATTCATCTTATCTGTACATCTCTAATTCCTAAATATCCTCTGGAATTCAACTTTTATTTTCTCCAGGAGGACTTCCTTTATATCCCAGATGCTTCAACTATGTGCTCCCATAACCCGCTCATCACACTTTGCAGTTGTGGCTTACCTGCTGTGAAGGAGGAAGTTCCATAAGTGTAGAATCTGTGTCTACCTTATTCATATTTTATTCATAGTGCCTAGCTCAGTGCCTATCACATATTTGTTGAATAAGGAGTATTTGTTGAATAAGGAGTGAATGAATGAACAGAAGAGAAACTCATTTCATTCTATAAGACATTGTATAATCAAACTCCAACTTGAATATAACCATAGTCCTGGCCGTGAATCTCTGGCTATAACTGGTCCAGACCGTGAGTTTCTAGCTAGGCAGGAAGAACAGGGGCTTGATTTGGTCCTTGAAGACAGATAGGATCTAAGGAGTTGCAAAAAAATGAAGAAATTTTGGCCCCAGCATTGCGAACTTTGTACTTCAAAATGTTGCTTGTGGAATCTGCAGCTTTTTTCTAGGGTGGCATTTCATCACTATGTAGATGTGTTGATAAATGTTTTATCTCACATGTCAATTCTGTCTGTTAGTGAGATAATGAGGCCTCATCCAGTCTTGACATAAATGAGTATGATAATTAATTAGCAATATCTGCCTTGGAAGAGGAATGAGGGAGTGATAGGTATTTTTCATTCATACATAGACTGATATAATCCATAACCCTCACATAGGTAACAACCAAGTTGCCTTTTTAAATCATTCCATGAATTTTCCAGGGAGTATAAATGATTCCAGGAATTTTCCAGTGAGATGTAGAAAATGGCAGTTGGACTGAGAAATCTATTGAGGGTTCATCTAAAATGATAGAAACCTCAAATTGTTAACCTGTCTCAGACATATCTATTTACTTTACAGATTCATAAGTTAAGGGCTGGAGAGGAGAGGAGGGCTTGCCCAAGAGTAACCACCTATAAATCAGCAAGAATATTATTTTTTCTACTTCCTGGCCTGGAGTTTTCAGGTTACATAATCAAATTTCAGTTTTATCTTTAAACCAAAGACTCTGATTTAGGTAAAGCCATGTGTTAGTTGTGACAGCTTGCCTCATTTACAAATTGCTGGCTTTTGTTCAGCTCTGATTTGGATAGGGATGGTGGAGGATGTTACCCTATGTGTGAATGATTGTTACCCTTCCATTTTCAAAAAAGTAAAAATAGTTAATCATTAGACCACACCATACTGTATGTAATACTTGACACATAGTAATAAATTAGTAAGTACTAGCTAATATTTCCACTGAGACATTTTAGTTTAAGCACAACATTTAAGTGACTGAACTTCCAAATTTTTCAGAAGAACCGTCTGTGTGTTTTCAAGATTTTGTAAAATCTGTTGTGTTTAAGGGAATAGGACCTCATATGATAAAGGGTTACTAACCCATTCCATTATAACTTCTTTACAAAACCTTTTCCTCTATGTCAAACAGTACAGGGATGAAGGCAGTCTAGAAACTTGTGGGTAGGACTTGGATCATGAAAGAAAATAAAGAACTGGGGGGCAGAGGCCGGGCGGAAGAAGGAGGACGCATGGAAGAGAGACAAATTATCATGTGTGATATTTTAAACAAGGTGTGTGTTTTTTTCTCTAATTACATAACTTTTTTTAATCATGTTCTATTTTCAAGGTTAAGTTTTCCTTGTCTCAGTATACATTTTATGGATGATTACATTTTATTTACACAGCAGAGGTAGTGACAGCAGCAGGTATGGCTTTGTTCTCTGCCCAACACTCTGAGGTCAACGTTATTACCATCAATGAAATGAGAGATAAGCAGAGCTAGCAAATACAGAGTCCTTCTTGTAGGCCAGGCACTGAGCTAATTGCTTATTTACACAATCTTAATCACCGTAGTAACTCTAAAAGGAAAATCATTTCCATTTTATGGAAAGGACCATGAGGTTTGCAGCGCTTAACTTGCCCAGAGTCACATAGGTAACAACCAAGTATAAAAGTACAAAACTTCCATGTCAACCAAGTCCATGCCTTTAACCATTACAATGGACTGTAAGGAAGCGCTCACCTACCTCCCTTCTCTTTCTCCTGGTGATTTTCACACATAGGGTAACACCCTCCACCATCCATCCCTATTCAAATCCAAGCTGAACAAAAGCCAGGACCTTGGGAAGCCCTCCAGCCCCATCTCCTGTCCTGGCTGGGCAGGAGTGTGCTCCAGGTGCACCGTTTGGCTGGGCTCCTCTGAACTATTTGTGACGCCTTTGCGCCTGCTGTTCCTTCTGCTTGGAAAATCCTTCCTCAATCTTGTCAGCTCATTCTTCTGTTTCTTGGAAACATTACCTGACCTCCCAGGCATGAATCAAATAAGGTCCTCAACCCTTTCACCCCCGGGACTGCTCCTTCCACTGTGGCCGACCAGGGCCTTAGACTTACCTTAGTCACATTATGTAAGACTTGGCATTAAAACTGTTGGCTAACTTTCCACTTTCTCCAGTAGATAATGAAATGAGAATAGGAACTCAATTTTATTCTACTTCTATCCCCCATGCCCAGCACAGCAAATACAACCTAATAGATACTCCAAAAAAGTATGGCATGATTTAATAATGAATAATAATAATAATAATAATATAATTTCTGAATAATTCCATGAGGTAGGCATTGTACTTAGTTTTTCCAGGCGTTACCCCATTCAGTTTTTCCTAATCAATCTGGGAGCTAAATAATATTATTTCCACTCTAAATCAGGAACATGAAACCTAGAGAGGACATGGGATTTTCCATTGTTTATACAGATAGTTTGTGCCAAAGGAAATATGAACTTTGGTCTCTCTAAAGTAGAATTGTACTTGTAAGCACTGCTCTATTTTAGATCCCTTCATGATGGAAATAATGCAAACTTCAAGGCACATGATCTTGCAATGTCAACTTCCACTATTGCTTTCCCATTAAAAAAAAAAGGATGGCTTAAAATAGCCCCATTTCCTGGCGTTCTCACACTATGCCCCACTTGTTTCTAAATCAGCGCCTTTATTCTTGTGTTCTCCCTCCCTTGATGCTCATTGCTTTCTGCCTGCTTATTCAAACCTTACCTGTCCATCGGGGATAGCTGAAGTAGTGTTCTTCCCTGATGTCCTGAGCTCAAATTTATACTCACCTCTGAATTCACAGTGCATTTCATCCCTTCTAGTCACCCTTTTTCTTGTGTTTTTAGAGAAATTTTGTTAAGATTAAGAGTAGTTTTGGAGTCAGAGTGTTTGTAGATGACTCAACAGTATATGAGCTTTGCCTTAAGGTTAGTATTGATTTTACATGATTGGTGCCTCCATGGTGATTTATTTGGCCAGTAAGAATCTCAAGATCCATGGGCAGGCGTGGGAGTGGGCAGATCAGGGCCTCAGGCTCTGGGTGCCGGGCAAGGCAAATGAAGGCTGAGTTGCTGGTGAAGAGAATAAGGAGAATAAGAAAGACAAACCTGCCTGGCCGGCATGGTTCAGTGGTTGAGCATTGACCTATGAACCAAGAGGTCAAGGTTCAACTCCCGTTCAGGGCACATGCCTGGGTTGTGGGCTCCATCCCCAGTAGGGGGCACGCAGGAGGCACCTGATGGATGATTCTCATCATTGATGTTTCTATCTCTCCCTCTCCCTTCCTCTCTGAAATCAATAAAAATGTATTTTTTTAAAAAAAAGACAAACTTGCAATTCAATGGGAGGAAATAAGATCGAGAAATGGATCTAAAATAAAAGTTCTGCCATAGAGGTTGGAGAAGACGTTGGGGAGGTTGAGGTATATCCCATAAGGCAAATATTTGCAGGGAGGTTAAGTTTTGGTCCAGGGACTTGACCAAGTCCATGTAGGCAACAGTCCTCTGGAGTGTAAGGAACAATGAAAACCATACAGTCTCTCTGTGAGATCAGTAGAAATCGTTTACCTTGTGGCTGTTTCTACCCTGTCGCTTCTGACAAACAAGCTTTTTTGTGGTTGTTTTGTTTTTTGTTATGTTTGTATTTATTTTCTACTCTTATGGCTAAAAGGAGGATATTTGACCTCTGCAAAGCAGATCCCCTTTGCTCCCGGACATTTGTATTGATTGAAGAAGAGCCAAATGGAACAGGTGGAAAGGGAATATTCGCTTATTTCTCCTGTGTCCTACTAGGATGCCCTAATCTCCATGCCACCTGCAGCATTTAGCAGTCCTGATTAAAGAGCACGGGGCCTGGCAGTCTGTGCAGGGCTGCTCCCTGAAGCGGCCTGGACTGCCGTGGGCTGCTAGCTGCGTTCTGGTCTCCAGACAATCTGTCATTTCCGCTTTGTCCCAATAACCTTTGGCAGCAATAAAAGCAAACAGGTACCTGAAAGCCAGGGATGCCGATAGAGAGAATTTGCCCTTTCTTTCTTTTAAAAAATGCAGGTGTCATTGGCACCACAAGAAGTCATTAGGTCTTGAGAGAACATTCATTTAGATACAGTGGTTCTCAACCTTCTGGCCCTTTAAAACAATTCCTCATGTTGTGACCCCCAACCATAAAATTATTTTTGATGCTACTTCATAACTGTAATGTTGCTACTGTTATGAATCGTAATGTAAATATCTGATATGCAGGATGGTCTTAGGCGACCCCTGTGAAAGGGTCGTTCGACCGCCAAAGTGGTCGCGATCCACAGGTTGAGAACCGCTGATAGAATCAAGATCACCTATGGGCATATTATAATTTTAAACCAAAAAGACATGGCACCATCTTTGTTATGCCTTTCACCCTCTCTTTATAAGGTTCTGCAAATAGGATGAACGATTTGGAGAGATAATAACTACATATGTATGTGTGTGTCTGTATCTTTCTCTTACTTTATGTATGTGTGGAAAGAGAGTTACAGACTCACATACTACATAACACACACACACACACACACACACACAGTTATTTCCCCAATATAAGAAAGAGTTAAATACCCAAATATATGAAGAAGGCACTGCACTAAAAGTCTAACAACTGCCCAGCCGTCATGGCTCAGTGGTTGAGCATTGACTTATGAACCAGGAGGTCGTGGTTTGATTCCCCATCAGGGCACATGCCCGGGTTGTAGGCTCGATCCCTAGTGTGGGACATGCAGGAGGCAGCTGATCAATGATTCTCTCTCATTGTTGATGTTTCTATTTCTCTCTCCTTCTTCCTTCCTCTCTGAAATCAATAAAAACATATTTGTAAGAAGTCTAACAACTCAGTTTCCATTGAGATGCACATCATGCTTTAGGCTAGGACCATCCAAAAGCACACAAATTTGAGAAAGATAATATCAATGACTGAAGCCAGGCCTGTGTCTGGGTGATGAGGATAGCACAGTGGAGGGGGTGAGATCATGGAGAACTGAAGGCTCCATCCAATCTGGAAGGGGCAGCAGCCACTTACCTTCAATTCAGTTCACTGATGCCTTGCAGGGTGCAAGTCCAGTGTTCCCAGACTTTCCTATGTCAATAAAACTGGAAAAATATATACAGGGTGTCCCAAAAATGTATACACACTTGGAATAATTATAAAGGCAGTGTTTTTACTTCAGCTGAGTTTTTTTTAACTTCCAAGAGTATTTTAGGATGACTTTTCTGTGTTTAAAGCTTAGTCTGACTGAAAAGAAAGAAATATCAATTGAGCTATCTGCTGTTAAAGTGCGTATACATGTTTTTGGGACACCCTGTATATATAAAAAATTTTTAAATAAAAAAAAATTGTGGATGTCTAATTCTCCCATCCCAAACTCAGCTTTATATATTATCCATTACTCTACTGTCCCTTTGTCATTTGCTGTTGCCAGTCTTTTTTTTTTTTTTTTTTTTTTCATATCTAAGTTACACTCTGGGTCCTAGCCTCATTTCATAGATGAAATCACTAGAGCATAGAGACGTGAATTGCCAATTTGCACAGTTTATGGCAGAGGTGGTATCTGAAATGTGATCTCAACTCCCCAGCTTATGTGATTTCTAAGATGCCTTATTCATGTTTCTATCTAAACAACTGAACTTTATTATAGACATTGGATGAGGGAGAAGTTAGAGAAAATTGTTTTATTATGTTGATAAATTTCAAATCATTATACTTCCCATGCAAATGGTGGCCCAAATTATATTTGCCAGTCATGGATATTTGGAAGTTATTTTATTGGCTTAAAAATTATGTGATGGATCAATAAGCCACGTTTTTTTAAATAGATGGCATTAGAATATTACTAAATCCCCACTTCTATCCATTGAAAGGACATAGACGGGTTTGCAGTCAAAACCCTGCCAGGCTCTTCTGGGATCATTTATGTGAACTATACATTCTTACCAAGTCATAGTGAGGTTTATGGTTCTTTCTGCGTTCTGTCAAAAGTAAGAGTTACAACGCCAGCTATATCCTTAACACGGAAAAATTACTTAAAGTACATGTGCTAGAATATCAATATTACACTAGTGCAAACTACTGGCCCATTGTTTTTGTGAAAGACCAAATTTCTAGAACAGAGGGCAGGATGGGCAGAAGAAAGAATTTATTCTTTCATTTAGAAAAAGGGATGGTTTTGGTAAGGATTTGAAACAGGCCTTACAGATAGTTAAGTCTCATGTAAGAGTATGAGAATTAAGAGTTAATATGTGAACATGATATAGTGTAATCCCTGACATGAAGAAAGCAATAATTATTGAGAATTATTAATTAGTGACTCTTTGTTATATTGTACAATGGCTTATTTTCCTGTGGAAATTTTTATTTAAGGTCCCTGAAATAACGAGATATGATTGAACATCAAGAATGTACTTTTATCTTGGGGCACAGGCAAAATTTGTTGAGATGACAAAGTCCCTTTTCTTTGGGTCACATATCACTTTAATCTTACTTCTGAATAATCTCTAACCCAAGAAACTATTTGTTGAACCCAAAATGTTCCAGAGACTACTTCTGTAATCAGTACTCCCTAAGGCTTGAATTTCAAAAACAGTTTTGGTATATTACTTCTGTTTATTTCTTTCAATTTTTTCAGTAGCCACGAAGGAAAAAGACTGAATTTACATGGACAACTGACCTCCAATATGTGGATTCAGTTCCTATATGTCAATTCTCCAACTCCTCATGGTAGTCTCTGCAAAAATAGGACTATTAAGGACCATCAATATTAATAAAAATAATTTTAAATGTTTATCTTTTAGTACTTGAATAGCTTTGTTAAATAGAAGTATTCTATAGTAATTTGAAGAGAGCCTGTTGCAACCCTCACCCTGAGATAATTATGATTTCAGAAATCCAAATTATATTCAACAATGTGGTTTCACAGCCTTCACTGTTATGAACATTGAGGCAGTGTTTCATTGTAGTATTCACATAGGCCACCCTCCAAAGCTAGATCCTTCTGAGCATGTTATACTTCCTCTTTCAAGATTGTAAAAATTTATAATATCCAGAAACCTTTCTCCTCTCTTACATCAGTTGCACACTAGAGCTAGTGGGCAAAGTGGAGATAGCTACAGATAGCAGGAGCTAGTGTTACTGCTGGACCTATGAGTAGCTGTTCTATAATGCACAGAGGAGGATATAGTCTCATTTATAATGTCTGAAATTGAGCTTCCTCTTTAAAGGACAAAGACATTTAATTTTCAAAAATATTTGAGTTTATTGTCTAAGAAAAAAATGTTTGAACAGATTCATTGAATTTTATTTCATCACTTTACTTATACTCACGTTTTCCTTTGTGGGTAGAATTTATTGTAGTTACTGATTTTATACTGCATGAGGTGAAATCTCTAAGTTTATTTCAATAACATTTTTTAATTCCTTGTCATTGTCAGTAAAATGCATATATTTTTCCTTTCTATCTCTCTTTTTCCTTTCTATTTTTACTACCAATATTTTATGGTAGTGAAGTCAGACTTTATTGCTTAAATCTTCAGTTTCCCCACTACCTTCCTCATATCCATGTATTATTTTAGTTTCTGAAATGAAACAAATGAATCAATAAACATAAGCTGTGGGGAAGGTTGATGCCACAGACAAAAATAAAATAATACCTCAAATCTGCTTTTGAGCTCCTCTAGTAACTTAACCACTTTAATTATTCTTATATCCAAGTCCAGATATTCCCTCTGGATTTAATTTTTAAATTATTTCTATATCTTTCTTGAGATCCCCTATTTAGTATATCATTGTCATAATATTTTAGTTTTATTTGAACATAGCTTATTTCATCCTTTGAGCTTCATTATTATACAGTAGTCCCTCTTTATCCATGGGGGGGCGGGGGCGACATTCCAAGACCTCCCTAGTGGATGCCTAAACACACAGATAACATCAAACCCTATGTATACTATGTTTTTTCTTATACAGAAATACCTATGATAAAGTTTAATTCATCAGTTAGGCACGGTAAGAGTTTAATGTTATTAACTAATATAAAATAGAACAATTCAAGAATATACTATATTAAAAGTTATGTGGTTGTGCTCTTTCTCACTAGCAGAATTTTCTTTCTTCACAATTTTATGGATAAAAGATTCATTTCTTGCCATAGATCTTAGCAACCTCAGCAAGATTTTTTTTCTTTTCTTTTATTAAGTTGAGAGCTTTCATCTTTTCACTTAAAGGAAGCACTTTACAGCTTCTCTTTGGCATCTCTGAATTTCCAGCATCACTACTGTTGAGCTTTGGGGCCATTGTGAAGTCAAATAAGGGTGACTTGAACACAAGCACTGACAATACTTTGACAACCAGTCTGATAACTGACAGCTACTAAGTGACTAGCGGTGGGTAGTGTATAGTGTAGAACTGCTTACACTGGATGAAGGGCTACAGCGATGATTCACATGCCGGGCCGGTCAGAGTAGGACAGCATGAGATTCCATCATGCTACTCAGAATGGTGCACAATTTAAAACTGATGAATCGTTTATTTCCAAAATTTTCCAATACTATTTCAGACTGCAGTTGACTGTGGGTAACTGAAACTGTGGAAAGCTAAACTGTGGATAAGGGGAGACTCGTGTACTTTTTTTGAAGTTAGCCCTCTATGGATGCCTTACTTCCCTCATCTTCCTGTTAGATTTTCATTTCTGGCTCTCGGCCAGTCTTTTGCTTACTCACATCAGTAACCTCTGCTTACCTTCAGTATTGGCCTTTGCAGGTAAAATTGCTACTGTTTCCACCGGTTTCCATGGGTATGGAACTGGTGCCTACTTGGCCCCAAATGAAGTAAGAAGCCCTCGGTGGTGAAGGTTTTTGCCTGTACAGCTTGTCCTTCCCTGGTAGCATTATTGCAAAAATGGAGCAGAAAGGGTGCTGAGTAAAATCCCAGGTTAAAACATTTCATATGAATATTCTTACAAAAGTTTCAGTAGTGCTTTTTGAATAAACACTGCTTACTTTATTGAATGGCTTTGGTTGATTTCTATAATCCTGGAATTACTGCTTTAGAAAACCTGTCAAGTCTTTGCTTTTGGGGAGTGGATTAGCTCAGGTCTTTATTCTGTCATTCTAGAAAGTCCACATTATTATTGAAGTTCAGAAGGAACTGCTCAGTAGGCCAAGTCAGTATATAAAACGAGATCTCTGATTCTAGTGGCCTTGCTCTTTCTGCTACAACGGCAGAATATCAATATACCAAAGAGTATCAGAGAACACCACAGTGCCCTTCACGGCCACCTCATCATCTCTAGCTTATTTAGGATGACTTTTCCTTACTCCGATGACTGTTCTTTTTGATATGAAATGTCTATTCTTTTCATATTGTATGTCATATTTTATAAGATTATTACTTTTTCAAATAAAGCAAAAGTTTATTTTCAAATAAAAGATGAGTTTTGAAAATATCAGCTTTATAATGAGCACTAAAATGTGCTAAAAATCTGGCAACATCACTTTCAGTGTTCTTTTGTTTGTTTGTTTTTGGTAATCCTCACCTGAGGATATTTTTCCATTGATTTTTGGAGAGAGTAGAAGGAAAAGGGAGAGACACAGAGAGAAACATCGATGTGAGAGAGACACATCAATTGGTTGCCTCTCGCACGTGCTCTGACCAGGGCAGGGATGGATCCTGCAACTGAGGTATGTACCCTTGACCAGAATCGAACCCGTGACCCTTCAGTCTGTGGGCCGATGCTCTATTCACTGAGCCAAACTGGCTAGGGCACTTTCAGTGTTTTAGGCAAATCAACAGACCTATATGAATTTCTCCTTTTGTAATTGCACTGCCTATGGTAAGCATAAAAAAAGTAATATGCATTATACTTTGATAGACTACTAATGAGGAAATTATCCTTTCGACCTGTTAGAGTTTGAGAAAGGTGAATTATTAACAAAACCAAAATGAACCTTCATATTTTACAACTTTATGGAAACTTTGACTTCTCTTTATACTATGTTTTATTGACAAATAATGTGACTTTTGAAAATTTAGATAATTAGCATTGTTTTAAATATCACTTTTAAGTTTGCTAACTAACAATGAGGAGGACCACCTTACCTTTCTCTGTAATAACCCTAACACCAAACATAACTGATCAGTTAATGATGATCACATGAATGTGTGAATCTGCATAGACATTCTGAAAACAGAGATCACTCATCAGTTGAGTTAGCTACTTTCAACCAATTCATATAGTATGCTTGACAGAGTTCTTTTAAAATTAGAGTCAGAAAGAATTTCAATATCAAATGTTTTTCTGTAACATTAGAGTATGCTAGTGTAGTGATACACAGCTTCTTTCTCCTCGTGGCACCAAATAGCTGGACCTGAGGCTGCAGGGACAGGTTGCACTGTTTTCCACAATCCCCAACACTTCCTCTAGTGTCCTGTTGGGTCTAGTTCCCTCTGAGGTTTGAGCATCTGATCGATGCTTCTCTGTCTCTGGATCTGTTTTTGTTCATTAGTTTATGTTGTTCATTATAATCCACAAATGAGTGAGATCTTTGTGACTCTCTGAGTTAAGTTTTAATGTATTATATTTGAATGCAAGGTCTGTCCCTATCACCAGCAACCAACCCCAACGCTAAAGTGCCTGGTAAATGCTGAATCATCCTTGAAAACATAGCTCAGCTAACACTTTCATTTGAAGACTTTCCTCATACCACTAGGCAAGGATAAATCCCTATTTATTGGTAGTTGTACATCTAGTGTAAAGTGTTGTAACTTCAGGTTCACTTGGATTCCCCATGAAATTATGAGTTTTCCAAGCATACTGTCATCTTTATCTCTGTCATCTCAGGACCTACCACATTAGCTGAAGGATCTAAGGGTCTCAAATGTTAGTCAGGGATTAAATGGCTAGAAACTCCTAGGGCTGGTGCTATATCCAAGTCCCCGACTTGTGATCCAGGACCATTTCACCTCTTATATTTTATTTCATTTTGATATTATTAGTTCCTACATATTCTATTATGTAACCTTATGCAGAATAGCAAAGAACCCCTGTTATGTGTCTCTTATCCTGTACTTTTCTCACAATATTTATATTGTCTTTGCCTGATTCTCTGTCTTTCTTTCCCATCAGAACTGTGATATCCTTAATGAAAAAGGCCATGAAATGCTTGTCTCTATATCCCTATATTCTAGCACAATGCTTAACACAGGGTAGAGATTCAGCAATATTGGTAGAATTTAGTTTACTAGTTGTTAAACTACATTCACATTTGGAGTCCATGTATTTGACCGAATTGTGGCTATGATGTAATCAAGTGAGATAATTGTTCTTGCTGTTCACAAGGGCTGGATAGATTTTAGAAACATCCAACAGAAGGTCTCAACAAACAGGTATAGTGAAATTCAAACAGATGGCCAGCAATCATGCCAAGTCCATCCTTGTTTCCACTCCTTAGATAATTATTATGGTGAGCCCCGACATGGGTGGAGTTGGATAGCCAAAATATTCATCATTCACTAGGTTCATTTTTAGGAGAGCCAAGAAGTCAATGAATGTGATGGTTTAGCTAGTTTATAATGGGTGGTTTTATGTTGGTTGAATCAGTCAAGTGAGTTGGAGGATTTTAAAAGTATTAATTTTGCTAATAAGTCATGAATAACTTTTTAGGAAGACGCATACTTTATCTGTAGAAGTACGATATACTTTGTTTTCCCCTGGCTATCATTGACACAGAAAGATTTTGCCTCACATGGTCTTGTCTGTAGAAACCAGGTACAATTTTATGCCTGTCATTTAAATGACTTTTCTATTGTCTTTCAAGTAATTATAAGTATTCTGTACTTCCGTCTGGCTTTGTGGTTATAGAAACATTAAGGAATGTAACAGCTCCTGGGGAGCTTTTAAATAAAACTACAATACTCAGATTCCTTCCCAAAAACAATTAAACCAGAGTCTCTTTAGAGTAGATTTAAAAAACAACAACAACAGATTTTCGCTATTAACAATAGATATGACCAGACTCTACTCTCATTTAAGCATTTTTATGCTGTTCTGTGTATGCTTTATAAAATTTGAGTTGAAGTGCTACTAGTAACACCAGATACCAAGTGTTTAATAATTTTTCTTTTTTAAAGTGATTCATTAAAAATGATAGGTTAGCTCTGCCGGTGTGGCTCAGTGGTTGGGTGTGGACCTATGAATGAGGAGGTCATGGTTGTATTCCAGACCAGGGCAAATGCTAGGGTTGCGGGCTCAATCCCCAGTGGGATTATACTACTGATACATCTTCAAAAACCTTCTCTATAGCCTAGAACCCTGCTAACACTTGGCACTTTTAGGTACTCCTACCTGAAAATGTTTTAAAATAGGGAAACAGCATGTCCTTTTGATAATATGAAAAGACAGTCAGGCATTCCATCTTGTTATTTAATAATTTTAGCTTTATTATTATAATAGAATACAGTATGACATAAAATTAAGAGCTTTTGCTAAACGCTGTAAAGCAATACATGCATCTGCGATAAACAACCTCAATTCATCTTAGGTTTTATTGCCACTTCACTGCACTAATGTGCAATAAACATTCAGTGTCATCTTTAAAAATATTCCTGGTAATAAACAGGAACTGTCCTCTTTAAGAGCGTAACTTTATATTCAAGGAAGACTTACCTAGTATTACATGGTTTAGCAAAGCACTGTAGAAAAACTACATAGAACTATTTGTCTTCCATAAATTATGTAATCAATTAATACAATAGAATATTATCCACATATACTAACAAACTAAGAAATGAGAGAAATGCCATCATTGCATAGCAGGAAGCTGACTAATAAGAAATATTCACATCTAATGAGCAAAATACAGACCAAACGTTAGTCATGACGAGTCTGGAAGATAAAATACTCTTAATAAACACATTAGATTGACACAGAAAAATAACAAGATAAACAGTAACATAGAAGTTAGAGCCATATTTTACTTTATTTTCTATACATGATATCTACACACGATACCAGAGGATGAACACCCTTGCTTCAGCCTTTATTGGCCTAGCTCATGGAATTTCAGCAGGACCAAATCAAACAATAAAGCACATTTAAAAAGAAAACCAGAGTTTGTTTAGGAAAACATAGTGTATTTTCCTACATCATTGGATAGCAGCTTTTTGAGAAAGACATAGCTCCAAACCTGGGTATGGACCCTACTGTCTCATTTGGCAATTAGGCTGACAGGCTTATGTTGTGGTACCCTAAATGTGTTGCTTAGACCATGAACTGTGGATTCTGGATGCTAATTTTAAATAAATCTGAAACCCTATCGGACAAAAAGGAGACTTCAAAAATACCTTCTGCATAAATATTTATCTCTAAAACATCTGGGAAGTAATGAAACCGCCTAGAACTTTCATAGGGAGTATTAATGAACCTCTTGTCGTTAAAGCCCTTACATAGTATACCTACAAATATATTGCTACAGTATAAATGAAATAACATTACTCAATAAAAGCTATTTCCTGTACATTCTCTTTCATGAATTTTTATAGTTGGTGCTACATATGGTACAGCACATCGAAATAGTTGATATCAGCAAAGATAGCGGTAATATACAGTTGATTTTCTCGCCCTCACTAATGCTTTTCCATTTCGTTTCTATATTACAAGAGTCTAATTTAGGGAACTGTGGCAGTACTGGAGCAGATAGCAACTGATTTACTACTGTACGCCAGACAGCAGTTTGCAATTATAAGCTTCCTCTACGTAAATGAACTTTATGCCCATATATTTGAAGTTCCACCTGATTCCTGCAAGCTGTTCTTAATCTTAAATGCAGGCTCTAAAGGTATTTCCATAGCACTTAACAACATTCTAACAGCTAAGAGCGGTGAGTCTTACACACTATTTTAAGAACACAACCTTAAAAAAAAGTAAAAAATGTACAATCTCATGCTGTATATGTACATAGATAATTTATATATTCTATTTTTGTTCACTAGTCATAAATTTCAATCTAAAGCTTTTAATGTACGGTATATAAAATACATTCAACAATTCTAGAGCTTGCAAAATATTTTTGCCCCTCTAAAACATCTTTATAAAGGGAATGAAGTGATTTATGGAACCCATGTGCTATCTGTAAATAGGCATGATGAGAAAGGGAATATTTTTTAATTATTTTATTTAATTTTCAAAATTTTGGGCTATTATTGAGTATTTATGTTTTTGTTAAAATGATTCTTCATCAAGTCCAGAGATAAAAGTGGAGATGATAGTGAAAATAGCCTGTATAGAACATTTCTCTCCTTTGGACGAAATGTGCTCTACAAGGAGGAACTGCTCCTCTATGAATTTTAAAATAGCACTTAGCAACAAAATAGCATGTTAGGCATTTATAACAGGAGAAAGAATGGGGGTCCTTAGCTTTGGAAACAAAAACATGGAAGTTATCCATCAGTTTAAAAAACAAAACAAAAATGTAAGCATACCATAGTTTGTGCAATAAAGATATAGATTCTTTGAAAATTTTCTTCATTAAACATTTATAATTTTTTTCTTTTAAACACCTTCACATAAAAATATTTTTGACATATATAGTATCTTCTTTGTTTAGAATATTTGGAAATATATATCTACAAATTATCTAGAGTTACAGTTGTTTTATTTTTCTTCTACTTTACCTCCTATCTTGGGAACTATGTCCCCCTTCTTCCCTCTCCCTTTCGTTCTGTCTCCTTCCATTGCGATTGTTTTTGCTCTCTCGTTCTCACTCTCAGAATCCTGTCTCTCAGCTGTATTCTCTGCTCTGCTCTGCACTGCTGGACAGGGGTGTGTTCTTGTAGGAATTATGGAAATAAGGGAACCCTCAAATTCTTTAAGACAGAGGCAATAAAGCAGATGGGAATTACCGCGTTGAGAACAGAAAGCAATTTCCGTTGCAGAGGACTGAACAGCAGAATGTGAATAAAAGGACCTACTTGTGTGGGGTGGGGGCTTTGAGCTGAGGCTCTCTGTTTAAATAGGTAGCCCAGTAAACCAAGTTGAAGATTCCAAATAGCAGTGGGAAGGCTATTCTTGACAGGCGGTCAATTTTGCTGACACTGTTAAAGGTCTTCTTGGGTTCTGGAGGTTTGACTTCTGGCTTGACTTCTTTTGGTTCTATGGTCGCGCTCTTAGCAATGGTGGCTAAGCCAGGGTCACCCCTGGCCATGTTAGGGGTGTAGCTGGTTGCTGTCGGAGCGTAAGTGTTGTTTTTCTTCATAAGAGGATCCTTCACTTTCTTTGGCTATAAAAGAAAGAGTAAAAACAGTTTGTTCGGTAAACTGTGAGATAAGCATGTTTATAAGTTGCTGAGTAAAAGTGACCTTCACTCTGGAACCTAAATCTGTGCTTTATTTAAAAATCTAAGAAATGTAATTTATGACTGTATTTTTGAGGTAAATTAAAATTGCAGATACCCGTATCCAGTCATAAGATTGACAATTTGGCAGCATGGTGATTACAGCTTATAAGACTGTATCATATATTTGAATGTTGCTAAGAGAATAGGTGTTAAATGCTTTCACTACAGAAAGAAATGGTAACTATGCAATGAGTGGAGATGATAACTAATGGTACGGTGGTAATCAATTCGCAATATGTATATGTATCAAAGCAATCCCACTGTACACCTTAAACTTACCCAATGACATGTGTCAATTATATCTTGGTAAAGCTGGACAAATGCCGACACAATATTTTCCCCACTTTCCTATCAAGAGCCGCGCTCTATTTCCCCACCCGTTGAGTCTAGAATGGACTTGTGACTTTGGACAGAGTGATGCTGTTGCAGTGTAGGAGCCTCACTTCCAGAGGCTTTGCAACCTCAGCCTTGACCTTCTACAAACATGCCACTGCCGCATGAAGAAGCCTGGACCAGACTACTGAGTGACAGAGACCAGGTGAGAGACACAGCCAGCATCAGGCCCCAGACCTGTGAGAGAGGCCACTGTGGGTCTTCTCGCCCTGGTGGAGCCTGCAGTTAACTGCAACCCTGTGAGTGAGCCCAGGTTAGACTAATGGGATTACCCCCGGGCTGTTCTCAGCCCCAAATGCTTGGTTGTTATTTTAGGATCTGTACCTTGCCATTGCCAGGTGGTTTGTTT
Organism: Myotis lucifugus; assembly: GCF_000147115.1. Classification (NCBI taxonomy): domain Eukaryota; kingdom Metazoa; phylum Chordata; class Mammalia; order Chiroptera; family Vespertilionidae; genus Myotis; species Myotis lucifugus. The sequence goes on from NW_005871291.1 coordinate 1,051,178, forward strand.
TGCAGCAATAAGTTGCTGAGCCAGTTAGTATTATTCGCTCCTTCTCCCCAAGTTTCAGGTGGGCAAATGATAAAGCAGAATTATTGAGAATATCCAGAATTCAATTCTTGTTCAATGTTAGTTGCTCATCAATGATGTCTATGCAACAATTGACAACTGCAGCATTTCTTAGGGTTTCTGTCATGTAGACATTGCCAAAAAATGAGTAGATAGTTGACTATAGCTGTGTGGCCCAATACAATTGCCAATAGCCACATGTGGCTACTGAGCAATAAAATGTAGCTAGTCTGATTAGATACATGCTTAGAGTATAGAATACACATAGTATTTTGAAGACCTAGTGTGAAAGAAAGAATGAAATCTATCTCCTTAATAATGTTTTGTATGGTTTCCATGTTGTAAAGATAATATTTTTATATATGGGCTAAAGTATATTATTAAACTTAATTCCACTGGCTTATACCTAAAAAATAAAGCTATCTGGCTGATGTTTGCAGCGTACATATATTTCTGCTGGACAGCGATAGTCTAAAAGAATAGTTTTCATTCTTTTTTGTACAGTAATTTACTAGTAACATTTTTTAAAGTGCAGTGTCTTGGACACAGTCTCATATTTTGATTAGGATTTCTCAAGATTTGAACCTGGTTATTGATGTTGCAAAAACTTAGCCATCGATGAGAACCTAAACTTGAACCACCAGATGCAGTACTCTCTGAATAATTTGTATTTTTAAGTTATTAAATCAGAATAAATTATTACTTCTAGAAGACCTGATGCTTTTCACTAGACACAATAGTCAGGAATTTTAACAGGTAAATTTATTTATTTTCCAGCTATGTGCCCTGTCTGCTAATTTTTTTCTATCTCCAAATCCTTAAGCTATTTTGAGACTTAAAAACAAATATATTATTTTTTTCCAGTATTACTCCATTAAAATAAGGCCACTTTCTCCAAATATACACTCATTTTTCAGTGAAGGCAGAATTGGTTAAGCTTTATGAGGAAGAACAGAAATTTCCATAATTAAGTGAAAGTGATTCTCTCTGAATGTAGTCCAAATGACTACAGGTCAGGAAGAGATTATGATTTATTTCAACATCGTTAAAGAGCCAAACTGACCTTATGTTGAGTTCAGTTCTTTAAAAATGAGAGTTTTAATATTATAAATACATTAAACAGCTTGTTATGCCCTTTAGATAACATGTATAATGTACTCTGGTGTTGAAGAGAGGCCAAGGGTTCCAGTGTAACCAAAACTTGTTGAGTGACAGACATCCTATTAGGCAAACTGAAAGAAATAATCTTCTAAAGAAAAAGTTCATGGAGATGTCATCTCTTCCTGTTTCAATTTATCATAACTCCACTACTAAAAATTCTCAAATTAAATGTTGTTGTTGTTTTTTTGCAACATCATTCAACATCATGTTGAATAGAATATTTAGAAATTACTGTTTGGTTTATTGGGAAATACTAATTTCTGAAAATATTGAGCTCCCGGCATTTCTTTCAGCAATTAACCATAGAAGAATGGGTTATAAGCAGGCTGGGCTGCTGTATGCTCATTGGATAATGTGATGACCCTGTGGGAAAGTTCTTTTGAATTTTAAATTGCACCTTGTTAAGGGTTGGAAATTTAACTCTCCTAGAAACATTAACCTAGTATCAGAAAAAATATATTCTTCTTCATCTCTGAATGTCAAGATGAGACCTAGATTAGAATAAGCAAATCAAACTGTCAGAGCCTGCGGGAAGATTTTTACAGAAGCATAAATAACTTATAGAAAATACTGTCTATTTAATGAGGATGATTGATGTAAATATAGATGTATTATTACATATAGATATATTGCAGTACATACATATATACTGACTAGTATGCACTAAAGATTGATAGAGATTAAAATATTTTCTTTGAGACATAGCACATGAAAGACTAATGTAGGGGTCAGAATGGGATAAATAACCATCAGAACTATGAGCTCACCAATGCCTTAACCAAAATTCCTTGGTCTCCATAAAAATTCCCATTCATCTAACCACTAGTCAGTAACAGCTGATACTTAGGAGCCAGAATCGAAAAGATGTTGGCCTCTCACAGCATGCAAAGAAAGTAGAAAGCTAGAAAAGCAACTTTCCCAATGCTTGCACCTCACTTTCACTGTATGTCACCCATGTTTGCATATCACTCATCCTGAATAATTTCAGTAGAATATGTCAGTAATTCTAAGATGTACATTTAAAAATGTTTCACAGCTCTGTCTCTGGGCTGTGTCTTACAATTCTCAGTGTTTTATGATAACCTGTCTCCTGGGTTGGCTCTCTCTCCTTCAGGCTGCCCTTCTGGTCTAGGACAAAGGGATCCATGGATGACAAAGGCACATATTTGACAATTAACTTTGTCTCCACCTTCTTGGCCCTCTCTCCAGCTGATATATGCAGTCCCTGTATCTTGTCTCTTCTCTCTACTCAACCTGAGTCAAAGTTCTTGGTTTGCAAATTCAAAGAATGTTTATATTGGGCAAGAAGGTTTCAAAGCAGGCTGGATTTTCAGGGTCTGCTTCTGGTACACTTTGGCTATGATAGTACATCCTGTGCAGAACCCTTTTGCTTTTACTTATGTAGCACACTGGGGTGTTGAGCTGACTCATCTGTTGCTGAGGGGTAAATCTAAAAGAATTTTACCTTAACAGCATATTTTCTTTCAGTTGTATTTGACCATAGAGCTGTATTTTCAGGGATCATCACAAGAAGATAGCATTCAATGGAGTGGAATTTGGGGGAGACTGCTGAAGAGTGAATCCTCCTAGATTACTTCTAGAGGTCTTATAGCCTCTGTCTCTGACTTGCCCTTCTTCCTACTGTCCCAAGACTCACTTGCATTTTGATATATTTTTTCCTTCAAAAATCAGAAGTAGAAATAGCCTCTCTAACTGTTTTCAAATCCACTCTAAAATAGGTTCTGAGAGATATTCTCTGTCTCTCTTTTTTTTCTTTCTTTCTTTCTTTTATTTTTGTTTTGTTTTGTTTTGTTTTGTTTTGTTTTGTTTTGTTAATCCTCACCCCAGGGTATTTTTCCATTGGTTTTTATGGAGAGTAGAAGAAAGAGGGAAAGACAGAGAAACATTGATATGAGAGAAACATATCAATTGGTTGCTTTCTGCACGAGCCCCCACCAGGGCCCAGGCCAGGGAAGAGCCTGCAACCAAGGTACATGCCCTTGACCAGAATCAAACCTGGAGCTGTTTGGTCTACAGGCCAAAGTTCTATCCACTGAGCCAAACTGGCTAGGGCTGAGTGATATTCTTGACTTGATAGTTTTCTACATTTTTCTGTGATTTCTCTGTGTTATGACCCTTAAAGCAAGCCTCTATTTTGGAAAGAGAAAATGTTTCCTGCCATTTGCTTCACTGATAATTGGAAATAATGCATTTTGCAAACACAGTTAAATTGAGGCATTATAGTAATGATGTTTATAACCAAAGGGATTAGGTTTAAAAAGTAACCAAAAGCCTATGGTTTTCAAGTTATAAAAATTATAATGCTATGTGTAAGTTTATTTGCTCCTAATGTCAGGCTTGATAAAACTTTTCTCAGATCAATTGAAGCCATAGAAAAGCATATTTGAGTAGAAATATTAATTTTTGTCTCCTTTATCTTCTGCATCTACTCTGCACATCTGTCCATTCAACTTTCTTTAACAAGAATTAAATTATCATAGCACTTAATCATTGATGATACAAGAATTGCAATCCTCATTAACCACTCTCTGCATTCTTCATCCATTTCCGCAAGTCCAAACATGCCATCTAATATGTTTAAAAAGACATATTAGTGCTATACCACAGGGGGTATTAATGCATTTACCTTTTCTGGAACCACGCTTTTGCCATCCCAGGCATAACCTCTCTTGGTGAAATAGTTTACGGTGGCGAACTCAATCAGAGCGGAGAACACAAAGGCATAGCACACTGCGATAAACCAATCCATAGCAGTTGCATAAGCCACCTTAGGGAGTGAATTCCTGGCACTGATGCTCAAAGTTGTCATGGTGAGCACAGTTGTTACTCCTGTAAAGAAAGAAATTAAGTGAATTTGTCAATTGCTACTACACAATGGCATACTGGATGTCATGCTACTTGTACAGAGGGAGAGCCACGGTACCCCAGAGTATAAGTTTTCTTGTTCATCACATTTTGGTCTGGAATGGATGAGTTTTAATGTAATCCCAGTGTAGTTTGCAGTTGATGGAATGGCAATTTGAAGGGCATCTCTTCTAGGGATAAACTACTTTGCTGTTGAGCTGTTAATAAAATAGCGAACTTTTTAAAATGGGCATCTTGAACGTGGTGTCCTGGTTAGAAAAGGAAATAACATTCTCTCACTTGCTCCAACTCTGAAATAGAAAGCATAGATCACTATCTCTGATCCACAAGAAAGCTCTGAATCCTCAGCTCTGTTTGGTATTCTCCCTGTGTACCCCAAATGTATAAACCGAGAAGATAATAGTCTATTGATGATTGATAAGTGATAGAGAGCTAAATTATCTTCAGATAATACTTTGTTACATTATTAACTCTTCTGTTTTTATACTATTTCTTGTGCTGATTTTGAAGTAGCCACTCTTTTGAAGAAATTCCTGAAATAAGTTGCATGTAATTTGCCTGAGGTAATACATTTCAGAAGGAGCAAAGCCAAAATTTAAACACATTTTGAGATTTAAATGTCCACAATCTTTTCTTTTCTGTTACTGCTGCCCCAATGCCGTCTTTAAGTCAGTTGTTTTTAGTTAATTTATATAATTATATGAGTTGGTATGTGAATAATGATGTCCATTAATGTTCACTTCACAAATTAATATTACCAGCCTACTAAATATAACACACTGTATAGTTAGTCTATTGCAAGGTTCCGTATAAACCATTCGAGAAGTATTTAAAAATTCACATAATCCGGTAAGGATGACTCAGGCTGCATGATGTGGAAAAATCGTGACTGTTCCAATGACTCCTCTCAACCTGACCACTTAGCTCCATGACCTGAGTAAGTGAATTAACTCCCAGGGACCTCAGTCTTCATATCTGTGGAGGCATGACTGAAACTTCATTCTCTTGACTGTCTATATCATCGTTGAAGTTCTAAGAGAGGAAAATTTCCACACAATCATTCACAAGATTATTTGAGGATAAAATGTAGTAATATGTACAAGCATTTTAAAGATGTAAATAAATTATTGCCATAGAAGATGCTATCTTCCAATGGGTCTAAAATTAATACCTATAATTCCCCCCATTCGATGACTTTTCAGAGAATTGGTAGGACTACAGAGATGGGGGTGGCTAATTTTTATGAACTGCTTTAAACCATCCAGTATTTTCTAGTTTTCCATGAATGTCAAGGTAGATAATCTTGGCAACTATTTTAGAAAGTGATAGGATTAAGAAGGAACACTGAGACTTTTATCGAGTCATAGTTATTACTTTGAACTTTGATGGTGTTACAGAAAGTTCTGGGGCCTTGTCTATATTCCCTAACCAACGAATGGTTTAAAGAATATTGGCTGGGAAACAGCCCTCAAATGTACATGTTGATATTAACTTGAGAAAATAGCAAGGTAACTAAATACCAGTATCTAGGAAACAGAGCAACCCAGTTTTAAATCTCAGTTCTATAATTGCTGGGTGACCTTGCGAAAATTGCCTCACAATTCAGAGCTTCTGCCTCATTCTTTAAAAATAATTATTTCTTTTCAAATTAATTTCAATAAGTCTAACTCAGAGGGGTGTGTGACTATTAAATACAATACAGTAGTAAAGTGTTTAGCACTTAGCCTGATATTTACTTAGGGCAAGATTAATTACTTATCATTATTGACAAATACAGTCCTTTTGGATAAATTCATGCCATAGTGAATTCATTTCTTTATTTTTGTGAGTTTTGGTTTATGTAAGCAGCATAAGGAATTCGGGAGTAGGTGTTCTTAAATCAAATGCATGCATAAATTACAAGCAGTGAAGAATAGCATAAAGAGGTGTGTGTGTGTGTGTGTGTGTGTGTATGTGTGTGTGTGTGTTCTTATAATTCCTGCTATAGGGGAGGGGAAAAGAACAAAAGTGTTTTGAGCATCTCTTAAGTTCCAAGTACTAAGCAAGACAATTTACATATTTTATTTTTATCACTTAATCTTTTAAACAGTATAATTTGACATTAATTGTATTCAAATTTTATTGGCAACTGAAGCTTAGAAAAACAGATTTAAACTAAAACTTGACTCTGTCTGGCAGCAAAATTCCATGACCACATTTCCTCCAAATGTGAGCATGGAAGGTCAAAAATATGATATTTTAAGACATAAACAGGCTTCAGCTTTGTTATATAGTCTGGGTTGCCTTTTAGTAAGCTGTTATAAATTACAACTTTTTTATTTTTATTCTTGTATTTCTTTAAATACCCATGACTCTCTCAGGCGTCTTACACAGCTCAGAGAAATATGCTGAGTTCAGACAAAAAAAGAATAGAAACATGTGTACTAAATAAATGTTAAGAGGCTAAAGGTCTTAGAAAATTGTATTTATGATTTTATTGAGCTTGAAACATTAGAAATATAAAACTTGATAGACAGAAATACTTGCCACAACTAAGGTTATGCATAGGTAGTTATGTTCACCAAAAAGTCATGAGTTGCCTGATTGTTGAAAGTGTTAAAAGCAAGGTTTTTAAAAACAAATGGATAAGTATTTTTTTTAAAAGCAAAGTTTTTCATTTATAAAACAGTCCAAAATGTTTTAGAAAGTTTCCAAACTGGAAGGATCAGATATGTTGGGGTAAAGTGGGGAAAATGACATTAAAAAACGTATTTTTCACTGTAGTGCTGGATTCATTCTACATAAAATATAATGAAATATCTTATGTGTTCTAATTAAAAAAAATTCTTGTGGGGAAAAAGGGGGCTCAAATTACATATGCACACAGAAGCTAGTGTCTTCATTTTCTAACAAGTAGTGTCAAAGCTGGTTAATATTGACAAATGGTGATAAGGAATGTTTGGAGTGATCGCCTTTGCTTGGTAGCTGACTCTTTCTGGATCTTGATTTAGTTGTGTTCTTAGGTTATTGTCAGAGCAAAGATTTGGTGGTTTCCAACCTAGAAGCACCTTGCAACATTCAGAAGGGAATAGTCTTTTCTGGGCACTTGGAGTAGAGTCTTGCTTCTTTTCTGAGATAACTGATTTTCTCATACCTTGCATATTATTGGAGGATCTTTGCATATGAATGATCCCCAATTTAGATTTTAAGCTTCTTAAGGCTTTTATTCTGTAGTTAAGGGTCTTAAATATATCATTGTGCCTAGCTGATATTTCTGGAATGAACCTTGGTAGCCACACCTTTCACCAATGAATATATGGTTGTTATTTACAAACAAATGATGTTGCCCACAAGAACCCCACTCCATGGCTTGTCAATGCAACAGGGTAGCCCACTGGTGGGGGTACAGCATGTCATTAAGGGCACAGACTGTGGATCTAAGGGTTTGGGTCTTCCTCCACACTCCTTCACCTCATAGCTTCTGACCTTGAGCAGGTGACTTAATCTCGTTTCTTAGCTTTCTTATTTCTAACACAAGGATAATAATAGTACACAGGCTTTACTTTTTAGTGTTAAATAAGATAGTGTAGGTTTTTTTTCATAGAATAGAGTCTGCAATAAAAACACTCAGTAAATAATGTATATGATTCTAGTATTATTCAAATTTTAAGCTCCAGGTTATAACCTTCATGAGGGGAGTGGTTTATGTTAAGGTCACTGCTGTATTCTGTGTCTAGCTCATAGTAGACTTCAAATAAAAATTACTGACTGAAGGAATGAATCAATAAGTTCATAGTTATGGAATATTTTGCTTACATCAATCTAAAAAGTATAATTAAGGTAGTATAACACTTTTTATGAAGTACAAATTTCTTAAATAATAAATTAGGGAATGACTTTTCCTATTAGTAAAAGGTTATTACCCTTTAAGCAGTTTTCCATTAGCTTGCCTTAACTTGAAGCATCTAGGGCATTTTAATAGAAAGAATGCATATTTGTAACTCTTCAGAAGTGCACACTTATAGGTAAATGAAGTATTCCTGTACTGTCATATGATACGGTCATTAATGCTCTCTACCTATGTAAGGAAACCCTGCTTTCATATATGTAAAGAAATACTTCTGCAGGTATTTTCTTAGATTATAAAAAAGTACACAGGTATATGATTATGTAATCTGAAAGTAGGCTTTAAATATTAACGTTTCTGTGTGTGTGTGTATGTGTGCGTGCGCGCGCGTGTGTGTTTTCATCTAGTATGAATGACTTTATGCCTGCTTCATTCCAGTTGGTCTCCCAAAATATCAGATCAAATGTTTATTAATCCCATCGATTTACATGCACTGAAGCAGCTTGCTATTTAGGGCAATACTTTTAAATTAATGAACAATTTATATTGTACTAACTTCATATTTTAACATACAGTTATGTTTTCTTTCTATTTGCACTATCACCCAAATAACTTGCCCTCCAACCCCTTGCATGCATGTTGTGCTTGTTACTTACCAAAGACGGTCCTTGCTGGTACAGACTCTCTGTTGAGCCAGAAGGAGACTTGGGACAGAATGACGGTCATTATGCATGGCAGGTATGTTTGAATAACAAAATAGCCAATCTTTCTTTTCAGGTGGAAATGAGTGGTCATAACAACATATTCTCCTAGAGGGTGAAACAGACAGTAACTTTGAACAATTTGACCTTGAAAAAAAAGTTAATCTCTGAGGTTTTCCATCAGCAACAAAGACCTGGAGGTTAGACACATCCTTTCTCCAGGTGATACCTAGTTCCTGAAGAGGAAAGCCTTTATCCAGGAAAGAGAAAAAAAGACACTTTAATAACATGACAAAATGGCTCCGAGGATGAGATTGATATGCCAAGGATGTCACCAATAGTCTTACATCCTTATCCTGCTACATACATCTAAGACATATCTTTCATATAATATCAGAAAAATGATATGTGTCTCTACATATACTTCATTATCATCTTTTGTTGTTCACAGTGTGCCATTTTGGGAAAATTCTTCAAAGAATATGATTTTGGTGTTCTGAAGAGCAATTATTTGATATATTTGTTTTATAAACCACTTCCTTACTAAAAAATTAGAATAGGAGAATTTCAGATCTTTTAAAATCATCTTCCTAAATTAAATAAAATCTAAGTTTTGGCATGAAATATTTGAAAAGGGAAAAAAGAAGGCAGCCAAATCAAAATCATGTTGTAATAATTAAAAAAGGAAGGAAAAACAACAACAAAAATGGTCTCCTAAATTGGATTAAAACAATATGTCTAGATATTAAGTGTTTATGCACTAAGCATGTCAAATTCTTTTCCTCTAACTCAACAGTCTAGAAGAATTGTAATTCAAATATTCTTGTACATCATGTAACCCTGAGGGAAGCTTGTAAGTTAGATGTGATAATATTTCTGTTACATTACAATACAAAATTAAGGGGAGTAGAAAAATAGAAGCAGGGATTTAATTTTGTAAAGCAGAATTGAGTATTTGTGTAGACCTGGCCTCCATTCTTTGCTTTCTCAAATGTTAGTTACTTGAAGCGTAAATACCTTGCTTAAACTCTTTGACTTTTTCTCATTTGGTCAATTAAAATGATAGTGTTTACTTCATTATTCCTGAGATGCTGTGAGGATAAAATTAAATGATGGAAGTGAGAGTATTTTTTAGACAGTGAGAGTCACTTGAAGATTTGCAGTGTAAAGATAAAAGATTAGAAATGCATTCTCTCCAGCTCAAGAGATAAACCATTCACTTTGCAACAAAATTGTAGTGAGCATTGATTCCATGTACAGCTATCATTTTTTCTTCCAAGTATTCAAAAGTTAGTATTTTCTGAAAATACTACCTTTTTAAGAGGAATGAGATATTAAAAATATCATTGGCAGAGTGGTTGGTATTTTAATATCTGCTTCAATGTATACTGAAATAGAAATGAAACAGTGATTATAGTTTTAGGCCAATTAGCCTTTTTGGACCCATCTTGTTACCTGAACTATGAGTAGGTTGACCAGGTAACTATAGAAGTTTCCCTTCCCCACCCCCTAATTTTCACATGTTATGGTTATAATTATTTCTCTGAATATCATGCACTAGGCTGTGTGAGTGGCCCTCAGGTTCCTTTGATGAATGTTAATCACCATTGCTGCTCCCCGGTCAGGGAAGATAGTTCAGTTCCTCATTTATTTTGACTGTGTAACCCTAACTCAATGCATCCTTAAACCAACTCATCCACAGGAAACTGGAAAGAGGACCCACAGTTTCTCTTGGTCATCTGTTATAAGGATAAACAATAGTCATTCATGAAGAAAAGACATTTCTGTTCAGCAAAACTAATCTACATTTCCTTTGATCAAATCTGTGTGTTGACTTAGGTAAATATGAAGACTTTGTAGTCATTATGTGTTTTTAAAAAAGGATTACATATTATTTCATTCTTATTCTCTCTGGTCATGAAGTTATTCTTATGACTAATGGCAATTTAAGTATTTTACTTCTCTGTATGTTCTTCAATCACTTTTATAATTTTTACATGGATTCTCCTTAAATAATTACTTAGGAAGCATACTGTGGTATAGTAGAGTGGGACAGGGGCAATGCCTGACATCTATTCCAAACTGCCTTTCCAATACATAAAGCAGAAAAAATACTCTTCTTCTTTATGTCATCAGGTAGCTCTCTTATACTAACTCTATCATTAATAGTAATAGCTAACATTTATTATATAATTTTTACATGTCAGATACTCTACTAATCAGTCCGTATGCATTTTTTTTTATTTCAGTCTCATAGTAGCTAGCGATGTACAATCTCTTATTAACTCCAAATAGTACAAAAGATAAACAGAGAAAGGTCTTGCCAAAGGTCACACAGTTAATAAGATAAAAACAGCCTTTAAACCCTCATGGTATAACTTCGGATTCCACACTCTTAAATTCTGTGCTTCATCACATTGTTACATCTCCACACATGCCTGTCTTGCCTGTTACTGGTGTGCCAGAGTATGTGGTTGACAGCACATCATTTGCAGCTAGACTACCCAGGTTCAGATCCCCTGCCGTTAGCTGTGGAGAAATAGTTAAGCCTCTCTGAGCCTCAATTATGTCCCATCTGTAAATGTGGGGGATAATAATAATGTCTCCATCACTCAACTATGAGCTTCTTGAGAATAGGAACTATATGTCCTTCTCCAGGCCTAAGCACAGCACATGAGAAAATAAATAAAGGAATAAGAGAATAAATGAATAACAGATAATTGTATTGGGTTTGAAAGCTAATTATGTTCCTTTAAAGGTTTTGCTCTGCCAGTTGAGTAAGTACATTTAAAACAATGTCTCTGACTCATTTTCTTCCCTAAAATATGATGGCAGACTCCAAGGAAGGGATTGCACCTCTAAAAAACCCAAGATTGGATTGAGCCTCATATATTTTGCTCCTGTGACACAGAATTGGGTAATTTGACCTGCAAGAGGTCACTGGTAGTGTGTATGTGAGTTTGTTCCCACATGAGTGTTGATTGCAGGCAAGTGGAACCACACCTTCTAACCTTCTACAAGATGATCTGAATTGATTCTCTCCCCACAGAGATTTTAAGGTGGAAAAATATGTTCTTTATTTAATCATTGTCAAGATGTGTGTTCTTTCCTGCCATCATCCCTAGTCTTCTGGCAGAAGCGGGGAGGTAATAGCACCGAATGTCATTTATCTTGATGTTTTCAGGTCTCCACTAGGAGATGTGAAATGTAGGATTGCAGACCTTACAAAAGATCTTTGTTTCTTCCCACACGAGTCTATCAAGGTGGGTTTTTTTGTTGTTGATCCTCACCCCAGGATATTTTTTATTGATATGAAGAGAGAGGGGAAGACAGAGAGAAACATCGATGTCAGAGAAACACATTGATTGGTTGCCTCCTGCATGAGCCCCAACCAGGGCCTGGGCCTGGGAGGAGCCTGCAACCAAGGTACATGCCCTTGACCAGAATCAAACCTGGGACCTTTTGGTCTGCAGGCTGATGCTCTATCCATTGAGCCAAACCAGCTAGGGCATCAAGGTGGATTTTTGATGTGCAAAATAGACCCAGAGGAGGTGTAACTACACTTGAGTGTCATGTTGTGGAGTTGAATATGTGCATTGTACTAGACTCCTGCATTTGAGAATTTGGTCATTATTCTCCTTACCATCACCACCAATATTCATTATGGAATGACAAGAAAAAGCTCCAATTTTATACAGATAAACTTGCCCCTCTAGCACAGAACGGTGATCTTTAATGGACCCAATTTATGAGGCTCAGACAGCTTGGGGTTGATGAGTTAGCCACTGTCTCTCACCTATTGCCCCTCTTTGTGACTGTGCATCTTTTCTGAGTAACTAGAATGTAGCTAGGCTGAATCCTTAGGAAGCCAGAGATGAAAGTGGTCTCCAAGTTAATCGGACTGAGACATCAATTTGCAGAAATGAGAACTGGGGCATAGAGAAGGGATACATGACAAGTCAGTCACTGGTGTGGGACTAGAATGAAGGCACTCCTTCTGCTGAGTAACGTCTGTGGCTTGTATATACTTCTATTGCATGTTTGCTGCTGCATTTGAAATACTATTTCCCTGACATCCTCCAACTTCCATTCTAATGATAATAGATGGGGAGTTTCTTGAGGAGAAGTTCTATGTCTATTATTCTGAATGCCTCTAGAAGAGTGATTATTTGGCTCCCAACTAATACAGATGAACAAAATGAAAGTCAAATCCTGCAGTAATCCTTCCTTGATTATTCTAGGCTGGATTCATTTCCTTTATATTTACTTATTGCCTCCTATATTTCAGCTACTATGGTAAATGCTAGGGACACGCAAAAACAGATGTGGTCCCTGCCCTCACAAACATGTTAATCATGGCACTCACCACTCATTTTGATAGTTATAATGTATGTGTTTGTCTTCCCTTAGACTTCATGACAAGATTTCTGCCTTGCCTATCATCGAATCCCTAGTGCCTGCCACAATATCCAGACTATAATAGTATTCCATTTCTAAAAAGTCAACACTACTCATTTTAATATATTTTCCAACATAACATGTGAGGAGAAAAAATTTCAGTATTTTCCACATTCTGTGATATTTTTAGGACTATAACAACAAATACCACATATCATTTTGAGCATTCATTATATAACATTGTAATCAATGTTTTATATTATCTCCTCTTTAATGCAAAATTATAGAGTCCCCATTCTTAGAAGAGATCAAAGTTTATAATTAGATATATGACTTTCACAAAGTCACAAAGCTTCTTCTAAGGGACAGGACCAGAAATCCAGTCCATGTCTTTCTCACTACAAAGCCTAAGACCTCTCCACTATGCTACATACATTTTTTAATTCATTATTTTTTAAATTTGAAATTACTTCTACGTGCAATTTTAATGTTTGTAAAGCTGAGAAACAACCTTATCCATTTTTCAAAACAAGAAACACAAATATTTGAGCTTTTAGAGTAGCCATAGATACTTTAAAGTAAGCAAAATACAAATTCTGTTAAGCAGGGATTATCCTATAATCACAGTAAGAAATATTGACCTATTTCTTAAACATGTTAGAATGATCAGGGTCCCAATATAAAGTCTGAAATCTAAGAAAAAAAGTTTGAGGAAGAAAAAAAAACAGTCCCACCCTTCCTTATTACTAAGTTGTCTTTCTTTAGAAATTACAAATCAAAATGAAGAAATTAATTTAAAATTTTAAAAACATCCATAAAAGTAATTGTTGAGTCTTGCTACGCTTTCAATAATTGAACGTAGTTAAAAATATTGGGATTGGAGGAGGTAAGTTTTACTAATTGTTAGAACCCAAATTTTATTTATAATTATATGCCCTTATGATCACAATTAAGTTAGTCACAAAATGTATACTTGCATAATTAAACTCTTATCTTATTTCTTGATACAAGTTTAAAACTTTGGATCCAGTTGTTTATTATTATTTGATCTACTAGGAGCCCAGCGCGCGATTTGAAATTGCTCAGCGCTGCCCACCCCCCTGCAGCCCTGCCTTGACACGGAACCTGTCCACGCAGAGCTCCAGCGCGCCTGGCCCAGCCCCCAAACCCTCTGGTCTTCTCACTCTGCTTCAAGCCCCACCCTCAGTCCCTGGAGTTGCCTTGGGCTGGTCCCGCCTTCTCTGGGTGCCTCCCCACTTCTGCCCCTTCTCCTGAGCAATGTGGCAACTCCGTTAGCATATTAGCTCTTTATTAGTATAGATTTCTGAGTATTGCATGGGTAAGGTAGTTATAACTCTAAGAAGGATGGCACACCACCCACTTTTCATTCCAAAATGGAGTGATCAGTAATGTGATTATATTTCTGTAGGATTTAGCTGAGGAAGATTCTTGGCTAGAGATACAAATGGATTTGTAGAATGAATTGTTTTTGATGTCCCATGTGTAATGATCACTGCTATAATTTCACCAAGATTCATTGAATCATGGCAGTAAGTGGGGACTAGATGACATTAATACCTTACATTTACTAAGAGTTTTTTTAATTATTTATTGATTTTGAGAGAGAGAGAGAAATCGACCTATTATTCCACCTATTTATGCATTCATTTTCTGATTCTTGTATGTGCCCTGACCTGGGATCAAACCCACAACCTTGACGTAATGGGACAATATTCTCACCACCTAGCTATCCACCCAGGGCCCTTGAGAGCTTTTTATGTGCCAGGAACTGTGATATGTATTTTTAATGGATGTAATTTTTTCTTTCCAACTACCTTGTGAGGTGACCACAAACAACTGGCAAGGTAGATGAGTAAGGATTTAACCCAAACAGTCTTCCTTAAGAGTTCACATACCTAAATATTGTGCTATGCTGATCACATAGAATCCGTTATTTATTTTGCAGATAATCACAGCACAGAGGGCATTAAATGAAAAGTCTAAGATGATAGGTCTGTAGAGATTACACTAGTTTTCAGCTCAACCATACCCCAGTTTAGTGCAGTTTTTTCTCTTTCTCTTACTGTGATTTTGAAAGACTTACTGAATAACCACATTCTCACACACAAAAAAATCTTTTATGCTCCCTCCTCCATATCTGGAGTTGCCAAATGGCACTTACCTGTGCTGGACTGAACAATTCCAGAGTCTACGGTTTGTCCAAGAAGATCGTACTGGTTGAGGCGTGACCCATCTTCTGCTACCACCACTGAGCGTGCTGGCTCCCTGGTCCACTCATAAACAACTTCTGCTCTGGTATAAGCATCTAAAAGGAAAGAATGGAAAACAGTCCATGTGTCATGCCACTTTGCTTCTCCTAATAAGTAGGTTCTCTCAGCTTCATATTTTCTAGTTCATGGTTCCAGGGGCAGGCTAGGAACAGACAGCCCATGTCCCTTAGTTTAGGAACATTAAAACACATGTCCCTGATTCATTCAGTTACCTGTTCACTCTCATAACAGATGGTCACTAAGCATGTGCAAAGGACAAAGCACCTGAGGATATAGTAGTGAGCGGTAACAAGGTTCCCTGATCTTAGAGAATGGGCATTGCAGTGGTGGGGGCAACACCGGATAAGCTGATCAATGTATACTTTCATGTAGTGTTAAATACAATGATGCCATACACAACAGGGAAAGGGATAGAAAATGAAGGGAGTAGGGCCTGTTTTAGGGACTCAGAGAGGGTCACTGAAGAAGTGACATTTACATAAAGGCATTAGAGAATGAGTCATCTTAAGTCATGGTGAAGAGTTCTCTGGATAGGCAAACTGACAAGGTTCTTCCTCCAGGGCAGGCAAAAGTGTGGCATGTGTGAGAACAGAAGGAAGACCAATGTGGCTGGAGTGAAGTGCATGAGAGATGAAATAAGGGTAAGGCAGTAGCCTGCATCCAAACTATGTCAGGCTATTATGATGTATGATATTCCTACCTGTGAGGATAATTTGTGGATTAGATGAACTAATGCATATACAAATGCTTACTGTACTGCCTGGCATACAATTAACACATAACACATAATACCATTGTTAAAAATGAAACCGGTAATCAGGAGAAAACATAATAGTTCTCGACATAAAACATTCATTAAAATGGGAAATGAATGGGGGAGAGGGATTGATCACAAAGTTCTATTTAGCTGACAGCTTGTGAAGTGGTATATCCTTGGGTTTCAGTTTAGAATGGGACTTACAAACAAAGAAATTTGTCTCTCCATGACTAGTGCTGTTAGGAGCCTGAAGGCCCTTTGCTGTTTTCTTGGCTTGCTGTCTTCCTACACTACCACCATTTTCTTCTATGAATCATATGCCTTCACTGAAATGATTGCTTAGACTGCTTGTCTAGAGAGAACAGAGAGCTGGTTAGTCCAGGAGTTGACTCAGTCCTTGTATGTGCCTCCCCTGCAGGAAACCAGGAATGCATTATTCCCTCACACTTTCTGCATGCACACTGGTCAAAAGTAGAAGGGTAGGGGAAGTCCAGAGAACCTGGATCTGGGGCCACTGTTCTCTTGGCTCCTCTAATGTGTTCTCTCATATTTAGTAGCAGAAACCCAGAAAATTATTATGAAAGGCATTGATCTAAGAGACCTTCAAAAGCATTAATATATACATGAGTTTTATGCAGTGTGCAAACGGATCTATAACATCCTGAAGACTTGGATCAGGGTAAATTTTTTTCCTGGCTGCATCTTTTAGGTGTAAGCTTAATTATTAGGAAACAGCTAATTGTACTTTGCCAACTACCAGTATTTCCATATGATAAACAAGCTGATTTATTCTTAAGGTCAAACAAATGTCAGTAATGATAGAAAAGAAACATAATCATCTCCATTTATCAGAAAGAAAATGTTATCTATTTGGTTCAAGCATCCATACTCCAGTTGCTTTTCTGTGAATACAACTTCAACAGAAATGGAATTTTCCTCTAAATAGTTAAATCCATTCTTTCCAGTCCAGTAGATAGAAAATAAGTCCTTTCTCAAATAACATAAAAAAGTGCAGTCAAAGATTATTACTTATAGGTGTGGCTCAGTGGTTGAGCATTGACCTATGAACCCAGAAGTCAAGGTGCAATTGCCTGTCAGAGTACATGCCCGGGTTGTGGGCTTGATCCCCAGCTGATCAATCATTCTCTCTCATCATTGATGTTTCTATCTCTCCCTTCCTCCCTGAAATTAATAAAAATATTTTTAAAAGATTATTACTTTTAGAAAGCACTTGCAGCAATTCACTATTTAAAGTTTCTTGATGCTCTTTATAGATCTAACAAACTTAACTAATTAGAGATCTCTTGCTTAAAGACTTAGGCCTCTCATAAAAAAAATTTTACATGAAAATAAATTTACTCACAGCTTCCAAATTTTAGTGGGCAGGCATGGGCATCCATAGGGAAGTCCTCCAGATGCATTGGGCATTCAGCTCTCACTGTCAGCCTTATCATTTCAGAAAAACATGGGACACAAAGAAGAGTCCTATAGGTTAGATACTTGCTGATACATACAAATGTGATATTATTGCCTATAGCATATATTTTAACAAAGCAGGGAGACAGGCACAAACTGTAGCACTGTATTGAGCTGTTAGTAATCAAATGATCTAAAAAGAATTATTTACAATTATGATGATTTTATCCATTTTTTTGTTTTGAGAAAGTAGGTGACACCTGATTCTGTATGATGGGCAAGCATTGCTAATGTTTTCCAAAACAAGTATCATCAATAATCCACCTAGCAACAGTAAATCCTTCAAGTATGAGACTAGATGTAAGCAAATAAATACTTGCAAAATTACCAATTCATCCTTAGTTAATAAAAATTCACGGAAAGGAAAAAAAGAGAACTTCTCCTTTCCTATGAGCAGTTCTCCCTACCTCCTCCTCTAAAATAGCATCAAATGTATAAATCAAAAGAACCTTGTCCTCAGGCTTTGTGTAACTGAGATTAACATAAGTATCCTTTAGAGTGAACAAGTGATCTCACTGTATCACAACCATTGTTTTATTTTAGAATCCCCTGCCTAATTGAAGCCAGGATTATGTTGTGCTTCCTGTAGTCCATATCTTCTGGGAATGTGAATTCCATCCACTTTTTAAAAGAGTACTTAAGAAAGGAGTTTGCTGAAATAATTTTGCTCTCCTTTGGTGGAATTTGGAGGGAATGTGTGCCCCAATTCCTCACATGATCTTTAGAAAATATATTGATCCATATTGATACTGTTGTAATTAGCTAGTTATTAATACTAGGAAATGAGCAAAAGGACGGCCAGACATTATAGACATTGCCATCTGGGCAGCTACAAGGTAGATTATTTCACATTTCAAATATCAATAGATCCTGCTTGGATGATCTGGAAAGGTCTCAACACACCTGTATACTGATCCTCTATTTTCTCCCTTTTTTGATTTTTCATTTTTAAGTCCTATTATTCTTTTACTAGTTGAATTCAACATCTAAAGTGGTTCTTGAAGCATTTTTTCTGTCTTTTTTATTTGAATATTTTATTTGAATATTTAATATTTATTTGAATATTAAAAATAAGCTAGGAATTTTGGGAGCACTCTCCAAAGGCAAAATATCACTCTATTTCCATGCTAAACAGAATCCTTCAAGTCTAGGATTTTGCTTTCATTGTCTTTCCATACCAAAGGAATAATTGTATGGTCTGAATTACCAAGTGCTGGCCAGATCTACAAAAAGAACATTTTAACAAGTCAACTGGGTATGAAATAGCTGTTTCCCTTAAAAATGAGTCATAAACATATATAAATATTTTAAAATATCTCTATTTTCTTAAAATATTCAAAGTTTTATTTAAGTCATGTTTCCTTCATTCAGACATAAATAAATGATTGGTATCTAGATGCTAGGCTCTCTGGTAATCTCAAATTGTGGAGAATGTTTATAAAGCATAAATATATACTAGTCTTCAATTTAAGCAACATTTAAAATATCTATATTCTTAATCTAACTTACAATATCATTGTGAATTCATATACCCCTTCAAAATGTATACTTCCACATGAACCTATCATTTCTAAGAATTTTGAACCTTCCTTTGTGTTTTTCCCTTCTTTTTAATTAGAAAGATTTCCATATAGACACCTTGAGGTAGCTTTTAGAAATTTGATCTAGACCTTATTGAAATGCAGGAATGTATGAAGTTAATTCTAGGGAAAGGAAGTTACTCATATTGCACTAGAGCATGTGGGAGAAATACATTGAATTACTTAATATATATTGTAAACACTTTTTTAATTTTATCTAGTCATTGTATATAACACTTAATATGTGTGCAATAGTTTAGCTAGCTTATTTTTCATAGTAGTAATTATTGAAGTTGAATAATAGGGGAAAAATGAAACCAGATGTCCTACCATTGCCTATCAGCTTGATGATCACCTAGCCACGGATAAAAGGAAGGACAGAAAGATTCACAAAGGGACATGGTCCTCCTTACCTCATCGTGTACAGCAAGGTACCATCTTCCGTGATCCTCAGGAGTTTGTTGGGCATGGTCATGTTGTGTGCCACTGACTTCTTTCCATTGTGAAAAAAGGTATCTGGAGTCCAGATCTTGCTTGCCATTAGGTTATTTAACCGGAGAACTGTCATGGGTCCTTTAAATTTTAACCTTTCATCCTTCCAGCTTTGACGGAAAAATACATCTATTGTATATTCCTAGGTAATTATGGAAAATGACAAAGAGTTTACCGTGCTGTAATTTGCAATGCAAATAGCTTACACAAACAATGCATAATTTTTGCAACTTTAGAAGTAAAATATGAGCTCGGTGATGTTTCTAGAAGTAAACTTGTGGTGGCCTGTACATGTCAATGTCAGGTGAATCACTGGTTGGCATAATCATTTTCTGAAATATTTCTTGGATCTAGTTATCTCCTCAGATAAATGAAAATAACACCCTGCCCCCAACCCACCTCCACTACACCAGCACCTAAAGAGATAGAATATCTTGCAAATAAAAATGGAAGTCATGTTAGGAGTTATTACATATAAGAACAATTTTTAATGAGACAATTCCAATTATAAAGAGAAAGCATAGTGTTTTGGAGAGCCCTTCATGGTCTCTGAAGACCTCACACCCAATCCCAAATCATTCATGATTCCAATGTGAGTGCGATAATCCTATCTCCGTTTTTTTGCTAAATTGAACAATTTTTATCATAGATAATGTATGTGGACTTTCAACTCTATGCAATGAAGATGAATATGAAAATAAGGAATTTATTTTGCTGATAATTTGGATCTTTTCCAACGAAGCAAAGACTATAGAATATGGGTGTGTGTGTGTGTCTGTGTGTGTGTGTGTGTGTGTGTGTGTATGTGTGTATAGGACACATGAGAAATGTGTGAAGCTCATCATCATTCACAGCCAGGGACTCTGTTTATTTGAATAAACCAGCATTCCTTATGGCAATACCCAGAGACAAACATCTGCTAATCTGAATACAAGCAATGTGACTTACAGGCTCCTAAAATTGAAAACGGTAATATCCATCTTCCTTGCAGGATTTGCTACACTGACAGTAAATTTGGAACTCAATGGTTTGAAATAACGATTACTGCATTCTCCATTAATCTTAGCATGCTCCAAACTAGACGGAAGGCTAACTTGAAGACATCATCCTACATTTACTTAACTCTGATGCATCATGCATCAGAAAGCTGCTTCTGTTGTTTTTTTAAATCACATCAACTTTTCAACTTGCAAACTAATGTCTGTGTCTAGGCATTTTGTGCATGAATTTAACTACCTGTCTCTTTCTTAGACTTTAAGCAAGATTGGGTAAAGCCTGAAGGTTCATTCTTGGCGTACCATTGGCTCTGCTGGGCCTTTACTGATCAATTTATATTGGGTAGTTTATAATGCACTAAGCATAGTGTGAAATTCTGATTGAAACAAAAAGTATAACATGATGCTAGTCTATCTTTGTAGACAGGGAAGTTACCTTGTTTGATGGCTAGGTTTTTCTGTGTCTGGCAGTATCAGATGAAGGCACTAAGATGCATGAGATAGGAATTTACTCACCAAGAAACATTTGTTTAAGCATCTGTTAAATTCAGCAGAGGGAGAGGTGGTTTGATTTGCATGCTGTAAGAAAAACTCTTGGAGGAATAGGGTGGGCATAGAATGGTCTCTTGGGTGAGGAGAGAAATGAGGAGGGAGCCTGCAGATCCCATCAGGAAGTGATACAAAGTAGCAGTGCTAGCCCCGGAAGCTGTGGGTGCATTTACACTGGGCTGTGCATGTCCTCTTCTCTGGACAACAGGCCAGTTTATGAGATCATGATGATATTGCCATTACTCAATAAACTGCCACATGTACTCTCTTCTCTGTCCAGCTGAACTACTTTAGCCTGGTCAACAGTAGAGGGAATGGCCACTTGTAAATGAAAGTTCCAAGGATGTGATATCTAAACTGTCCAAGTCCTCATGAATCTAAAAATTGGGCTCATTTGTTTGCTTGCTCCAAGGATATTTCTGAAAATAAATGTTAATGTAGAATAAACTGAAAATATATTTTTTCAGAACAGGCTGTGCTGCCTGGTTATAAAATCTTTGACAAGATCTATACCAAAGTCAGTGATTTTAAAAATACGTCTTGAAAAAATTTTCACATTTACATGGATATCATGTTTACCGCCAACTTTACCTACCTGTGCTAATAACAGACAATGAAATCCCCAAGTTCATTTAAGATATTCTCTTTTCAAATGTTGTACTGGTCACACACACATCCACGTAGCAAAACTAATTGGATACGTTTTCATTTCCATCTCTCCTCTGTTAGAAGTGGAAATGAAAACTGAAATAAAAGGAGTTGATAAAGATCAGCTCCTAATATTTGGTCTTCCATGTCCTAAGAACTGCCCCTGCAATAGTGTCATGGTAGCAGCAGGGGGCTGCCAGCAGCACCTTGTAGAGAGCATGACCTTGCCCCCAGTAACAGTTCATTAGGCCAAGTTAGGCCAGAGCCCCTTCTTCCGGAAGTTGTAACAAGAGGGAGGAGAGGGCAGAGCCATACTTTAATGGTTACAGAAATAAATTCTAAAC
This sequence comes from Myotis lucifugus, assembly GCF_000147115.1. Lineage (NCBI taxonomy): Eukaryota > Metazoa > Chordata > Mammalia > Chiroptera > Vespertilionidae > Myotis > Myotis lucifugus. Next base: position 1,073,339 of record NW_005871291.1, read on the forward strand.
CTGCTAACTAGAGCTGAATTGTCTGTGCCTGCTGAAAGGCCTTAGGCCATTTTCTTACCTTCTCTAAACCTTGGTTTCCCAATTGATAATGGGGATGATAGCAGCACTTATTTTCATTTGCCTCTTCTGATAAGTTAGTTACTATCAGTAAATAGTCTGTCTGGAACCTAGGAAGCTCTCAGTAAATGTTAGAAGTTATTATACGTCTCCTAGTTTATTATTTTTTATGAACATATATTTATAATGGATTTTTATGTAGCTGGGAATGAAAAATTGCTATTTCTTTGAAATGGTGTTAGGGCAGAAAACCTGAGGAAAACAAGAAGGTAATCATAACCAAGCAAAGTAAAGACCGAGGCAAAAGAGAGGACTCCGCAGAAGGTTGTCTGAACAAATAGGAAGCAGTGGTGAAGAATTTGTTCAGGGATCGCAGTTCCAGCCCCCACACTCAGGTGAAAAGTCTCTCTAAGTTACCTTGTTCCACAGAGTAGGTCCCTCGAAAATGGAAGGTTTGTTCTGAAGACTGGGACAAAACATCTTATGTTCCTAAATAAGTATTGTAATGAAGTGTTCCCGCTTGCACCATTTATCACCATCTGTGTGTGCGTTGGCTCACTACATTGTAAGCACCATGGAAAGCAGGGCTCTGTGGCTGTGCCGCCTGGATATTTCTGTCAGAACCTAGTGCCCTGAGAATGTGCTGTTTGATTGCTAATTAATGGTTTTTAAAACAAAGTTAAGGAGTTGTCCTAATTTTGTTTTCTATTCCAGTTGAAGTCAGATGCTTAGGGAGCTGTGGAGCCTCTAGGGACAGACAGTCTGAGGTCAAGTTGCTACCTAGCTGGGTCACTTTCCTCCTTTGGAAAATGTGGATAATAAGAATACTTAGCTAAAATATTGGGTATTAGGATTAGTTGAAATATGGTCTATAAAACCCTTAGCATGGTGCCTACCGTATCGTAAGTATCCAATAATGTTGAGTGTCATAATGGCTATTATTAATTAGATACTTTATTAGTTCCCACTTTAAAAACTAGGAAGCTTTTCCTGTCTTAAAAAAATAGCTTTGTCATTCTGCCTTCTAATTCTGACAGTTTCTAAATCATGCTGCTCTGTCTTATGCATAATTCTGCTATAACGTGGTTTACATGATTAATCTTCTCAAAGTGGTCAGGTACCATCTCCACTAGCCACTTAGCAGATCAGTTGCAGACCTATGGCTAGTGTGATTACAGAACAATTCAAATGTTATCCAGCTCTGGATATTTAGGCGATAGGGAGTATCAGTGACCCAGACACTCTGCCCCTTCTTCCTATCTAATATTTGACCAAAGGCCATGCATGAAAAGTAATTCATGATAATCATAGGGTTAATGGTTTATTAAAAATCCTACTTGTACCTCTGGTCCAAGACCAAACAATAGATATCATTGTTTCCTTAAATCACAGTTAATCTGAAGCAATCACTCAAAGGCGTGCCAACTGTTTTTCAAGATGAAAGGTTTTGATTGCCTAGGGCTTTATTCATTACTATCTCTTTACAACACCTATTGGGCATCTACTCTTTGTGAGGCATCATGCTAGGAGCTGGAGAAAGAATAGCCATTTATTATTATTATTATTATTATTATTATTAATTATTGCAAGAGTATGATGTCTGTAATGTTTCACTTTCTCTCTTGATGTTTCCATTGATTAGAAGAGCGCAGATCCAGTATAAGACATTTGAATGCTCTCCATTCCCTAATACAGTGGGGCCTTGACTTACGAGTTTAATTCGTTCTGAGACCCAGCTCGTTAAGGAGCTCGTTAAGGAGCTCATTAACTCAAATTACTCTATCAACTCAATGCAAAAAATCAGCCGAGAGACAGCTGGTATCTCAAAAAACTCGTTAGTCGGGACACTCGTAAGTTAAGGCCCTACTGTACTGTTCTATTTGGGGAGGGGAGGAAGGAGAACTAATTTAATTTGATGTGTGAATTTGGAAGGAGAAATCAGTCTTGCCAATTTTAGCCTCTTCCTCTTGACTTTTCCATTTTGGATGCTGGCTGTTCATAAGACTCAGTTTTCTATGCACCTCTATGCTAGAAGGTTCACATGGACAGTCTACTCTATACCCTAGCAGAGGGAGGCCAACACTGCCTGTTGACTAGGTGGGTTAATCTGGCTGATCCTGGGGTTTACTCTCAGAAAACCCACTTTTCTGCAGATATAAACCACTTTCTGCAATATCATTATTAGTAATAAAGGTGATTTTGTCATATTTCATATCCTTTACTCATTGTCTTATTTCTCAAAAGGTTCAGAACTCAAGTTGGGAAAATGGTGTCATTTATTGAGTTCCTTGAGACCTTAATTTTTAAAGATAATATAGACTCTTAAATCTGTTCCAATTAAGTAATAATTCAACACTTACGGTAAGCTAGCAGCGCACTGATACTGTGAGGAATGTGAAAATGTATCTTTAATATTTTGGGGCATCACTTTAGGAAAATAAGACATTTTTTATAAGAAAAATAACTTTACAAAGCAGTTCTCTATGTGAGGTTAAATTATATTTTACAGTCAGTAAATGTAATTAGAATGCTGAAAAGGAAAATTATTTTTATATTAGATTAAAACATTTTTTTCATAAAGCATTTGGGTCTTGATTTGGGCCTTTGTTTAAATACAGGATTTAGATGGATGTGGAATAGAGGAAATTTCCATGAAGGGTACATAAGGAGTTCAGAGGCAAAAATTATAACTATTATTTATTGAGCACTATCAGTAGACACTTCAGTTGCATATCTCATTTAAAATTCCTAACAATCTTATAATAATAGGCAATGATACTAACATCCCCACTATAAGCTTAAGTGGTTTGCCCAAGGTCATGCTGCTGATAGTGAGGAGATTTGCATTCAGCCGGCCTGAATCCCAGAGCCAGTCCTGCTCACCCCCAAGTTGTATTTGTCTCACACAAATGATTAAATAGTCAATATTTAGAACAAGTGAGGACACATTAGTAAAATCATTTATGGATTGTATGGAATACAATCAGAGGAGTTTAAATTTGACCATAAACGTGACGGGGATCTATGAAATCTTCTTAATTAGAAAAGTAGCATGAGAGAATGGTGTTGTGTGAAGGTCCTCAGAGAGCAATCAATATAGCAACAGCTATTGTATCACACAGTATTTCAATAAGCGGTCTACAGACTGACCACAGTGGCAAAATGTTTTGCCGGAGTAATAAATCCGCAATTACGGCTTTTATATTTCTGTTTCTTCCAGAGTAATAATGGCTGACATTTGTTTAGTGCTTATTATATGCCAAGAATTTTAAGTGCTTTTCATGTATTAAGTCACTTAACACTTGTGCTAACCCCATGAGGAATTACCATTATTCCTTCCATCTTACACATGAAGAAACTGAGGCAGAAAGATATTACCCAAGGAAATATCCTTATAAATGGAGGAGCTGGGATCATAAACCCAGACATTCTGGTTCAGAAATTTGTACTGTTACCCACCACTCTGCTGTCTCTCATGCGCTCTGCTGACCCTAATTTGCAATAGTTGGTACATTTCATAACCTGTTTTAAGATCTAAATTATCCTGAGCCAGCATCTCCCAATGTTTGACTCACAGAGCATTAGGTCTATAGCATGTCTACAGGTATTACATGAAGAAAAAGGATGTTGGATAAATACAACTGGAAGACACTAGATTATATGACGTTAAGCAGTTTCCTTACTGCAGGACTTGTCAGCGCTTTTACCCTGCCAAGGTGGGTGCACTGTAAATTTCACACTTTGGGAAATGCTGGTCTCAGTTGATATTTTCTATAACTTTTATTTGGAGTCATCTGAGCTACTATGAAATCAGGACTTTTACATTAATATGGCATTTCAAATATAATATTCAATTAATCGATCTTTGAAATGTTCATAATGATGTATCTTCATGGCCTCTTCCTCTTTGTGATTTTTTTGCTTATATAGGAGCTTGGCTGTTATGACTTTGGAAAAATTATTTAATACCTACAGAGCTCTACTGGTGCACCAGTTCCCATCAGATGCAAGAGAAATGCATGTTAATCATTGGGGTTGGGAAAAGAAAGAACAGGTATGCATTCATTTTATTCACACTCTTAATTACAATTTAATGAATGCCTTTTGTAGTGAAACTGAATATTTGTTACTAGTATATTTTAACTATTTCTCTGGCTAATTCTGATCAAATATGCATTAAGATTTTATATTCATTTCCCTTTTTAGCCAAAAAATTCAGAAATTGCAATATTTATGACTATTCTATAATATTGCTGGTTACTCAGAAACCTAGAATCCTCCTAACTGAAATGGAAGATAACTTACACACACACTATTTGGATTACAGAACATAAACCAAGGCAAAGCTGTGGGGTGGAAATAAAGAAGACTGTAGTGATTGATAACCATAAATAGTCTTGGCCAGAGAAGTAAATGGGTATTTTCTATTATATAAATATTATGTATACATTTTATATTACATATTATGCACATAGACACAAAGCTATAGTCAAGCTATTTCAAGTTGTTCCCTAAATACTTAGTATATATTTTTTCTTTCAAAAGTAAATTTAGAAAACATCCCAAGAGAGCAAAAAAAATGCAGTGTCACTCACCATATCATGGTCTGAAACGGGTCCGAAACTGGTGACGAAGATGTCAGTCTTCACTTCAGTTACTCGCTCTGATGAAGCAGAAAATTGGGACAGTGAATGTCTATCAACAGCCCTTATTAGATCTCACCGCTACACATTTACACCCAAATGGGAAATTTATTGGCTTTGATTAGCTATTTCTAAAATCGGTCCACTGTGTAGTCCTGATAATTTACTGCTTACACATGAAATTTCACAGTTAATATTTTTCAGTGGAGAACAGAGCCTAAATATGCTACTTTGGGAGGTGGAAACTTTATGAAGAAGTCGGCTACTGCTTAATGAATTCTTCAAGAATGTATACACTTTCCTAAATGATACAAGGCCATTTCACATTGTAATAAAAAGGTGTTAGCATATGGCTATGGTTTAAGCATCTATATTCCTACAAAGCTTGCCAGATCCGTTAGGTATTTAGCTACTCTTGGGAAATATATACTGCACGGTAGCAAGCTTTATTAACTCTTTATGGACTCAAGGGTACGCTTCATAAATTATTGCTTTCTGTCACTAAATCATAACTGAATTACCCAAATTACTCCCTGGAAAAACCTGACAACTCATATAAATATCTTCAATTTTGAGGATAGGAAGAACATATTATGGCACAGAAAAGTTCATTTAATAGATTCCATTTCAAGTTCAATATGATTTTATTGTATTGGTCTCTGAGGCATATATATCAACCAATAAAACATATTTATTGTAGTTTTCTAACAACTCAACACAGACACTTTTAAGGAAATACATTCACTTGCACAAAAAATAGAAAAATGTTTCTTTCATAAAAGGAAACAATTTGTTGAGAGGTGAGAATGAAAAACATATGACTTTGTAATTTCCAGCTTTAGCTCTGAGAAATAATACCCCAGTATATTAAGCAATTTATTTTATTTATTGGGACATATATCTCTGGCATAGGACATTAAAATGGAGATCCAATATATGTGATAATAAATTTTTTGAATATCAATTTTATCCCTCAGCAATTCACTTGTACACAGTTAATACTCTCTGAGCATATTTCTCTCAAGGAAGTTATGTTATACAATACACATAATGTGTACCTCACAATATAAAATAATTTGAAGGTGGAGATAGCCCCTTCAATAACCAATACAATATTTTTGGCTTGTTTTTGTTGGTTTGTTTTTGCAAACAATTTCATTTGTTCCAAAATGCATAAAGAAATGCTTGACATAAGAATTATCTGGGGTTTACCTTTTAAAAATTTCAAATTGGAGGATATAGTCTGAGACAGATTATAGAGTTGTGTTTTTAGAACTCACTTGGGACCTCATTTTTAATATTCTGCACCAACTGTGCAGCTTTAGAGGAAAGAACAGCTGTCAGCAATAAGTCTAGGCTATATTAACCATTTGCCCCTTATATGGGTTCCCATGCTTGTACGCCCCTTCCAGCAGTCATTTGTTTCCAAGGTTGAGTTTAGGTTCTCTCCAGATTATAAACTATGAGATTTATGGTGAACATCTTACAAATCTGAGTGACATTTATGGCATTAAAATTATATTCACTTTTATTTTTATATTTGTAGCAGGGATCTACCATTAAATGCATGATAATTTGAGAAATATATGAATGCCTTCTGCACTGGGCAATGCTAGGCGGCGTGAGGCAGTTCTCCTGCACTCCTTTATCACGATTACCTGCGTCATGGTACAGGGAGGGTAACATTTCTGCTCTGTAAGGTATTTCCCCAAGGTAGCTAGCTTTACAAAAATTAGCTTACCAGATGTTTTAGGAGCAACCAATCTGTTTTATCTAGCATGATAAAATGCTCTTAAGCAGTGAGATATACACTTGCCAAATATATGTGCTGTTTCCCTCCGATGTTTTTAGCTTTCTAGTAGGTAACTGTGCTACATAAGTGACAAATTATAAAGGCCCAGAAGCCTATTTGTAAAGATCACTGTGCCATTCAAATAGAACATAAAACATGGTTAAATTTGCATACATTTATTGCCAGACATCATTGTTACTGTGCATGTAGGGATTAGGCATCAATGGAAAACAGGTCACATCAATGGCTATAACCACATTTTAAAGTCTGTCTCTTTATTATTTTATCTATCCTTGCCCCTAAGTGTATTTCCCATAGCAGATCATCACCTTCCAGTACTTCTTCTTATTTTCTACCAGCTGTCTCCCTCTGAGGTTTCCCAAAACTCAGCACTGTACCATTGCAAGGCAGATACCTGACCAAGAGCCTCACCTCGTCTCTCAAATGACCTTTTCACCATGACGATCATGGACTACCACCATCCACATAAATCCACTATTAATATCTTGATGCATTCCCTTATATTTTTTCTATTCAAATATGTGCTTAATGATTATCCTTAAATCGCATTCTCACTCAGTTGAGTTCAGTTTCGTTAAACAAAGGATAGACACCTTTGACCACAAGTATGTCTCTCACTGTAGCTCACTAGAAAGGCCCTAAGTGGCCCCTGAAGTGATTCTTCTTTAAGGCAGAGAAATCTGGAGTGCAAAGTTTTAAGATCGCCAGAGGATTGTTGTGAATGAACTTCAGCCAAATTTTAATTAGTGGTTTACTTGCTTTTTGGCAAAGAAAGGGTGGTCTAGAATCAAGACCTCTTCAGGTTCAGGATCAGGCTTCAGTGGAAGATGTGCTCATATGCATGCTCTTTGAGATCTAGGGGAATGGTTGAGGAACATTCTTTTCCCCAAATCGGGAAAATTCAGTCATGTTTTCCTCTCCCCTTCAGGTTGAAATCGCCACGGGGTGGGAGAAGGGAATCTATCTATGTAAATTATTTATTACTTAAGGAATACTAAAACATTAGAATCTAAGTCATCTGCTCTAATGCCAGACTTTATTGACTTAGCGCTAGATTCTAAAGTGATATTAGAAATACTCAAAGCCTTTCTCTGGATCACATGAGGAAAAGACAAGAAATTTTTATCCATCAAAATACTCTATTGAAGAGCATGCAACATGAGTCAGGAATTTCTAATGAAGGTCAGCTAGAATGTTTATACACCTAGCCAAAGTTAAACATAAATGAACCCCTTTACATAACTAGGAAACAGTCTGAAAATGAAATTTATTTAAAATAACTTGTTTGGGAGACATGTTGAAAAAACAGATTATTCAGCATATTTTTCAATCAAATATCTTTTTCATAATAATCCTTCACTGTCCAATGTAAAAAAAAACCCAAAAGATTCTTTAAATGCACACACATGTTCAAGTATTCAAGGAAGTAACATGGAATAGAGCTATGTAAAATAGAATAATGATGATGATGATTGCTCTTCTTACAATGATTGGGGAATATCTTCAAGTAGTTCATCAATGTAAATGAAGATTTTGTTGATAAATAAATCAATTCAAGTAAGCCTTTTAGCAAGCACACACTGCAAAGATATATTTATATATAAAACATATATATCTATATCTATATATATATATATATATATATATACATATATATATATATATATGTATATA